>NC_138378.1:59019348-59074350 GCF_054177405.1 Leptonychotes weddellii
AGATTAAGAATTCCTCATATCAGTGAGATCATATGATACTTGTCTTTCTCTGATTGACTTATTTTGCTTAGCATAATACCCTCTAGTTCCATCCACGTTGTTGCAAATGGCAAGATTTCATTCCTCTTGATGGCTGCATAATGTTCCATTGCATATATATATACCACATCTTCTTTATCCGTTCATCTGTTGATGGACATCCTTCCATAGTTTGGCTATTGTGGACATTGCTGCTATAAACATTGGGGTTCATGTACCCCTTTGGATCACTACATTTGTATCTTTGGGGTAAACACCCAGTAGTGCAATTGCTGGGTTGTAGGGTAGCTCTATTTTCAACTTTTTGAGGAACCCCCATACTGTTTTCCAGAGCAGCTGCACCAGCTTGCATTCCCACCAGCAGTGTAGGAGGGTTCCCCTTTCTCCACATCCCCGCCAACATCTGTCGTTTCCTGACTTGTTAATTTTAGTCATTGTTTCCACAGGTTGTATTAACACTTAGGCCTTCTTGTCTAGATCTATGCTGGGTACCATTTTATTATTTGTGTGAGGTTGTTTGGATGAACAGTGGCTAAGAATATGTTAACCAATTCCATCTCTCCTAGGGTCTAGAAGTTAAAATATGGTCAAAGAGAAAAATACATATCTGTTATACATATTTATTAAAAATGTAGATAAAATCAAATGTCATAAATGTGTGTTCGGTAAGTTGCTGGGAGTGGTCCAGAGGGGATAGATCAGTTATGACTGATATTATTAGAAATTGAGAAGTGAAATTGTTATACTCTTCGGGTCTCAAGGATACTCTCAGCTCTCCAGGCCCTTTTTCATTCCTACTTTTTGGCTCTCTCATCCATCCCTCCAGTCTCGCCTTCAAATTCATCAAACGATCTGAAACATGGCTCATAGCTATCTTAGCCCACTGTTTGTCATTTTGGGGATGATTTCAAGTTCTATGTGGGAAACTGTTCCCAAGCCTTGGATTCTTGGTTTCTTAATTTAGTCAATCATAGTGACATCCTTACTCAGATCTATCTAGATCCTGATGTGACTAGAATTGTTCCTACTCTAAAATCCTAAATCCAATCTCTGAGAGAGAGGAGAAGAGGGGAGAAGTAGAGCTCTGGAATGCCCCATCATTCAGACATCAAATAGAGGAGAAAGAGTTAGTAAAGGACAGTGAGAAAGGAAGAAAACCAGAAAGGCATGGTCATAGGAAAATAAAACATGACTTTTGGAGATAGGATGGGGCTAACTGTGTCAAATGCTGTTGAGAGGTCGATGAAAATAATGAGAGACAAATGGTTGTTGGATTTGATGATATTAATATTATCAGTAACATTGGTTAATGCAAGTTAGAGCCTGGGAATTGTATCCTGAACAACACAGGCTCTCAGGAAATATTTTCAGGAAGGTATTGTTAACTAGAAACAGAGGGGACACAGAAAATGAACTGGCTTGTGCACCACTGGGAGTCTGATTTTTGACAAATCAAGTAGGGAGCAGATTCTGAGAGATTTATGAATTCTTCATACCATAAAAATACTGGGGGTGGGTGGGTAGGAAATTAAGCAGCCCAAGGAAAGCAGGAGAACCACAACCAGTACCATTTATGTAGAGGTGCCCAACAAATGGATAGAACCAAATAGGAGTCAAGCAGGGACTAGCACTGAAGCTAAATATTTCCTGAACATATGGGAGCATTGTTCATTAAATAAAGAGGAGCTGAAAGCTGGGTCAGAGCAGGTATTTCAGGAGAGAAAAGAATGTATATATTGAAGAAAGATTTGGGGCAGCTTAGGAACTCTGTGGGTCAAAACTAGATGCATAAAAGTTCTTGTCACAAGGCAGAACAAATAGAGGGAATGCATATAATCTCTTTAGTTGACCACAGCTCTACCTGTGTTCAGACTTTCAGTGTAATGTAGAGAGAGAGAAGAGGGATTAAAGCTTTCTCTCTCTCAAGTACAGTGTTGCTTTGGACCAACTAATGAATTCTCAGAGCCTCAATGTACTCATTGTAAATGGAGGGGTAATTTACCCAGTGAGTCATAGGAGTCATAGGAAACCATTTACTTTCCCATCTTTAGGAAACCATTTACTTTCCCATCTTTAGGAAACCATTTACTTTCCCGTCTTTCCACTGACCTGACTAAGGGATGATAATTCTCAAACTGACCAAACCCAGAACAAAGTTTGTTTCCGATGAGGTATATATATACATTGAAATGGAGCTATGTGCCCAGCAGAAGGAAACTTGAAATAGCAAGATCCAGAAAAGATGTACTGCTGAGACTCCATCTTTAGCCTCATGCATTATGCCTTTGTTTTAAAAAGATGCAGAAATCTAAGCAAGGAACTGGAACAATTTGCTCTGGGCTGGTGACAAATCCTGTGGGCTGGTACATGGCAAGAGGAGTTATCTCATTGTCAATGCTCTTCTCTCTATTTTCTGATGTGTCAAGACAATTCAGTAACTTTTTCACCTATGTGATCATTTATTCAAAGACAAACTGAGTACTTACTATGTAGCTGGGTATAGAAAAATAAATTTGGGTGACATGGTCTCTGCCTTTGAGGAACTCACAGTCTAATGAAGGATATAGATAGATATCAATTAAAATACTTGGAGGTGTTATTAGCACATAAATAGTGCATATGGTGGATATCTCTCCAACCTCCATTCCACCTGTGTTGTATTGGGCAGTGTGGAGGATGACCCTAGCCTTGGGAGTGGGATTTGTCAACCCTGTCCACATTTATGTCTTTATTGGACTTTTTAAAAAATGTAGTAATTTAATATTTAGAGTGTGCCATTTGTAACTCCGAAAGGATTTACAGACTTACATAGATAGCAAACATTTTAAAGCACCTCCTTTAAATGATGGGTTGTCCGTAAGGCAGGTTATTAGAACCATTTTATTAATGACTAAAGCGAGGCTCTAAGAGGTCAAATAAAGTGTCTGATTCAGGGTGTTTGACATTCATCTGGGAGGTCTGTTTAGCACAAACTCTTAAGTTTCCTTAAGGAAGCTTAGCTTAACATTAACAAAAAAATTGCATGGAATGAGTTTAACAAACACAGATATTCTACTGCCTTTTCAAATAGGGTGAGTGTATATCCCAGGATGCCCTTTTTGTGTCTCTTAATCTGACACATGGTAGTTAGTTCTCCCTTTTCCTCAGTGGGCTTCCCGGGCTCAATAAGTGTCTGCTGAATAGTGTTTGCTCTCCTAATTTCCCATTTTTGGTACAGCCACAGGACATCTTTTCTGTATAGGTAACTTTTTATTTATTTATTTATTTTTTTATTCTTATGTTAATCCCCATACATTACATCATTAGTTTTATGTATAGGTAACTTTTTGTCAGGTAACTTTTGTCAGGTAAGTTTTCCCCCTGACTCCCATATTCATTGCATTTGTCACTCAAGGAAAATTGTCACTGACCGTTGGAAGACAGAATAGCCTAATGGAATAATATCCATAGCATAGGATAAATCATTTGGCTGGATGAAAATGTTCAGGTGGGATAGCCCTCACTGTTAATTTCAGAATGTCTGGTATCTCAGTTCTAGGATGAAATTAAAATTCCTTTCTTTCCATCCTCAGCCACTATCCTCAGGTCACTCCTTCCGAAGTGCCTGTCTGCCCCCTACCCATAGGACTTTACTCCAAAGGGCCTGTAAACCTGAGCCAGAGAAATAGGCTTTCTGAGGGAATTATAAACCTGTGTGAATCATCAGAAGCCACTGCCTCTGGCCTCTTCAGAGGATGTCAAGAGATTATGAGCTGTTTTTTTTAATCAATTCTTTATCCAGTTATTAATATTTCTGCCAAGACCCAGCAATGCCCTCTTGCTTTTCTCCCTTGGCTGAGCTCTTTTATATCCTCCTCCTTTCCTCTCTAGTTTTTTCTTCTGCTGTATACATTGATCTATTTATTTCCTCCATTCCCATTCAGTGTGTGTTTTCCTTTGGGCAATTGTTCTGAATTATGTAATAGTCATTCTATTTTTTTTCTCCTGTCCACTCCTTACCCTTGCTTTCTTCTCTTTATTGGTTTATCTAGGTTCCCTTCTGCTCTAGTGTACAACTCGCCCAGCAATCCTTATCTTTCTAATCATAAATCATGGCGTGGAAGATTGTGTGAGGACCCTAGGCAGGAGAGATGCAGCTCCAGGTAGGTGGACAGGGGAGGAGCATGTATCAGTGACTGGCTTTCAGGAGGTAACAGATTTGATCATTTTTCAGAGAACACAGCAGGCAGCTTGTAATAGGTAATAATAAAGACACATCTTTCCATCATGTTTGCTAGACTATACTGAACTTGGGTTCAATCTGTCTATAGTCTTCATGCTTTTCCACTGAGCTTTTCTCCTGGTATCTCTGGGTAAAGGTAAAAGGAAAATAATCTTGATATTAATAAAAACTTTGTTCTAGTTTTTCAATATTTTTATGGTTGTTAGTAGCTGGAAAAATAGCTTTCAGAAGGAGGAAACCCTGTTTACATACAGCTCCACACAAATACGCATATCTATATACACAACTGGGAAACTTGTTACATTAGATAAGTTAGTCCTTTGGTGGCCTTTTTATAAATCCTTTCCCCCCTACCCCCCAGGAGTCTTTCCATGGAAGGTACCTATTGTCTCCTGTGGCCCTCTCTCTCCAATCTGGAAAAAGAGGATCATAGGATAAAATTGCTAGTTATACATCAGAGACTCCTACCAGAAAGATTTAAGAGAGGTACAGGCAGGAGGTCTGAACCTAAGGAAAGAACTTCTATAAATAGTCTTCTGGCATGCCAGTGTGGGAGACACTTTTGGGATAATGACAGGCCATACTGATACTCCCCAAATCTTTGCTGCTATTTTTCCCTACTTGTGCAGTAAACTGAGGAGTTGTCAGCCATATGCCTTGTGATTTCCTCTGTCAGTTGCTATTTAGACTGTTTTTTGGAATAACTTTGTCATAGGGATGCCACCAAGTTAGATACTTGTTAGGTCCTTTTACTCAAGTATAAATCCTAGTTATTCCAATTCATTTACTCATTCATTCAACCAATATTTTTTTTTAGTTCCTATATGCAAAGCAATGATAAGTCACATTGAGTGATAAAGAGATAAAATCTGGTTTTATGACCTTGCCTCCATGGCCATCCAAGTCTCTGTTCTTCATTTAGTAGGAGTGATGATATATTTTAGTATTCCCTAAATTGTGATCCCTTTGGAACACTGGAGCCATGTGTCATTAATGGGTATTTGGAGAAAAGAGGATTCCAGGGTAAAATAAATGGGGTAACATTGGGGAAAATAAAGTTAAAGAATGTTTTTGTACTGCAAGGACTTCTCAAAGTCTTGGATATGCTAATAGATATTGGAGATGGTAGAGCCAATTGAGGACAGTTTTTCCAGATTCTCTCTTGGGAAAGACTGCCTAATTCAATGTGGAAAGTGGTTAAGTATTATGAGAGATAAAGTGGCTTGAGTGAGAAGAATAAAGGATTTTTTTTTTTTTAAGCTGGGAAAATCAAGGAATCCAGAGGAGACTGCATTTACATTGAACCTTAAAGCGTAGGTAGATTTTGGAATTGGGATTTGTGAGGACAAGTTATTTAAAACAAGAGTACTTGAAAAAAGGCAAACAAGTTGAAAACGTAACATATATATGTGAGAGATTAGGTGAGGTGGACAGAAAAATAGTTTGTTGAACTATTAGTATGGTGGATCAGTTGTGGTGGTTTAGGGCTGGAAAGGTAGATTGAAATTCTAGAAGATTTACTCAAATGAAGGAGGCTTTTATTTATTTATTTTCCAGTGCAAATTATAAGCACTTCTTTCTAGTCTAAACAAATTTTCTCAGAACAACTACCTGTACTACCAGCAAGTACCTCACATCACATTGATCCTCTGTTTTCTCATCTGAGCAAATGAGAATGACCAGATTGACTCCTTGGGTTATTGTGGTCATTAAATGGATGTTCTATGTAATATGTTTAGTATAGCATCTGATATATGGTAATTACCTAATATTAGTTATTTAGTTACTAGTTTCTTTGAAGACAAAAAAGTGTAAGCAAAGGCTACAGGTGTTCTCAAAAATGTGGAAGACTGGTCAGTTCTTCCTGCTTTGACCAGCATCTGTTAATCCTTTCATTTTTTGATTTCCTGCAACCCAGATTTCCATCTGTACTTTTACATTTTAAATACAGAAATTTGGTCATTTCAGGCCTCATTTTCTTTGTCTTTGGGTATTTTGCTTTTGGTATTATCTGCCCTATCCTCAGTGGTAAGGGTCTAACAATTGGTTCTCCTGGCGTGCACGCATGTACATGGTTATTATGAATTTTATTGATAACAGGATGTGTCGTACACAATTTAAAAGTTACAGTAACATAAACAATATTCTTTATTGTAAATTCCATAAAGCCAATTGATTCTCACAGAATATTTTGTTGATTTTTTTAAAAATTATTTTATTTGTAGACAACCTATGGTTGCAATTGATGAACAAAGGTAGTTTTAACACGAATTACTGGTTGGAATTTTCTTTACATTAGAGAGAAAGGCGATAGTAAAACAATGAAGACCTATGTCAGGAATTTATTTGTTCATCAAAGACACAAGGACATTTGTAGTCAGATAATGGTTTTTGAATACCAGAAAAATATTTCCTCAACTTTTTGTCCGTTTATAATGTGACAACTACAGAATGATGCACCTAAACTTAGTTTTTTATTATTATTACTACTATTTTTTATTATTACTATTATTATTACTCTTTTCTCCATCACTTAAAAAAGTCTAGGGGCGTCGGGGTGGCTGAGTTGGTTAGGCATCCAAGTCTTGATTTTGGCGCAGGTCATGATCTCAAGGTTGTGCAGTTGAGCCCAGCAATGGGCTCTGCATTCAGGCAGGCTCTGCTTAAGATTCTCTCTCTCCTCCTGCCCCTCTCCCCCACCCCTCAAATAAATAAATCTTTTCTAAAAAAAAAAAAAGTGTAGAAAACCAACAAGGTAAACCCTATCCTTAGTGCAGAATGGTGGTAGTGTATTTACAAAAGGTATAGTGTCTGCTTGCTCAAACTTGAGACCATAATTTTTGGATCAGGCACCCAGCATGGAGGGCTAGCTGTGTACCCATGTATCCAGCATTGTGCTGGACCTTCTGGAATATTGAGAAGAAAATTAAGTAATGGTCAACCATTTGAAAATTGCTCTTTCCATACTCTGTCCTTTGCTTGGGCAAATAGATTTACTGTGTTCTAGCCCAAACATGCCAGATTTTGCTTTCCCTCTGTACTTTATTGCACTGAAAAGGAAGAATGTTCTGCTTTTCCCAAGCATAGACCTGCCTCCACTAGTGCTTTTTTAATTTGTTTCTAGAATACCCCTCAGTCCTGCCTGCTTTAATCTCATCACAGCATGTTCCAGTAACATTTCTCAGCTCATGTTTTTTTGCTACTTGGCATCATCATCTCTAAAATGAATGCTACATTTTATACAGAATCACATGATTAAGTGCTAGGTAAAACATCACAACTCTGGTCATCGTTTTGGGGGTACTTTGACAGGCGTTAAGTTTCTAAAACAAATTTCATGCATAGGGATTTAATTAATTCACTGGTATTTCAGTTTTGCTTAATGATTAACTCGTATTTCCAATTTGTCATCAAAATATATCCTCTTTAGAAAATGTCCGTGATAACCCACCATGATCCATTCTTAGGAACTTCCCTAACATCCTTTTTGCAAATGAGAAACATCTAAGTTTCAGGGCATCCTTTCTCAAATTTGATATTTTTTATAAAGGTGTATCACTCTTTCTATATCTTGTGAGTAACTGAGGCCAAAATGCAGGAATTTTTCAAACCCACGCTAATGGCTTGGGAAATAAAATTGCTGTATACCAGCCGCATCTTGCTGAGGTTAGAGTTAATTCTAATGACTAAAAACGGAGCTGTGAATAGCAACTGCCAGTTGACAGGTGTGGTTGTCCACAGCACATTTAAATTATGTAAAGATTAGTCCCCAGGTTCAAATATCTCTGTTTCCTCCCAGACCCCTCTTTGAAATGATGCAGGTAGGTATTGGGGCCAATGTTCCTGAGTTGGCTGTCCTGCTGGGACTTGTTTAAAGGCATATTCCCCTACCTGGACTATTGCTGTTACTTCCTCTGGAATCCGCTGAGCTGATCTGTGTCTTTACTCTTCTGAACATACTTGTGGTTTTCAATTTAAGCTGTTTTTTTGTTTTGTTTTGTTTTTCCTTTTTAGTCCGTTATGACAAAAGCTTTTGCTTCAACGTCATTCCAGAGGAAGGCACAGTCACTCTTTATGTCATTGATAGCTTGCTGGTGCCCCTCGTATCTTTGGGGTTTTTTTCTTTCCCTTCCCCCCACCTCATGCAAAGGAAAATGTTATCCCTCATCTTAAAGGTTAATGTGGATGGAGAAATCCCACAATCTCAAAGGCAGTGCAGTGATTTTCATGAGCACTGATACCTGCATGATTTACAGAGGACAGCAGGGACAGGTTTGCTCACTATCACATGCAGGCTGAGAAAATCAGGACAAGTACATGCTTAATCATTTCTGAGAGAAATACAAATGCTACCTTTTCAAATATGCCTCTGAGAAGGACATGAAGGACATGGTGAATGTTAAAAATACAGAATCTAATTACCAAATGAAACCTTAGCTACATATCCTCTATATCCTTTCCCCTAAAATGTTACATTCATGGGGATCTTGACATCTTTTCAATGTGCCTTCTTTCTTTGTTTTCTTCCCTCCCTTCCTCCCTCTCTTCCTTCCTTTCTTTCCTTCTTTCCTCTCTCTCCCTCCTTGACAAGTGAGTGAATTTCCTGTTGGCAGTTTGGTAAGCTTCTGGTAGAATGGAACCATTTGTTAGAAATGAATACGCCTAAAGTTGCTCCTGCGGCCCAGAGCTACAGAGGGCGAATATAATAAGGGACAATATTCCAATGCTGGAGTCAAGTAGGCACTCATCTCCCTGAATGCTTTTTTTCTGACCCATAATATATGATCCTTTTTAGATAAAGCACTGACCACTCTAAAAGTGTAAAATATTGAATACTCATCTTAAATCCATTTGTTTTTCTCAGTCTCCATAACCAAACCACCATGATTTCTTGCCTGTGTTATTGCAGTAACTTCCTAACTGGTCTCCCTGATTCTATTGTCACCAGTTCTATAATTCATTCTACAGCTTCTAGATTGAAAATTTATGAACACAAAACAGATCCTATCATGATATGTATATATAGAATAAAATCCGAACACTTTGCCCTGGTTTACAAAGTTCTGTATGATCTGTTCCCCATGTACCTCTTCCATCTCTTTTCCTCATTTTGCTCCCCAGCCACCATGCTTCAGCCTCACTGGCCTCTCTTCTGTGTTTCTAACAAACTCAGTGGGCTTCCATATCAGGAACTCTGCATGTAGCCTTCCCCATGCCCGGGACCCTTATTGTCTCTGCTGTTTATGCGGCTGGGTCATTCTTTTTTTTTTTTAAAGATTTTATTTATTTATTTATTTGAGAGAGAGAATGACAGAGAGAGAGAGAGAGAGAGCACATGAGTTGGGGGAGGGTCAGAGGGAGAAGCAGACTCCCTGCCGAGCAGGGAGCCCGATGCGGGACTCGATCCCGGGACTCCAGGATCATGACCTGAGCCGAAGGCAGTCGCTTAACCGACTGAGCCACCCAGGCGCCCCAATGCGGCTGGGTCATTCTTAACATTGAGATCTCTGCTTATATGTCACCTCATCAGAGGAGCTTTTCTTGACTATCCTAACTGTACTAGCTATCCGATTAACCTCTCACAGTATGCACTTTTAATTCTTTGCATAGCTGCGAGCAGTATTCTTGTTTTTGTTACTTGTTTTCATTCCTTTGTTGTCTGTGGTCTGCTTTTCCCTGACTGGAATGTAACTCAATGAAATGAAAGAACTTTCTATCTTGCTCAATATTTTATTCTCAGTGCTTAAAATGGTGCATGGCACATATGGAAGCATTCAATAAATGCTTGGAAAATGAATAAATAAATACATGCAGAAATGCAAATATGCTACATGCAAAGGGAAATCTGTCCCTGATGAGTCACATGCCCTCACTTCCCTCCTTACTGGCTTAGATTCCATTAGCATGATCCTCTCTACCTGCATACCCTTCAGCTCCTTTACCTCCTTCTCCTTTCAGCCATTATCCCCTGGTAATGCTCCAGTTCCGGGCACATACAACCATCCACCTACTCTTAGCCACTGAACATGGGTGGAGAGAAACACATAATCATGCTAGCCAGTTCTACTTTGAATCCACCATCTTCATCTTCAAATGAGATCTTGGCGCAGCTCTGTAATTATGTTATCATATTTAACCTATAGTAAGACTCACAGTTTTCCACCTTTTAACATCTCTGAAATCAAGATGCAGTTTACAGTCAATGACAATCTCTGTCATCAAGATGGCAGTTGTGATGTTAGAACATGGTTGCTTTCCTGGGGGTATGACTCAACTGAAAAGTGACTCTTCTAATTTTCAGTCAAGAAACACTTTAAGGATCATTTGAAGAAAAATTATAAATCCTGCTTCTGGTTTGAAAACCTTACATTAATGTTTTCTGATAGAAAATCACCAGCATCAGACTTGCAGAAACGGTATCTGTGTTCACACTCTGCAATCTTCTCCCATTCTCTAATTGTTTTCACAGAAATCTTAACAAAATATTTTGAATAAGTAATATATTTACATGGTTCAAAAATGAAACAGTTTAAAAGCTTGCATTGGAAAGTCTGACTTCGATCTCTGTCCCGTTCTTCTGGTTTCTTCTCCCCCTGAAACAGGTAAACTATTTTATTTAATTCTTAGATACCTTTCCAATGATTCTGCCTATAAATATGAGCCGAAGTAAGCATGTATTCTTATTTTATTTTTATTATCCAAAAAGTGTCAAAAAATGCATCTCTTTTCACCTTGCTTTTTTTCCATCTAACAATAGATATTACAGATCTGTACATATTAGTTCATAGAGTTTTCTCAAACGTGTGTAGTTACACATATTCCATTGTGCTAATATATCATGGTTTGTTTAACTGACCCTTATTGGTAGTCACCTGACTTATTTTTAGTCATGTGTTGTTACAAACATTAATGTAGTGAATAACTTCATACACATATGACTTCATATAGATATAAGCATGTAAGATAAATTTCCCCCAGAAAAGTTGCTGGGTAGAGAGAAAAATGTATGTTGTGGGTTGAATATTGTCACGCAGAAAAATATGTTCAGGTCCTAACCTTTCAAACCTGTAAATGTGACCTTCTCTGGAGATAGGATCTTTCCAGATGTTAACAATGTTAAGATGAAGTCATATTTCAGTTAAACCGAGGGTAAATTAAAATGAGGGCCCAAATATGTCCAATGACTGTTGTCCTTATGAGAGGGAATTTTAGACAGAAACATACTGGGAAGAAAGCTGTGTGAGCATGGAGGCAGCGATTGGTGAGTAATGCATCTAAAAATTAAGGTACGCCAAAAATTGCCAGCAACTACTAGAAGCTAATGAGAGCCGAGGAAGCATTCTTCCCCGGAGCCTACCCCATGGCCCTGCCAACACCTTGATTTCAGACTTCTAGTCTCCAGAACTATGCAGTGCCCTCGTCCCCCTGGAAAAAAAAAAAAGTTGTTTTTAGCTATTCAGTTTGTGGTTCTTTGTAATGGAAGTCCTAGAAAACCAATACAATGCATTTGTAATTTTGATATATATTTATTCTGGGTTATCCTCCACGGACATTTACTGTGTGCCCTCATCAACAAAGTATGGTATTGATTGCTCTCCTTTAGAGTCACCAACAGAAGATATTGTTAACTTTCTGGGTTGCTGCCCTTCTGATAGGTGATAAATGACATTTCAGTGTAGTTGTAATTTCTATTTTCCTTTTCATGAGTAAGTATCTTGTCATACATTTAAGGGCTTTTAATATCTCTTCTGTGGAATTCTATTTCTATTTATTTTTTTCTGTTACTGTCATTTTTGTTCCAATTTGTAATTATATTAAGGAATTAGTGCTTTGTGATGTGTATTGCAAATATCTTTTCCAATTTATCATTTATCTTTTGAAATACCAATTAGTTAAATTTTTGTTTATTAACGTTTTATGTGGCTTCTGGAATTTGAGTCATGATTAGCAAAATTTTCTCTATTCCCAGTTTATAAGGGAATTTACCCATGTTTTCTTTCAGAACTTTTTTTTTTTCTTCATTAAAGGATTTCATTGGGAAACTTGAAAGGATAAAGTTGGATCCAACTTTATCTTTTTCCAGATGGTACATAGTTTATTTCAACACCATTTATTCTTGAAATGTTACCTTTATCATATATTGAATTCTCATATATATTGGATCTATTTCTGGAAATTCTGTTCTGTTACATTGGCCTGTCTTTCTATTCATGTGCCAATAAAACCTGTCTTAATTTTTGAAGTTTTATAATATATTTTCATATGTAGGCAGGTTGGTCAGTTTCCTACCCACTTTCTGTAATAAACCTATTCCAATTAAGCTTCCATCTCTACTACCTTATCCAGATTGCTTTTATCAAGATTTCCAGGGAACTCTTTGTTGCTAAGACCAATGGTCAGTTCTCAGTCTTCATCTAACTAGGTCAGTAACATTTGACATAGTTGAATATTCCCTCATCCTTAAAATACTCTGTTCAGAGATAGCCTTCACTCTTTATCCCTACTTCACTTGTCACTCCTTCTTAATGTTCTTGCACATTCTTTCTCATTGCTCTGGACTGCAAATGTCCCATGGCTTTGTCTTCTGACATCTTCTCCAACCTGTCCATACTCATTTTCTGGATGATCTCATTTCGAGACAGGGCTTTAAAGAAAACCTGTCTTCTAATGACTACTATATATATATTTTTTTATCTCCAGGCAGGTCCTCTCCTATGAATGCAAGACTCATACCCAACTGTTTACTCAACATTTCTACTTCTACACAAAAATTACTCTTCCCAAAACTGAATTTATGCTTTCCCTCTACCAAATATACTCTTCTTTCAGTTAAACAAACCAAAAGTATTCAAGTACTCCTACCTCTTTTCTTTCCCTTACATATCACATCCATTACATCAGCAAATCCTGTTTGAGTTCTAACTTCAAAATATTTCTGGAGTCTAACCACTTCTCACTATCCCCACCACCAAGCTCTGGTCCAAGCCACCATCATCCCTTGCCAGGATTATTGCAATATCCTCCTGCCCAGCTTTTCTACCTCTCCTATAGTCTGTTCTTCCCATAGCAGTCAGATAGATACTTTTTAAGACATGGAACACTACATCAAAAACTAATGATGTAATGTATGGTGATTAACATAATATAATAAAAAAATTATTAAAAAAAAGACATATCAACACATGTCACTTTTTCTGCTTAAAACACCCCATGGGTTTATCTTATCTCACTCATCAAAAGCTTTATCATGACTCAAAGGCCCTAAATAATGTGACCTTCATGATGATTTCATCTCTACCACCTTTGCCCACTCTTTTCCACCTGCAATGCTTCTATGTTGTTCCTTAAACCTGCAGCACATTTCCACTGCAGAGCCTTGCTACTTGCTTTTCTCTAACTTTTTATTTAATTAAATCCTTTCTAAATCCTTTCAACCATACAATGTGAGGATTATTATTTTCATTTTGCCCATGAGAAGGTAAAGTATGGGGAGTATAAAGTTCTTCCCAAGTCTGTACAGCTATTAATTAGCATAAGTAGGACTCTAACCCAGATCTCTTTGGTAGTTAATTGTATACTCTTTTTATTATAGAAACGTTCTGGTTTCTAGTTCCACCTCTTTCTTTGTCGTTTGGTGCACCTCTCTGGGTAATGTATCTTGGCCTTAGTTTATTCTCCTAGGAAATGAGGACTTTCTTCTGTGGGATCTCAAAGTTCCTACCCTCTTAGATGCTCAGTAACTCCATGACTCTGGAAGTGTCCCAGGTATGCTCAAAGTGAGAATATTAGTGATTTTGCTGAGATGAAGAGTAGATAGCAAAACATGGGCAAGTGTCAGTGGAGAGGGAACTTTACTATTGCAGAAGTGGGGAGGCACTAAAGACTTATTTGCCATTTTAAGGATTTTTTTTTTCTAGGTCTGTCCCTCTTGACAATAGGTTATTTCAATTCAGTGTCTACATGTAAATAAACCACCTTATCATTACAGGGTAAATCTTGTCACTACATCCAGGAAGAGAGGTGAAAACTAGGTTTTATCCAAACTTCTGAGCTCACAGGATCTTCTGTTTCCATTCTTTAAATTTAGACAGCTTCTAGACACTCATCATCCTAATTCTGGTTATGGTCAGGATAAAAGTCACCCCAAAAGATGACGATATACCTGTAAACCACTGTCCCTGGGTCAAACCAATCAGAAGGTCAGGGGAGGATACATTGGTTCCTGATGCTTAAACTATCAGCGCCGTCACCAGCATGCCTGCCTCCTACTCACCTGTGGCAGAGCCTCCTCAGCTTCTCCAGGGTTAATCCAGTAGCCATGACATCAGTCCACCTGGTGTCAGTGCTACTCCTGCCATTTTGTTATGATGCCCTCTGCTTTGCCTGTAGCTGATCCTCCTTGTTCAGAAGGCATGACTCTCATGGATTTGGAGGGAGGCCTTCCCCAGCTTCCTCCGGTCGTCCACCTTTCATCTTCCTCAGGGCTATTAATGCTATCACTCTTTATTTTACTTATTCGTTACAGATTATTCTTATCCTCTAGGAACCTGGATAAGTTCACTAGGAACTGAGATACAAGACATTTTGACAGAGAGTACTATCACTGCTCCATGCTTCTGAGGTAGAAATGAAACCACCAAATTTGGGGGTGCACAAGAATTGCTGTATTTCTTTATTTCCTTTCAATCAGATTAAATCCATATCAGAGCCTCATCCCACTAGACAGAGGGAAAGAAATTGAAACTCAATTTTCATTTGGAATCCTTCCTTTCCCCGAAATACACAAAGTTTCTCCATTAGAGATTTTATATGATAAAAAGACTACATAGGCCTGGTCTTCTGAGATCCTCACAGCTGCTGCATGCATCTGGTTCTGGAGTGGCAGTCCCGTTGACTGTGACATGAGTGGAAACACTGGAGAGGAGCATTATTTAATAAAAATATACATACAATAATAAACCAAAAATAAAGCAGCAATGAAATAAATAATTCCAGTTGCTTTTTCCACTGTGATTTGTGACCTCCACACCTTTCTGAGCCTTGTCCCAAAGCCCATCTATGCTTTCTATGTCTTGCACAATGGTAAATGACACTGTCACATAGGACTGGAGAGCTATCTGTGCTTGACCTGTTATAACCAGTTAGTCCTAGTAGGCAGGGGCTATTGTTTTCCCCACTTCATGGAGAATCAGACATAAGTAATTGGCACAGGTTTACACAGTGAGCAAGTGACAAAGCCAGGATTTCAGTCTGGATGCTACAGCTCAAGTTCCTGAGCACATGGCGTTCTTTGTTAATCTCACATAAGCCCAAGAAGTTGGTGATCATATGGCTCCTACTTTACAATTATGGAATAGAGGCAGGATAGGTTCTGTCACTTGCTCAGGATGACTCAACTGTGAGAGTGACAAGGGAGCCTGGACCTAAACTCAGACCTTCTCAATCCCATTCTCATTTTTTGTTTGTGTCTCTTTAATCTTAGCCTTCTTCTTGTTTGCCCTTTAAAAAACAAAAACGGGGCACCTGGGTGGCTCAGTCGGTTAAGCGACTGCCTTCAGCTCGGGTCATGATCTCAGGGTCCTGGGATCGAGCCCCACATCAGGCTCTCTGCTCCACGGGAAGCCTGCTTCTCCCTCTCCCACTCCCCTTGCTTGTGTTCCCTCTCTCACTGTGTCTCTCTCTGTCAAGCAAATAAATAAAATCTTAAAACAAAAACAAAAACAAAACAAACAAAAAAACCCAAATTCCCCTGAGAAGGTAACAGACTGCCCTGGCTGTAAGTATGTTTCCCACTTTACTCTTGGGTGCAGGGTCTGTAAGGATACTTGAGCAGCGCAAGGGCTCAAACGGATGCAGTGATAAGGTCATCTGTGTCCATGTCCTATGCCATGACCTTATTTTTTAACATGTAGAATCGGAGACAGGCCAGTGTGATGTAGACACATACCTAAAGAGACAGAGAGATATCTGTTGTCAAGCACACTGGAAAAGAATATTCTGTCTCAAGCTCAGGCTAAAAATAAACTGTTTACAGTACGCTCACCCTCCCTCACGCTGCGGTATCTCAGGAACGGAGGCTGAATTTAATCATTTCATCCCCTGACGTGAAGGTCTCTATGGCTTAATATGCACACATCACAGATTTCAAATTTTGCTGCTAAAATTCAGTCTTCAACTAAAACCTAGCTGTCTCTTTGTCTTGAAATGTGTTCTAAAATGTATAATAAAGGTCTACCGAAACCAATAAAGCATTTCTGGAAAATGCTGGTTTAACCCACACAGCCAATTCCCTTTTTCATAAATTCAATTTGTATTATTTGGTTGAAGAGACTGTTCTCTGAGCCCTGACATAAGCAGGTGTTGAGGCTGACACTTAAGAGTTTGCATGGAAAAATCTGTGGGAAAAATCATGTAATTGATCTCATTTGTTAGGTATGTCAGACCTTGGCTGGCTCCAAGTCTCTACACACCCTTCCCTCATCCCTGGATCTAAGTAACTCCTACCTGACTTGGATGAGCTGGGTGGAATGAGGGCTTGGGCCTCTGAATGTGCTGTAATGCTCCTGAATAGACTAATGCTGTTTGTTTCTGAGATCTCGTCTTGGTACCTTGGTCTGAGTGTTGAATTTCTCATCTCCTATGTTGAAGTCCCTGCTTACTCCCAGCTTAGTTCCTGATTCTTCACAGAATAGAGAGCATTGCCTGCTTATACTAATTCTCCTTATCCCAAAATCCAGGGTTTCTCAACCTCAGCACTATTAATATTTTGGGTCTAATAACTCTTTGTTGTAGGGAGCTGTCCTGGGTGGGCATTGTAGAATGCTTAGCAGCACCCCTGGCCTCTTCCTACTGGATTCCAGTAGCACCTTGTCCCCCAGTCATGACAAGCAAAAATGTCTCCTGGTGTAAGATCTTCCTTAGAAGAGGTGGAGAAAATTGTTGCTGGTTGAGAACTAGTATTTTATACTGTGCCTGTACCCAAGTATGGTTGCCAGCAACCACCAAAGTCTTCAGTGATCTCAGCGCCCAGTAGAAATATAAGCTTCAAACGTGAGTCACACATGTAATGTTAAATGCTCTACTAGATATATTAGCAAAGTAAAAAGGAACAGGTGGAATGAATTTTGATAATATATTTTATCCAGTACATCCAAATTATTATGTTTGTACTAAATCTTTGACATCTGGTGTGCATTTTACACTTACAGCACATTTCAGTTTGGACTAGCCATATTTCTAGTGCTCGATAACCACGTGTAACCAGGGGTTATTGTATGGGCAGCAGTGATCGAGATTTCTAAAATGATTACCGTTCTTCAGTTCACTCTGAGACTCAGAATAGTGCAGTCCTATAAACATGAGGCTGGGGTGTCGGATGTAACCAGTTTGAATATTTCTGTATCTCTTTCTGACATTATGCCCTTGTGATAATTACTGAATTGCTTTGAATCTCAGTTTCAATATTTTATTGGGGAAATAATAATGGTTGCTTTTAGAAGACTTGTTATGAGGGTTACATGAAATAATGTACATACATAGTGCCTAGCACAGAGATGGTGTTTACTAAGTGAGATAATTCCATTTTCTGTACCTCCAGCATCATCAGAGAACATGAATATTAAGTTCCTCTAGTGTTAGCCTCTAGCTTGAAATATCAGCCATGCTACATCTTTTGGATATCATGCTATAGGCTCAGTTGGACACTCACTGGGTTTGCAAAACACTGAATCATCCCAGGGAATCCACATTCACCCACTTGGTCCTGTCCAGCTGCTGTTAATTAAAGTTTGTTAATTAAAGCTACGTCTAAAGAAAATGACACAGAAAGGATTCAACCCTCTCAGTTTCTTTTTATTTCTACTGATATTTTTCTACCTTTGCTACAAGTCGAATAATATAGGGTAGAAGAGAAAGAATTCTGGGATGCATCTTTCCCACCAAGCAGGGTCACCTGTATAGCCTAATCCTTTAAGCCACATTGCCATATTGCTAGCAGGTTTCATCTACGGACACAACATTAACATTTGGCTAATGTTAAGAAGAGAACAAATGACTAGACCAGATTGGCTAGATAGGTGGCTACTTAATCCATCCTAATGGGTAAGATACAGAAAAGATAGAACCTCATTATCATGGCAAAGACAGCCCATATTAGAAGAATATCTATTGTATTTTCATAAATACTTGTTTAGTTAAGGACTCATATCTAGAGGTGTTGGCGTAAACTGTTCATGATGGGAAGCTGACAGTCTTTCTGTACAGTAATTATTTCTTCATAGTTTTCCTACCTTTGTGTGGGGGGGAGTTCCTCCTCCTTGTCAATCCCCTTTCACCTGTGTGCAAATATGCATTGTCCAATGCAAGGTGCTAATTAATATTTCCCATTTGGCTCTGGATTGTCTTTGTCAAAGTCTTAAAGGAGTTTTATTTTCTCCTGATCACCATGAAGTTATTGTGAGAAGCCTATCAACATTAGCTGAGAGACATAGTCTAAGTGCCTACTGTGTGTCAGGCATTGGAGAAGCCAGGAGTTTCTATCCTAGAGGACTTCATAGTCCAGGAGGAAACAGCATGTAAATAAATGATCACAATAAGATATGCAACTTGTGCTATATGGGACTTAGGGAACACAGACAAAGGAGCAGTTTTTCATTTATTCACACATTTATTGAGCACCAACTTTGGGTTAGACAACCACAGTGCTGTGAGGAAAAGTGACACTAAAATTTAAAAATCAAAAACAAAAAAATGCCTGTATTTTGACTTTTTTTTTTCCTTATAGAGTTGTTCCTTTTCCCAGGAAACAGATAGTCAGATAACTTTTATCTTTGTGTTCTGTCATATAAATAATTTTTTGGATGGTATCTTTGCTAACCTTTAATTTGATGCTGAATTCCTGGGCATACTCAATTAACTGGTCAAATCCAAAGAAAGATTCGACAACTTAAGTGGGCCTTTGTGACTATTAGATTTCTTTCTCTGGCCAAATTAATAGAGGTCTCCAGTTAATAGAGTTGTGTATGTATGAATAATATAATCTGATCAGTTTTAAGTTTAAGATTATAATGCAATGAACTTAACTCTTTATCTGTTTTAAAATTAATTTATTTTCTTGTTGCTAGTTTCAGATGTTCTTAGTGTCTTACAGGGTCTTAGAATCTTCATATATATCAATAATAATATCACAACAGAAATGCAGACTTAGGTTGAATTGTATATATATTTTTAAAAAGAATAGCATCTTAGATAAACTGTCTTTTCATAGCAAGTTTTTATTTTATCTCACAGTAGTCCCATAAAATTGAAATACTATTACATAATAACAATAATAATTCAACATAACACAAAAAGTGAAGTGATTATGTGGAATAACTTGACCTACAATGCCAGGTCTATATCCCATTTCCTGAGTCTCAGTCTTTGAACCCAATTAGAGAATATCTGTTGGGTTTACTTAAAATGTGTCTAACTTTTAATGGATTTTCCTCGAATTTCCAGCCTCTTAAACATTTTAGCAACATCATTTTTAGTTATCTATTAGTTGAGAAATTTCACAGTTTGATATAATCAATCATTATTGATCGTCTACCAGGTATAGGATGGCCAATTACAAAACAGGCAGCAAAATTGCTTTCCTCAAGGAACTTACAATGTAAATATTGATGTATTAAGATCACTTTACCATGGGGTAGAATAATTATAATAGTTTTTTTTAAAAGATTTTATTTATTTATATGACAGAGAGAAACACAGCAAGAGAGGGAACACAAGCAGGGGGAGTGGGAGAGGGAGAGGCAGGCTTCCCATTGAGCAGGGAGCCCGATGCGGGGCTCGATCCCAGGACCCTGGGATCATGACCCGAGCTAAAGGCAGACACTTAACGACTAAGCCACCCATGCTGCCCAATTATAATAGTTATTATAAAAACCTTTTTAATCTAACCATCGAAGTGTTATTGGTCAGAATTCCCTATGTAGTTATTCCATCCCTGGTCCTAGAGTCAGTGTGATATATTGGCAAGAGGATAGACAAATAGATCAATGGAACAGATAGAGAATCCAAAGATACCTCCACATATCTACAGTCATCTGTAGTCCCATAAAGTTGAAATACTATTTAAAGCATAGTTGTCAGTATAATTCAGGGAGAAAAGGATAGTATTTTTTTAATCTTATTTTATTATTTTTTATCATTAAAGTATAGTTGACATACAATGTTATATTAGTTTCAAGTGTACAACATAGTGATTTGACAATTTTATACATTACTTACTGTTCACCATGACCATTTGTCACCATACAGTGTTATGCAATAATATTGATTATATTTCCTGTTATACTTTTCATCTCTGTGACTTAATCACCTTTACCTTTTTCATCCATCTGCTCACCGTTTCCCCTCTAGCAACCAGCAATTTGTTCTCTGTATTTATGAA
Organism: Leptonychotes weddellii; assembly: GCF_054177405.1. NCBI lineage: Eukaryota > Metazoa > Chordata > Mammalia > Carnivora > Phocidae > Leptonychotes > Leptonychotes weddellii. Next base: position 59,040,045 of record NC_138378.1, read on the forward strand.
TCTGTTTGTTTTTTTGTTTTGTTTTGTTTTTTAGATTCTACATATAAGTGAAATCATATATTTGTTTTTCTCTGTCTGATATATATATATATATATATATATATATATATATATAATATTCTGTAGGTCCATCCATGTTGTTGTGAAGGGCAAGACCTCATTCTTTTTTAGGGCTGAATAGTATTCCATTATTTATATTTTTATATATGCCACATCTTCTTTATCCATTCATCTAGCGATGGATGCTTAGGTTTCTGCCATATCTTTGCTGTTATAAATCATGAAGTAATGAACATAAGGGTGCATATGTCTTCTTGAAATAGTGTTTTTGTATTCTTTGGGTATATACTGAGTCATGGAATTACTGGATTACATGGAATTTCTATATATATTTTTTTAAAGATTTTATTTATTTATTTGAGAGAGAGAGAATGAGAGACAGAGAGCACGAGAGGGAAGAGGGAAGAGGGCAGAGGGAGAAGCAGACCCCCTGCTGAGCAGGGAGCCCCATGCGGGACTCGATCCCGGGACTCCAGGATCATGACCTGAGCCGAAGGCAGTTGCTTAACCAACTGAGCCACCCAGGCGCCCGGAATTTCTATTTTTAATTTTTAAAGGAAATTCCATAGTGTTTTCTACAGTGGCTACACCAATTTACATTCCCACCAACAATGCATGAGGGTTCCCTTTTCTCCATATCTTGGCAACACTTGTTATTTCTTATCTTTTTGACACTAGCCATTCTGATAGGTGTGAGGTAATACCTTATTGTGGTCTTGAGTTACATTTACTGGATGAGTAGTGATGTTGAGCATCTTTTCATGTGTCTGTTCGCCATCTGTATGTCTTTGGAAAAATGTCTTTTCAGGTCTTCTGCCCAGTTTTAATTGGATTATTTGTTTTGGTGTTGAGTTGTATAAGTTCTTTATATATTTCAGGTATTATATATAACCTTATTGGTTATATCATTTGCAAATATCTTCTCCCCTTCAGGAGGCTGTGTTTTCATTTTGTTGATAGTTTCCTTTGCTGTGTAAAAGCTTTTTATTTTGGTGAGTCCCAACAGTTAATTTTTGTTTTTGTTTCCCTTGTTTTAGGATATATACCCATACATATGTTGCTAAGGCCAATGTCTAAGAGATTACTGCCTATGTTTTCTTTAAGGAGTTTTATGGTTTCAGGTGTCACATTTAAGTCTTTAATCCATTTTGAGTTTGTTTTTCTGAATGGTGTAAGAAAGTGGTCCAGCTTCATTTTTTGTGTGTAGCTGTCCAGTTTTCCCAGCACCATTTATTGAAAAGACTGTCTTTTCCCCATTGTATATTCTTGCCTCCTTTGTCCTAGTTTATTAGACCATACAGATTTGGGTTTGTTTCTGGGTGTGCTATCCAGTTCCTTTGATCTATGTGTCTATTTTTATGGCAGTACCCTACTGTTTTGATCACTATAGCTTTGTAGTATGTTTTGAAATCTGGGATTCTGTACCTCCAGCTTTGTTCTTCCTTTTCAAGTTTCTTGGTCTATTTGGGAGATTTTGTGGTTCTATACAAATTTTAGGATTACTTATCTAGTTATGTGAAAAATGCTATTGGTATTTTGATAGGTATTGTATTGAATCTGTTGACACCTTTGGGAAGTATGGACATTTAAACAATATTAACTCTTCCAATCTATGAGCATAGTATAACTCTACATTTGTTTTTTCATCTTCATTTTTTTCAAGGTCTTATACTTTCAGTATAGATCTTTCACCTCCCTAGTTGAATTTATTTTTAGGTATTTTGTTCTTTTTAATGCAGTTGTAAATGGAATTATTTTCCTAATTTCTCTTTCTGCTACTTCATTATTAGTGTTTAGAAATGCTACCAATTTTTGTGTATTAATTTTGTGTCCTGCAACTTTACTAAATTCATTTATTACTTCTAATAGTTTTTTTTTAATAGGGTATCTAGGATTTTCTATAGTTAGTACCATGTCATCTGCAAATAGCGACAGTTTTATTTCTTCCTTATCAATTTCAATGCCTTTTATTTCTTGTGTGATTGCTGCAGCTAAGATTTCCAGTACTTTTATAAAAGCAGTGAGAGTGAATATTTTTGTATTGTTGCTGATCTTAGAGGAAAACTTTCAGTTTTTCACCATTGAGGATGATGTTAGCTGTGGGTTTGTTATAAAAGGCCCTTATTATGTTGAGGTATAGTCTCTCTAAACCAACTTTGTTGAGAGTTTTTATCCTGAATGGATGTTATATTTTGTCAAATCCCTTTTCTGCATTTCTTGAGATGATTGTATGGTTTTTATACCTCCTTTTTTAAATGTGACTTATCATGTTGATTGATTTGTAAATATTGAGCCATCCTTGCTTCTCTGGGATAAATCCCACTTAATCATGGTGAATGATCCTTTTAATGTATTGTTGAATTTGGTTTGCTGATATTTTGTTGAGAATTTTTGCATCTATGTTAATCGGGGATATTGGTCTGTAGTTTTCCTTTTTAGTAGTATCAGTCTGGTTTTAGTAGCAGGGTAATGCGGGCCTCAAATAGGATGAATTTGGAAGTTTTCCTTCCTATCCTATTTTTGTAGTACTTTGAGAAAAATAGGTATTTACTCTTCTTCAATTATTTGGTAGGAATCACCTGTGAAACCATTTGGTCCTGGACTTTTGTTTTTTGGGAGTTCTTGATTACTGATTCAACTTCGGTACTAGTAATAGGTCTGTTCAAAATTTCTGTTTCTTCCTGGTTCCATCTTGGGAGATTGTTTCTAGAAATGTATCCATTTCTTTTAAATTGTCCAGTTTTTTGTCATGTAACTTTTCATAATATTCTCTTATAATCCTTTGTCTTTCTGTGGTATCAGTTGCTATTTCTCCTCTTTTCATTTCTGATTTTATTTATTTGAGTCCTCCCTCTTTTTTTTCTTGATTAGTCCAGCTAAAGGTTCATCAATTTGGGTTATCTTCTCAGAGAACCTCCTCTTGGTTTCATTGATCTTTTCTACTTTTTTTTCTTTTTTAGTCCCTATTTCATTTATTTCTGCTCTGATCTTTATTATTTCCTCCCTTCTACTAACTTTGAGATATGCTGGTTCTTTTTTTTCCATTTTTTTTAGTTATAAGCTTAGATTGAATTTGTTTGTTTGTTTCTTGAAGTTGGCCTTTATTCCTAGAAACCTTCCTCTTAGAACAGCTTTGCTGTATCCCAAAGATTTTGGACCACTGTGTTTCTATTTTCATTTGTCTCCCCGTATTTTTTTATTTCCTCTTTGATTTTGTTTGTTTGTTTGTTTATCCATTAGTTGTTTAATAGCATGTTCTTAGCCTCCATGTGTTAGTGTTTTTTTCCAGTTTTTTTCTTGTAATTGATTTCTAGTTTCATACCATTGTGGTTGGAAAAGATGCTTGATAAGATTTCAGTATTTTAAAATTTGTTGAGACTTGGTTTGTGGCCTAACATGTGACCTATCCTGGGGAATGTTCCTTGAGCACTTGAAAAAATGTGTGTTCTGTTGTTTTTGGATAGGATGTTCCCTACATGTCTGTTAAGTCCATTTGGTCTAATGTGTCATTCAAAACCACTGTTTACTTGTTGATTTTCTGTCTGAATGATCTATCCATTGTTGTTAGTGGGACATTAAAGTCCCCTACTATTATTGTATTGCTGTTAATTTCCCCAATTTATGTCTGTTAATATTTGCTTTATATAATTAGGTGCTCCTCTAATGGATACATAGATATTTACAATTGTTTCATCCCCTTGTTGGATTGATCCCTTTATTGTTGCATAATCTTCTTGTTTCATGCTACAGTCTTTATTTTAAAGTCAGTTTTGTCTGGTATAAGTATTTCTACCCCAGCTTTTTTCCCCCTTCATTTGCATGGAATTTTTTTTTTTTCCATTCCTTTACTTTAGGTCTGTTTGTGTCTTTAGGTATCTCGTAGTGAGTCTCTTGTAGGCAGCATATAGATGGGTCTTGTTTTTTAAGTCCATTTGGTCACCCTATGTCTTTTGATGGAAGAATTCAGTCTATTTTCGATTTAAAGTAGTTATTGATAGGTATGTACTTATGACATTTTGTTAATTGTTTTCCAGTCATTTTTGTAATTCTTTGCTCCTTTCTTCTTTTGTGGTTTGATCGTTTTGTCTAATATAATGCTTGGATTCTTTTTATTTTTTGTGTATCTATTGTAGGTTTCTGATCTGTGGTTACCATGGGGTTCATAGATAATATCCTATGTGTATAGCAGTCTATACTGCTTGCTTAAGTGTGAACACATTCTAAAAGCAATAAAATTTTTATAACCTCCTCCATGTTTTATGTATATGATATATTTGACATGTTTTTATTTTATGTATCTATAGACTAATTTTTGTAGATGTAATTGATTTTACTACTTTTGTGTTTTAACCTCCATACTGGCTTAGTAAGTGATTAATCTACTATGTTTACTATATGTTTGCTTTTACCAATAAATTTTTTTTCTTTCATAATATTCATGCTTCTAGTTAGAGCCTTTTCTTTCCACTTAAAGGATTCGCTTTAACATTTCTTGTAAGTCTCACTTAGTGGTGATGAGGTCTTTTTAACTTTTGTTTGTCTGGAAAAGTTTTTATCTCTCCTTTGATTCTGAATGATAATCTTGCTGGGTAGAATACTCTTTGTTGTAGGTGGTGTTTTTTTTTTGTCTTTTGAATATATCATGCCACTCTCTTCAGGCCTGCAAAGTTTCTGCTGAAAATCAGCTAATAACCTTATGGGCTTTTCTTTTTTGGTAACTGTTTACTTTTATCTTGCTGCTCTTAAGATTCTTTATCATTAAATTTGCCATTTTAATTATTATGTGTTACAATGTGGACCTCCTTGGAGTCATCATTTTTGGGGCGCTCTGCCATTTGTGAACATGGATGTCTGTTGCCTTCACCAGATTAGGGTAGTTTTCAGCTATTATTTCCTCAAAGAGGTTTTCTGCCCCCTTCTCTCTCTACTCTTCTGGAACCCCTATAATGTGAATGTTACTGTTCTTGATGATGTCACTGAGGTCTCTTTAACCTGTCCTCATTTTTTATTCTTCTTCTTTTCTTTTTTGCTGTTTAGTTTGGTCATTTTCCATTTTTCTGTTTTACAGTTCATTGATCTCTCCTTCTGTACAGTCTAATCTCCTATTGATTCCCTCTAGTTTATTTTTAATTTCAGTTATTGTATTATTCTGCTCTGACTGGTTGTATTTTCTGTCTCTTTGTTGAAGTTCTCACTGGGTTCATCCACTCTTCTCTCAAGTCCAGTGAGTATCTTTATGACCCTTACTTTTAACTATTTATCAGGATATCACTTATCTGTTTTGTTTAGCTCTTTTTCTGTGATTTTTTTTTTCTTGTTCTCAACAGCACCTGGAGCAAATCCTGCCTAGTGTGCCTGCAGCAGACAAAGCAGGTCATGCAGCCAGCTGGGCTAAGGACCAGCCCTACCCACCAGCATGTGCATAGCTGACTTATTCCAATGTTTTCTTATTATGTCTAATTCTTTGTATTTGCTTATTGTATTAGGTAGGTCAGCTATGTCTTCTGGCCTTGAAAGTGGTGGCCTTGTTTTAGAGAGCTTCTGTGGTGCCCCATAGTGCAATCTCCCCTGGTCACCAGAACCAGGCACTCTAAGGTTGTTTCCTGTGTAGGCTGCATGCACACCCCCCCTTTGTGGTCACAAAGGCTATGTGCATGCTGGTGGGTAGGGCCGGTCTTCAGCCCAGCTGGCTACAAAGACCTGCTTTTTCTGCTGCAGGCACACCAGGCAGGATTTGCTCCTGGTGCTGTTGAGAGGTCCAACTGCAGCCACCAATGAGCTTGCTGGTGGGCAGGGTCTGTCCTCAGTCTTGCTGTTTGCAATTAGCTACTATGACAGCTGCAAGCACACTAAAAGGCAGGGCTTGCTTCCTTCATAGCCAGTTAAGAGGCCTAGCTGCAGGAACTGCAAGTGTGCTGGTGTATGAAATTGTCTCCCCTGCCTCCCCTGCACCCCCCCAAGGGCAGAAGTCACTTCAGAAGGGTGCTGGTCCTGGTCAGGGCTACCTACTGGGTGGGGTGGGGCAGGAGCCACTTTGGAAGGATGCCTGCTAAAGCAGGCTGGTTGGGTGGGGCAGATAGGTCCACAGGGGAACTACTAGGGCAGGGCTTGTGGTGTTAGCAAGGTAGACAAAGATTGTTAGAAATGGCTCCCACAAGCATTTGGTTATCAAAGCTTGCAGGGGAGGGGGAGTGGCAAAAAAAATGGTACCCACCAATACTTTTGTTCTTGGAGAAATCTACAGATTCCTGCCTCTCTGGCACATATCCTAAAATTAGTCAAGAAATCACCTTCACGTATACTCCAGGTACTTTTCAAAGTGATGCTTATGTGCTGTGTCTTAGGTCATATTATTCAGTGTGTTGGTTCTTTAAGGGTGGAGACTCATTTTCCTAAAGCCCTCTGGCTTTCCTGGAGTTATCCCCTGGCCAATTTTTAAAGCTTCCTGGAGTTATGCCCTGCTGATTTTCAAAGCCAGACATTATGGGAAATTATCTTCCTAGTGCAGTCCTCAGGGCTGGGGTTGCCCAGTATGGGGTCTGATTCCCTCCCTCCTCCATGCTTGTGATGTTTTTCTCATTGGGGTTAGTTACTCAGGGGCGTGTTGTTCCCAACTGTGTCTCCACCCCTCCTACTCTTTTTGATGTGGCCTCCTCTCTACAACTAACGGAAGATCTGTCTTGCCAATCTTCAGGTTGTTTTCAGTGTTAGCTGTGGTACGTGTATTTGTTGCCTTGGTGTGTCCATGGGAGGAGGTGAGCTCAGGATCCTCCTATTCTACCATCTTCCCTGTGGAGTCACTAGAATGGTATATACAATAAATGATGCTGAATTACATGGATATTCATATCAGAAAGAAATGTAATCTGACCCCTACCTTATACCACACACAGAAGTAATTTGAGATGAACTATAGATCTAAGTGTGAAAGGCAAAGCAATATATCATCTAGAAGATGACACAAGAGAATATCTTCATGTTCTTGTGGTAGGGAACAATTTTTAAAATATAGCTCAAAAACATTAACCATAAAGAGATCGCTAAAATGGTCTTTATTAAAATTAACTTTGTCCGACAAAAGTGATCATTAACAAAAGGAAAAGTAGTCACAGGTGGGAAAATGTTGCACTGCATATATCTGACAGAGAACTCTTTTCAAAATATATAGAACACTAGGGGCACCTGGGTGGCTCAGTCGGTAGAGCGTTTGACCCTTGGTTTCATCTCAGGTAGTAATCTCCAGGATCGAGGGTTTAAGCCCTGCGAGGGGTTCCATGCTTGGCAGAAAGTCTGAGATTCTCTCCCTCTCCCTCTGCCTCTCTCCCGACTCAAGCTCACTTTCTCTCTCTAAATTAAATAAATAAATATTAAATATATATGTGTATATATGTTTAAATCTTATATATATATCTAGAACACCTACAAATCATTTTTAAAAAGGTAACTAAAAGTAAAATGGGCAAAAAAATTGAAGATGATATGCAAATAGCCAATAAGCATAAGAAAAGATGCTCAATATCATTAGTCATAAGGAAAATGCTTATTAAAACCACAGTGAAATACCACTTATAACCCCACTTAAGGCCCAAATCAAGAGAACTGATAATATCAAGACTTGGTCATGATGCAGAGCCACTGAGCCTCTTATTACTGCTGGTGGGAGTGTAAATGAGTATAACTGCCTTGAAAACTCTTCAATACTATCTATTAAACCGAACACGTGTATACATAAGAACCAGTAGACGTACAAAAGAAAGTTCGTGATGGCTTTATTCACAATAGCCCCAAATTGTAAACAATCTAAATGGCTATCCATAGAATGGGTAAATAAATTGTGATATATGCACTTTGTGGAATAATACACAGCAAAGCAAATGATGAACTATTGCTATAGTTGTATGAGCATGGTTTAATCTCACAGATGAAGAATTGAGAAAAAGAGGCTTAACGTAGAGAGTAACACATATTGTTGGATTCCATTTATCTGAAGTTTTAAAAAAAAGGCAAAACTAAGCGATGGTGATAGAGGTCAAAGAGTGTTTATCTTTGGATAAACATATGAACAAAGTAGGTTACCAAGCGTTCCAGAAAATGGGAGTGTTGGAAGTGTTCTACATCTTTTCTTAGTGGTGATTATATGAACGTATACACACAAATATTCATCAAGTTGTATACTTAACATTTGAACAATTTACTGCAAGCTTTATATTATGTGATAAGGAGGATAATAGTCTCACCGTCCCCCAAGATGTCCACAACCCAATCACTGGAACCTGCAAATATATTACCTTACCTGGCAAAGGTAATTAAGATTTTGCAGAGTTAATTCAGATTAAGGATATTGAGATCAGGAGATTATCCTGGACTATCTGAGATGGCCTGATCTAATCACCTGAGTCCTTAAAAGTAGAAGAGGATGGAAGAAGAGTCAGTTAGGGAGATGAGGCATAAGAAGGACTCAACCCATTATTGCTAGTTTTGAAAATAGAGGAAAGAAGCTGGGAGCAAAGGAGTGTGAGCAGCTTAGAATCTGGAGAAGGCAAGGGAACAGATTCTGCCCTAGGACTTCAAGAAAGGACCATATTCTGGTGACACCTTAATTTAGCCCAGTCAGATTTCCAACCCACGGAACTATAAAATGATACGTTTGTGTTGTTTGCAGCCACTGAATTTGTGGTAATTTGTAATGGCGACAATACACAACTAATATACCTCAGAAAAAAGGAAATGAAAAACAAAGCACTCCTATTTCCCCTTTTTGAAAGGTCTTATAAGTGAAACCCACTTGCTTCCCCTTAACCTGGTTACTCTATCCCTGGAGCACCCAGAGAGCTCCATTTTACTACCATTCATCTTATTTTGTCTTATTTCCCTACCAGAGTGCAAGTTCTCTGAGGGCATTTTTATACCATACCTAACGCCAGGTACTGTATGTATGTACCTTTTGTGTAATAGATGCTCCATCTGTTTGGTAAATTAAATTAGATTGAACCACTTATCTGTATGAGAGGCAGTGACCAGGACAGACATGGTGCCGCTAATGCGTTCTTTTAGCCTACTTAGCTAGCTTTCAACTGCAAAGATACATTAACGTTAGCGGTTCTGAATAATGAAGCTGAGGTTGTTTAAAACAGCAGGCTGGCATCAGATGAAACATTTCCATATCATTCTAGATTAAATAAAACATTTACCATTTCATGCTTTCTTTCCTGGCAATTTTGTCTTATCCTTCACGTTAGTGATTTGTTCCACATGGCCACTCATTTAGGATAATAGCAGGCCAAGAGGCGTGACAACGGGAGACAGGCCAGACCTGATCACTGATATTCCATTATGCTTCTTTGAGCTGTGGGCCTGGTAAAATTGTTAGTGTCTTAAAACAAAGGAACTGTGCTTGAGTCCACATATTAGGAATTCAATGACTGCAGTTGCAGTCATCAAATTATACTGTAAGTGGGGCCACATGGCTATAATGGGAGGCCACCATCAAAATGAACTGTTTTTCTTGTGTCCAGTTGAACAACAAATATTTTTTGGCACCTATTATATGTGCAGCCCTATAATAAGTACTGTGGGGGATATGAGAGAGAGAAGATAGATTCCTTATACTTTAAAAATGTGTAATACAATTGGGGAAATGAAACATTTAAGAAAATAACACAGGAATGAGACCAATACATGCCAGAAAAGTCCAGAAGGAGAGAGCATTTCATGCAGCAAGGCTTTGCAGAGTTGGCAGGTTTCAAGATAGGAATTACACTTAGGAATCAGAGGTGGAAAGCTGAAGAATGCATTGTAGGTGATATGTGCATGGAACATTGCAGGAACAACCCCCAGCCCCATTTGTCTGGGGTGAGGTTTCTAAACTTGAGCACTCTTGACATTTTAGACTATGTAATTCTTTGTTGTGAGGGCTGTCTTGGGTATTGTAGGATGTTTAGCAGCATCTCTAGTCTCTACCAACTAGATGCCAGTAAGTCCCTTTCTCTTGGAGTTATGCCAACCAAATGTGCCCTTGGGGGTAAAATTGCCCCCAGTTAAAAACCACTGTGCTGGAGTAAAAGTTCACAGAGGGAACTCAAGCGAATTGCATGCCATGACAAGGAGTTTGGATTTTATTCTACCTGTAATAGAGAACCACTGGAAACATTTGTGCTAAAGAATGTCAGGCTGAAAATTGTAGTTTGAAGGTAATCTATCGGATTGAGATCCCCAAGAAGAATTGGAGAAAGGCATTGTGGGGAAAAGGAAGAACAACCCAAATCCTATCCCAGTAATCCAAGCATGAAATGATGAAAATTGGTGGCAGCAAGACTAGGGAGCACTCAGGGCCTGCAGGTACTCTTAATGCCCTGCAACCTCAAAGTACTTTGAATTTTAGATCAGCATTTCAACATCACGTTACATGTTTTATTTGAATACCGAGTTCTCAGAGATAGTTCTTTTAGGAAAATGAAGCAGAACTCCCTGCACCCACTCATGGGCTTCCCTGGAGAGAGGAGCAGCCACAGGCAATCTGTAATCTAAAGCAGTCTGCAGCATGGGAAGTTTGGCTGGGAACGCTCTACGGCCTGATGGTTAGGAAAAGTAGTGTAGCAGCCCAGGACCAAGCATGCGGTGCAAATCTGCTGGGACCATACTGCAGGCCTGTAGAGAGAAGACTGGCAGAAAGTTCTAAGCCTCCAGAAGCCTCTGAGGCAATACTTTCTCTCTCATGCTCCATTCTCTCTATAAATTTCAAATTATACCCAAATACAGTAAAAAAAAAAAAAATTTTTTAACAAGTATTTTTTTCTTCTTCTTCTTTTTTTTTTCCTAGTGAAATAATGAGAGGAAAGGGGGAAATACATGTATTATACTCTCCATTCTGATGGCCCTTTCTTAGCTCACTGAACTAGGCTGGGATATCGGGAAAGCTGTTAGCATGGCTGAGCTGCATGGAGGGCCACTTCCTTTGTGGTTTAAAAGCAACACTGTAGGGACACCTGAGTGGCTCAGTCAGTTAAGTGTCTGCCTTCAGCTCAGGTGAGGATCCCAGGGTCCTGGGATCAAGTCCCAAGGCGGGCTCCCTGCTCAGCGGGAAGCCTGCTTCTCCCTCTCCTTCTGGAACTCTCCCTGTGTGGGCTCTCTCTCTCTATCAAATAAATCAATAAAATCTTTTTTAAAAAAGAAACACTGTAAATGCATTTAGAGAAGTGTTTATAAACAAATGTAAAAAGATGTTTATAAGAAAAAAAGGGAACAGAAGCTTAAAGGGAGAGATTAATAAAAATTGAGAAAATTTGCCTAATATAAAACTAGCAATTATCTAAAAAACAGCAAAAATTTTAATTAATAAATATTCCCATTCTCAAACTTAAATTAATTCATCAGTAATATTTAATGAGAAACTTTATGGGAGAAAACTTCAAGTATTATTGTATTATTGGTTAAGTTTAAAAATAAACTGGAGGTGCCTGGCTGGCTCAGTCCTTAAGCATCTGCCTTAGGCTCAGGTCATGATCCCAGGGTCCTGGGATCGAGCCCCACATCGGGCTCCCTGCTCAGCAGGAAGCCTGTTTCTTCCTCTACCACCCCCCTGCCCCTGCTTGTGTTCCCTCTCTTGCTGTGTCTCCCTCTGTCAAATAAATAAATAAAATCTTTGAAAAAAAAATAACTTGAATGAATGGACACAGAAGGATATATCTAGATAGAAAGATTAAACAAGTATTACAGGTGCCACTTCTTCCCAATTCAACTTAGTTAATTCTGAGTATTTGGGGGGAATGCAACATGATTTTAAAGTTGATTTGGAATTCTCATACAATTGAGATTATCATCCCTCAAAAGTTCTGAAAAGGTGAGAAATTGAACAGGAGTAAAGTGGACCTCCCAAATGTTAAAACATGAAGAAAACAAAACTAAACAAAAACCAAGCTAGTTAAAAGATATGGCTGCAAAAACAGATTTCTAGCCTAAGATAGCTTAGAAGAATGTATAACTGCTGCAAGGTAATATTTGAAATAAAGTATTTTTAAAATAGTAAAAAAAGCAACAACAACAACACTGGAAACTCAGTAGACAGGTGTTCATATTTAGGATACACTGATAGAATTCAAGAGATTTCCTCAAATAGATTAAAATTTCCCTGAGGACAACGATGACATATTTTCCATTTTTCTCCGCATCCTCATCCAGTAAAGTGAAAGGGAAATAACAACTTCTAATCAATACTTGTCTGAAATTAAATTCACCATGACCCATCATTAAAATGATTTGTCAAAAGAAAGAAATACCTGAGTGTCATGATAACATGCCACAAGTTGAGGAAATACACCAACACAAACATGGTGTATTGCCGTGGAACATGAGCTTGGGATTCAGACAACTGGGATTCAAATCCTGCCTTCACTGCCTTCTAGGTATATGACCTTATTTATTCTCTGTACTCCAATTCCCTCCATTATAAAATGGGGTTAAAATAGGAACTTTCAGGGGAATTGTACAGAATTAATGTATAATTAAATATATATGTGTATATATATATTATGTATACATGTAAAAGTACATATCTGCATACATACACATATACATATGTATGTATATGTATAGATATATGTGTATGTGTACATATATATAAAATACATTAAATATATATAATACATAAATGTTTTATAAATGGAAACTTATTTGAATGGTGAATACAAATTAATGTGAATAATATTTTTTTTTTTAAAGATTTTATTTATTTGAGAGAGAGAGAATGAGAGACAGCACGAGAGGGAAGAGGGCAGAGGGAGAAGCAGACCCCCTGCTGAGCAGGGAGCCCGATGCGGGACTCGATCCCAGGACTCCAGGATCATGACCTGAGCTGAAGGCAGTCGCTTAACCAACTGAGCCACCCAGGCGCCCGTGAATAATATTTTTAATACTCATATATTGAATGTTAGTATTTTCAAGGTGCTGGCTATTTAAATGGACCTGCTAGGAAATCTTTTGACACTATGAAGAATCACCTTCTGATTTGTTATTTAGTGGCTGTGGATTTTAATATATTGGTTTGCTGAAAGTAGAGAGTTCCCCTCAATCACGAATTACTTAGGAGTCAGCAATGAGTAGAAAAAGCATGGTCTGGGGGCAAATCTCAGCTGTGACAATGATACTGTCTGTGACTTTGCTTCCTTGAGCCTTATGCCCTTGCCTATAACAAAGATGATGCCTACCTCCCTTGTTAAGAGAATTAATGTATATGTCATCTGTAGGGTCTAGGCCACAGAGAAATTTAATGTCACATTTACCTGTCTCAAGAAAAGAGACTTTGGGCTGTGTTACCATGTGGAAGTCCTTCCTAATCCTAGAAAACATAAAAAATCTGAGACCCTCTGGTAGAAAAGTTCTCATTCTCCATATAAATGCAAAAATATTTCCATTTCAATGACAATCAGTCCCAAGTGCATGCTTCTCAATCACCTTTGCTTTTTCTGTCATACATATCAAGTAAATGGGCCTGATTCAAGTGGGCTGCAAAGCTTGCTGGGGAAGGAGCAGTCAAAACATTAAAGAATAAGGTCCTGCATTATGATTTTTGAGGAAGAGGCATATCTGCTTTGTAGCAATCACTTCCTTGGCCCATGAAACTCTTTTTTTATTGACTATAGAATGTAGACATACTGTCAAGGGATTTAAATCAATTTTACACAGTCACTTTCTTGAACTACCATTACTCCAACAAGATTCATATCTGCAGCTGATTTGGAGAGAATTGTGACTAAAATATCAGAGCTGCAGCTCTTATTGAAAAATTCCTCTCTGTAGATTTTTATTTTTCTGGCACTTAAAAGCCTAATACCAGAAAGAAATGAAATCCCATTTCGCATCAGCCTCTTTAAATGTGGCTTTTAACTATCATAATTCCTAAGTCTGGGTTCACACATATCACATTACTCCAAACAGAACATTGGGATTAGTGGTCTGGTATTAAAAGCAGAAACAAAAATGCAATTGCTTGGGGAGGCACTTAAGTACAGTAATACCTGGCAGAAGAAAAGGGTTGATACACAGCTGAAAAGCTAGCTTTGCATTAGTTATCAATGCAACATTGTTGGAAAGTAATAGATCATTCTTCCATTTACGGGCATTCTGAAACAATGTGTATAATTGATGTGTTTAGCCCTTGATAAATTGGGTTCATTTAACTGCAGCATTGAAAATACATTAAAAAGACCGATCCGGGTATCTCTCCTTCTTCACCTTATGACCACTGGGATTCCAGGTTATTAGCTGAAAAGAGCCATAACATTGAACTCATATCAGGTCCTCAGTATGCCTGTCCAATACTGTCCAGGCACTGGGGACACAAAGAGGAAGAAGAAATGATATCTGACCTCACATACTATGGGGAAAGGGAGATGTGATCAGTTAATAACAAATAAAGATGCCTTAAAATACAAGTAATAGAAAGTTGGCATCTGGTTCTAGACCTATTGGAGAATAAGTAAAGACTAACATCCTTAATTAGAATCTTAGAATTTCCAGAAAAAAATATAGGAGATAAGTGGGTTTCAGAACAAGTTTACCAAATAAAATAAAAGCATTGTGAAACATTTGGGTTTAGGGTGATTTGGGTGAATAGGGTCATTTGGTCTCTGGACATGTGTTTGTCGGGGGCGGGCGGGGGGAGGTTGGGGTGTGGCTGAAGACCAAGAAGGACAAGGAAATAAAAAGTAGACTGCAACATGAGAGGGCTAAGAAAACATTGGGGGTTGCTAGAAATAGTTTTCTAAACATGTTCTTTCCTTTCTGTTATATTGCTCTGAATAAATCATGACATGTACAATAGCTACCCCGGGAGAGAGAAGTAGCAGTGCAGTACTAGCCCAGTACCAAACATAGGCAGTAGACATAGGCAGTAAGTTCATCACCATGGAAATTGAATGGACATGGAGAGATGCTACATCGAGAACCACAGACATGCTTATCTGTCCCAGAGCATCCTTCTCTTGGCTTCCTAGCCCTTCTGTCTACAACCAGGGGATCCCAGAAAAGAGTATTATCTGGGATTGAGGTATTAAGAGAGTCTCTGAAGTTAGGAGATGCCTATGGGCAAGGTGAGAGAGACATAAAAAAGGAAAGTTCAGATATAATCAGATATAATCTGAGTTAATGTACTGGAAGATATGGTTGAGAAACTATCCCAGAGGACATCAGAGGACATCAAGACAAGATAGATCAGAAAACCACTACCAGTATAGGGCCTCTAAGATCTCTGAGAACCTGTTTCTCAGAGAAATGACCATAACTGGCAAATATTTTATGTAATATGTAAATAGTAGTATTTATATATTATATGCATATATACAGAGATAGTTATCTATATATCTATGATTCTATCTATTTATCCATCCATCCATCCATCCATCCATCCATCCATCCATCCATCCATCCATCCATCCATCGAAACCACTTACCGTCTCTGGAAATTTTTCTAACTATGGACAGCAAATGAAGAAACATTCATTCAGGAAATCTACTAAATCTCAGTAAGGATAGCCAGAGTATGGAGTCACAACCCACTCCTTCTCTAACCACACCCCAGCCTCCCTTGCTTAGCATGATGGAAGCTCTCTCTACTCAGGTTAGGTGTGGCCTAGAAGGCAGGGCTCCCTCTCTCCTCAGCTCCTAGTCAAGGGTTTAGTGTCTCAGTGAGAGGGGTAGGCCCTGAACATGTCTCATTACCCCTAGCTCTGAATTGCAGAAAGTGAATTCCTGGCACATGTAGCTGAAAGGTCAGGGGCTCCCTTCCTCCACTCAGTTTCTACGTGTATGCCTGGTGTGGCAGGCCAAGAATGCTGGGATCCCATTTAACCTTGCCCAGGCTTGCTTGTAGGGCAGAGGCTCCACACTGAGAGAGGTAAACTGAAGAGATCAGAGACTGGTGCCCCTACCCCTAGTAAAGCAGGAAGGCCACTCAAGAAAAGCAAGCCACTGTACCCACCCTCAGTTCCAGAGCTGTGGCTCAGAGATAATTTCAGAGTGGGATAAAACAAAATGAACTCCAAGTAAGATAAAAACAGAGATTCATACCTAGACATATGACTGTAAACATACTGAAAGTAAAGGACAAAGAGAAAAATTTAAAAGCAACAAGAGGAAAATGATTCCTTACAAACAAGGATACCTCAATTAGCTTAAGAGCTAACTTCTCTTCAGAAGCAATAGGGACCAGAATGTAGTGGATGACATATTCAAGTACTGAAAGAAAATAATTAAGAACCAACAATCTTATATCCAGCAAGAATCTTTTACAAATGAAAGCAAAATAGAGCTGTATGTAGTCCAAGATGATAGCATAGGAAGACTCTGAACTCACCTCCTCTCATGGACACACCAAATCTATAGCTGCACCTGGAACAATTTCTGTTGGAAAAGAACTGAAAATTAGCTGAACAGCTCCCTCCCTCCACAACAAGAGATAATGGGATCAAATCCAGATGGGTAGGAGAAGCAGACATGGTCTGGTCAAAATCCTCAATTCCTGCATGCAACACACCCTAGGGAGGGATCTCACAGATCTAGAGCTTCTCCCAAAGGAGTTAAGGGTTATATATAACTTAGAAGGTGTGGTAAACATAGACACATATTGTTAATATTTCCCTTCAAACAAGGACTTAAACCAGCTTAAGGAATACAGTCGGTTGAGCCTTCAGTTGTCTGCTTCTTCAGGGCCCAGCTCAGTTGCAGAGAACCTTCTGCCCTTTCTGAGAGTCATGCCTTCTTGGAGCATCTGTTATCTGGTGACAAGGTGGTGTTTGAAGGCTTGGCTGTTATGACTCAGTATGACCCAATATGGGACAAGTCTGATCAGTGGTACTCATTCCAGAGCTCCCTGCTGTGACAGCTGAGTCTTTGTCTGGTCTGCATAGCAGCTCGACTTTGTTCTCTCCTCTGTGCTGTTTCCTCCCCTTGCCTTTTGTAAGTACTAATTCCCTAGTAAATACCTTCAACATCTACCTACAGGTAAACCCAATCTGTGACACAAGGAAACAAGGATATCACTGAGGGGTGCCTGGGTGGCTCAGTCAGTTAAGCATATGACTATTAGTTTTGGCTCAGGTCACGGTCTCAGGGAGGTGAGATCAAGCCCCCCACTGGGCTCCACGCTCAGGACGGAGTCTGTTTGAGATTCTTTCCCTCCCCTCTCCCTCTCCCTCTGCTCTTCTTTCTCAAATAAATAAATAAATAAATAAAATCTTAAAGATATCACTGATATAGAAAACATACTGAAATGAATAAGAGTTCAGAAAAGTTGTTGATTAGAAGTTCCATATTTTTAAAAAATCAATTTTTTGTCTATGCTAGACTAACAATTTACAGATCAAGTTTCTCACCACTAACAATTAAAAAGCCTGGATAAAATATGGAGGGGGTTGGGGGGGATGGGTTAGCCTGGTGATGGGTATTAAAGAGGGCACGTATTGAATGGAGCGTTGGGTGTTATACGCAAACAATGAATCATGGAATGCTACATCAAAAACTAATGATGTAATGTATGGTGACATAACATAACATAATAAAATAAAATAAAATATGGAGAACATATGTTTGAAAGAATTACCAAAAAGATAGCACTTGAGGGACCAGGAAAAGACTTTTCCTTTGATGCATTTGCAATTTTTTTTTTATTAGTACATCTGTGAAGCTAAAAAGCAAGGCATTAAAAAGTAGCCACTAAAAGAAAATCTCAACAGAAATTTGAGCAGTCCCACTTTTAGGAGTGAGTGAGAGAGAAAAAAGTCAGTTTTGAAGAAATGAGGTATAAAAATCTATTATAAAGGCATAGTTAAACTGCATGCCGCTAACTCAAGAACAAATCAATAGGCAATGGAATAAAATAGAAAGCCTAGAAAGCCTAGAATCGGAGCCATCTATGAATAGGAGGCATCACACTTTAGTAGGGCAAAGCATGGATTTTTGAAGAAGTGGTATTGGAAAAATAGGTTCACTATGTTGTAAACCATAAAAACGAAATTTACTATCTCCCTCCTGAACTCCAAACGGATTAGAGGCCCAAATGTACAACTGTAAAGCCAATATAAGAAAAACATAGAAAAATATTTAGCATTTGGAATGGTGAAGGGATTCTTAAGCAACACCCCAAAAGAAAAATAATTATAAGAAGAAAAATTGATGAATATGCCCCTGTCCAAATTGTACAGTCCATATCACTAAATTACTCCATAGATGAAGTTACCAGGTTTGTGACAAGATTCGAAGGCAATATTTGCATCATTTATTCAGACAAGGGGTTGCTATCTATAATATAAAAGAATTATTGGAAATAAGTAAATGAGAAAGAGAAATCTGGGGGAAAACACACAAGCAATTCACAGAGAGATCAAATGGCCAATATATAATAGTAATATTAGAAATAGCTAATACAATGCTCTGCTCCCAAGAATTGTTACATATATTAACTTTTAAAACAGTCATGACAATCCTCTGAAATAGATATTTAAATATGTAACAAGTATCCATCCTTTTTTTTTTTTTAAAGATTTTATTTATTTATTTGACAGAGAGATCACAAGTAGGCAGACAGGCAGGCAGAGGGAGAGGGAGAAGCAGGCTCCCCGCTGAGCATGGAGCCCCATGCAGGGCTCGATCTCAGTACGCTGGGATCATGACCTGAGCCGAAGGCAGACGCTTAACCAACTGAGCCACCCAGGCGCCCCAACAAGTATCCATCTTTATTAATCATCTCAAATACAAATCAAACCAAGTAGATACCATTTTATAAGGGTCATATTAGAAAATATAAGAAACTTTAAAAACATCAAGTGTTGTTAGGGATATGAGGAAATAGGGATGCTCATGTACTGCTGTGGGAGTTTTGGTTGAGAGATCTATTCTGGAAAAAAATAATTCAATTTTCAGAAAAGGCAAGTATGTGAATACCCTAACAACCCCTCCACTTATATCCCAGGTCCACAGTGAGACATAAATAATAATGCCCATTTTGGAATGGTTTAAGGTAAAAATTAGGGTAATAGAATTTAAGCAGTCCTTAATATAAAACAGAATAAGAAATATGTAATATCGCATGTGGTGGAATACCATATAGTTAAAGAAATAGACACACACACACACACACACACACACCCATCATGAAAGGCAGCTGGAAATAGAATGAAATTTATAGCACAATACCCTTCAGGGAAACCAAAACACACACACATAACACCAATTTTAAGTTCATGTGTATATCTGCATAAATCTGTAAAGATGGTTTTGACAGATATATATTCAAAACACTGGAATGAGTACCTAAGCAGGGAGAACGAGAGAAATGATAGGAAATGAGAGGTTGCTGTATTTGAACGTCAGGGTGGGGAGGGAGCTGGGAGAAAATATTTTTATTTTGAGAGCATAATCAATTTGGTTTTATAAACTTAAGTTCTTAAGTAGAAAGAGGAAAGGAGGGAAGAAGGAAGGAAGGAAGAGAAGAAATCCCATCACAAGCTAATTTAAACCATTAGGAAATTTCTTGTCTCCCACACCTAAAAGACTTAATCCAGTAGTTTTGTCTGCTTTTCTCCAGGAGTTTCTTGGGGGTGATCTGCTGCTCATATTCCATCTGTACATTATATTCATCCTCAGGCTGATAGCAAGATGGCTGGAGTAGCTCCAGTCTAGTTTTAGAAGAAAGAACTTTTTCAGAAAAATCTGGGCGGACCTCAATTCTAGTCTCATGGGCCAAAATTTGGTCAAATGTTCTTCCCTGAAACAATCACTGGCAAAGTGATGGGATTATTCTTGGAAAATGAGTCCTGCCAATGGAGTAAAGGCTGCGTTGGTTTTACATAAGACAGTGGTTAATAACTGAAGGCAGTGTTGCCCCCAAAGGGACAATTGTCAATGTCTGGATACTTTTTTTTTTTTTTTTAATGATCACAACAGGGATCAGTTGCTACTAGCATCTACTGGGTAGAGGCCAGAAATGCTGCTAAAGACATTACAGTGCACTGGATGGCCTCCTGAAACTAGGTCACCCAGTTCAAAATGTCAATACTCCTGCTCTGTGGTATGTGAGCTCTGTGTGGGAGGGATAGATTGCTGAAGAATTTAGGTAGAACTGCTACATAGTAAGAAAGAAGAAGGAAACATATAATTATTTCTAAAAAGAATGTTATTGCAAGGCAAATAAGGGAAAAAATATAGTAGAGCAATTAAGGTAACTCCACCTGGTGGAGGATATGAGTAGATGAATGAGTATTTTTGAGAATATGAGTAGATGAATGAGTATTTTTGAGAATGGCTGAGGAAGGCTTTTGGGGGATGGTTGAGGGCACAGTGTTTAGAATCAAACATTGGTTTGATTCCCAACCTTGCAATTTACTAGTTATGTAAATTTGGTGAATTATCCTTCTGTAAGTTTGCTAGACACAGAGTCAGTATATAAAAATTAATTGCATTTTTCTACATAACAAATATCAAATTCAATAAAAATACAGTTTACAACAGCATTTAGAAAACACATATCATTAAATCTAAAAAAATATGCATATGGATACATATGTAATACGTATATGTCTCTTGAGCCCTGAAGCAGTATTCATTTATTAAGGGGACTGGTAGAGAAGTTTGTTGGGTTAGAGTTAAGGTTGGACACAGAGTCAAGGTGTCAGAAGACACTGAAGGGGTGGTCAGAGGCCATTTATCAGTCATCTCCCCTCACTCTTATACATTGCTTCTTGCCTTCTTCTAGTTTTTAATCAGTAGCCTTCTTTTCCTTTTAAAACTTAATTCTAAGTCACTGCTAATATCCTTGGATTTTCAAAACTGACATGGGACATATCTGATTTAATTTGAGGTCGAGATGGTGGTTGTAAGGAAAACCACAAACTCCCTTAATAAACATAGCTTCATCCTGCAAATTCAGTGATGGAAGGAATTGCTGCAGGTTGTATGAGAAGCCCTCATCAAGAGATCCCGTGGGAAAGCTAAGTGTTAGGTTGATCTATGGCTTTCAGACTCATTGCGCCCTCCCGGCATGGAGATTCTCCAAGGGATGCAGAGGTGTTCTTTGGAGCACAGCTGGAAAGAAGAATGAGAAGCAATCTCATGAGACTGAATTAAGCTCAGTAGCCTCTTCAGCTTTGAAAGGACCGAGGATGCAGACTTTTGAAAGAAATACAAGGTCACTTAAAATGATATGCTTTTTAAAGGATTTAGTGGGGGAGAAATAAATTACTAGATAAAGATTGATGTGTTTCATTTTTCTTTAAAATTCTACCTTGTGAGAATAAACAAAACGGTGTAAAGGCAGCAGAATGGACATTATCCTGTATTTTCTTCCTAGATAGTAGAGAATACAAATTTCAGAGCTGAAGGCAAAGACATCCATCCCACCGGCTCTGTGGGAAAGGAAAAGAAAAAAAGCAATATGCTCTATACTTCATTTCTATTCTAACCATCAAGTCTCCAACAGTTTCCCCTTAAAATGTAAAAATGAAAATAAATTGCGTTCAAGTGCACAGTGAAAGACTTAAGAAGGATGTGGTTTGTTTTTGTTGTTTTTTATAGTTCAAATATGTCTGTGGCTCTTTTTTCAGAATGACAAGTGCTCATGGTCTAAGATGCAGTCGGTCTATGCCCCCCAGGGGGCTCAGTTGTCAGTAAGTTGCTGAGCTACATTCCGAGGATAGGATGAGATCAAGAAGGGGCAGGGGCACATTAGTTAGTGTTCTTGTACAGATTTTATAGGGGATAAAGCATACAACTTGGCTGGGTTGAACTGTACAGTGTCACTGTCATGATGAAATGACACGTCATCCTTTGGGGCTCTTTTGGAAACAGTCTCCAGGATGCACACAAGTCCTCTCTGTTTTCACCATTTTTAAGCACCAATCTCAACCTAACAAGAGACTGGTAAGGGTTAAGAATTGTGTCTCCTTTAAAAATTTCTTCTCTTTTCACGTAATCTTCCCAGCACCTGGTTGGCACTCATGGGCTTTCCTACAGCATACATATTGGAGAGAGTTCACCCCACACTTTCTGTCCAATGGGATCCTGGGCTGCTCCCACTTGCAGAGATTAGTATCCAAAGGATATGCCTCCTGTGTTCTCCTAAGGTTAGAGATCTGTGTATTCACAGGGTAGATGCTTCCAAAGTGTTAATCATTACCATACCATTGCTACAACATCTTTATCATTGTTTGCAAAGTCTGTGTACCATCTGAACCATTTCCTTAATCTTTCTTTCTTTCTCTCTTTCCTTTCCACCCTCTTGTTCTTTCTCTCTCCCTTCCTTCCATTTTTTTCTTTTTTCTTTTCTTTTTATAAATGGAATTTTAAATAAATTTTATGTCACTACATTACTTGACAATAAAAATAAAATTAAAAAAATGAAAACAAAAAATGTTAGCTGCCAACCAAGGACAGCCTGAGACTTGACCACCTTCTTATTCTTCTCCTTCTCCTCCACCCCCTCCTCTTCCTTCATTGTCACCACCTTCTCCTTCTTCTTGTCCTTTGGCTCCTCCTCCTCCTCTTCCTCTTTCTTCTTCCTCTTCCTCCTCCTCCTCTTCATCTTGTCAAAAAGAAAATTAGTAAGTGTTCATGATATTTTAGCCTGAAGATTTTTGGTCTTGATATAATCAGAAGAAACAGAAAGGGAATAGATTTCATACAATGGTTCAATGTTGGCCAATGCCCTATTCACGTAACACTCAAAAGTTCACTCTCTGGTGGCACCAGAACAGAAAAATACTAGATTATGTATTTTTTTCTTTTTCTTTTTGTTTGACCTAATCATGTTTGCAGGGTCAGCTCATTGCAAGCCTGTTTGTTTATTCAACAAGTTCTCACTGAGCAAGTACTTAATGCTGGGCTCTTTTCTAACTGCTGGTGAGAAAGTGGTAACAAAATAGAAAAATCCCTTCCCTCATGGAATCACATTCTATGGGTTTAGATAAAAAAACACACAAATAAGCTATAAGTACACAGTAAGTTAGAAGGAGACCCATGTAACAGGAACTAAGAAAGCAAGGATGGGGAGAGAGAATGCTGGGCTGGAACAAGTTGGAATTGGTAAAGAACGCATCAGGCAGCAAGAGCAACATGAGCAAAGTGCATTCCTGCTCCACTGGATGAACAGGGAGATGGGCTCTGGCAGCAGCTGAGCGGGTGGAGGGGGGAGCTTGGTAGAGATGGGGACAGAGAGTAACTGGAGGGGTGGGCAAATTGCATGCAGACTTATTGGCCATGCTGGGTTTCCCACTGCAGAGTGCAGTAACAGCCTACTATAGTCAGCCTGGATTGCTTGCTAGCAGCTTGCTGCTCTCTTCTCCCTTATTGGTGGCATTCCCTTTTCCATTTCCTCTCAGGTGGCCTGCATTTTGAACTTTTGATTTCCTATGGGGTCCTGTTCTCAGGAATAGATCTGAAAAACATACAGTGAGGTAGAGGGCTGTTATCTCTGGAAAGTTGGGGGGGCATTGCTTTAAAAAACTTTCCTATTTGGGTTTATCCCTAAATTAGTTAGGTCAGTGCCCTGCTTTTAAATCTTATTACAGAGTCAGGAAGAACAAAACCCTTTTGAAATTTTTATTTTACATATGCACACTTGGGTGCATAGATTAGTTACCTAACCAGAAGGACAGGGGAAAACTAAGGGAAAAATTGCAGAAAAGGCACATTAAAATATCTCCAAATTTAGGCAGAAATATAATAGGTGAAACTATATACAACAAGTCAGAGCAATCAATTTTATGATATCTGGGTCAAGAGGAATAGCATCCTTGTGGATACTAATTTTTCATGGATTTGGGGAATGAAGGTGCTAGCTTCATGTTATGGTAGTTTGAGGGAAGTTGAAGTCTCCCCTGGATGCCAAGGGCATCCCATATTTTTTATAGGGCAGAGAATTTGGATAGAAGGAATTAATGATCAAGTGTAGGTTATCTGGGAGTAGTGACTTAAAATTTCATACTTAGTAATTGATGCCCTAGCTAGGACTAATTCATCTGATGGGCTTATCTTCCAGTGGAAGATAAGACCATCATGTATTAGTTCAGATATAGGGGGAAAGGGAGAATTTGGGAAAGGTCCAGAAGGAGGGACTCTACTTATATAGGACTTCCTACTGGGAAGCTATGGCCAAATCAAGTGTGTGTGTGTGTGTGTGTGTGTGTGTGTGTGTGTGTGTGTGAGAGAGAGAGAGAGACAGAGACAGAATGCATAAGTACCATAACACTACAGGATTTTATCTCTTCAATGCCTAAAATGGCACCTGAAATATAACAGGTACTCAAAGTACATTTTTTGAATTAATTTACTGACTAAATGGATAGTGGAAGAATGAGAGTAAGGAAAAGGTAGGATGTAAATACCTTTAAGATAAGGAGTATTTTGACTAAAGAGAAAAATGACTGCTTCAAGTGGCTTTCCTGAGGGCAAGACTGATGAAATGAAGAAAGCATGGCAGGTGGGTAGCTTAAAAAGTGGGGTAAGGAAATCATGACCAAATCAAGCCTTGTCACCTTTATAAGTGCCCCAGATTTAAAAAGAAAAAAAAAAAACAATTTGTCTATAAGTGTCCTACAGACATGACCTTGATACCAGGAGTCTGAGGACCAGGCCCAGAGTATCCCCTGCCTCTCCAATAGCTTCAGAGTAAATAAGGTGCTAGGATCTCATTTGGAAAGAGTATTCCTGTCACCCAAGGTACAAATGGGTTTCAGAATGTGTTCATGCTTGCAGAGGGGGTGGTGGTAGAGAGATATCTCATAGATAGTATTTTTAATAGGCTCTTAAGTTGAGGAAACAGCACTGCCTTGTATTTTACTATTGTAAATGAGGCTGACCTGTTCTATCAGGCAAATCTATATTTGTATGATGCTTGTATACTTGGGAATGCGTCAGAATCACTTGCGGACCTTTTAAAAATACAGGTCCCTAGGTCCATGGTGATTTAGGCCTACTGAATTTACAACTGGCTTTTTGTTTTTTTATTTTAAATAAATTTCTCTAGATAATTCTGAAGTTGGCATCTTGGCAATAGGAAGCTACCTGGGTAGGAGTCAGAGCTATGTTTGACAATTTTATTATACTTATAAATCTCATCTTCCTCCTTTGAAAAAGAGAAGGACTAATAGTAACTTCTCTTACTGTATGTAACATCATAGTGTCCAACACATACTGTGTAGTTACTGTACACTTTTGCCTCATCATACACCAGGTCTATAACCTTGGTTCTCTCTTCCTCTTAGTTATTAACACTTTTGATATAAGTCATCACTTATCTCAAGGGACAAGATTTAGTGGCTGAAAGCATGGACTTTGCAGTCAGGTATTCAGAATTCTGCACGCTCAGGTGCTGGGCATTTGCTTAAGACCTCTGAGGCTGGTTTGTATATGTGTGTATATATGCATGTTTGTGTGGGTTTTGTTTTTTGTTTTTGTCTGAAAAGGAGAATAATATCCATAACTCTATCACAGGGTTAATAGATTAAGATAGTATAGTGCCTTTGAAGCTCTCAGCACAGCGCCTGGCACAGAATGAGAACTCACACTTGGCTTTTAGACTTGTTGCATTGGCATTCTAAACCAGAGTTGACTGTGGGAAATAAAATTCCATTTTAATTATGAAAGGAATATGCAACACGAGGAATCAGTAGGGAAGGTATGATTTGAGATCGTTTTCAGGGTAGGAAAATCAAACTAAGTTTCTGCAAATTTAGGGGCAGGGGGCAGGAGAAAGAGTTGGGTTATGCATTAGAAAATAAGTAGCAGACAGTCAAATCCATCTCAGGAAGACATTCTCAAAGCCTACTCAGAACATTGGATTCTAAACCTTAAGGGAACCCAAAAGCCAAGTTCGAGAATGGTTAAATAACTTGCCTCATGTCACAGAGTGGCAGACTTAAGATGAGCTGAATTTGTTATGTTGCTCAGATGTTAAAAATAATCTAGTGAAAAGTAATTATGGCAAGAGTAGTTACTGAAAATATCCACATTTATGTTTCATACTCCCAAATTCTAAGCTTGCTGATCTGCCACTATATAGCCAGCTAGCCTCTTTGGTTTATAATATTATGACAGTGATTGAAACACGGGTGAATTTCTTCATTTGTGAATGAGGGTTAAAAATGGTGTCTTCCAAGGAAGATCATTGTGAGGCTTGCATTTAAAGGGCTCAGTACAGTGCCTGAAGCATAGCAATTTGTTAGCTGTTAATATTCTTGCTGTTAATTACTTCCGTAAATGTATCAGTGTCATCCTCCCCAAATGTGTGTATTTAGGCCTAAATTGTTGCCATTAATACAAAGCTTAGACTCTCTAGAATGAAGTTCTGGGCTCATCAGATGGGTAGGAAAGTAATTTTGGTGATCAGGTACTTCTTGGAATCCCTGAAATGAACTTTGCTGAGTCTAGAAGTCTCTAAGAATGGAAAGGAACTAATGTTTAGAATATACTTACTATGTTGTTGATGTTTTCCCAAGCAATTTGTGAATATTTTCTTATATTTTGCTCACAATAGTCCCTTTTGGTTATCAATATCCCTACGTTACAGTTGTAGAAACTGAGTTTCAGAGACGTTAAATAACTTGGCACAAATCATAATTAGTAGTAGAACATGAATTCAAGCTCTGTCTTCTTCCTTTCTCCTTCCTCTACTTCACCTTTTCTTTATTCTTCTCTCTTAAGCAATTGAAAGTTTTCAAATTAAATACTTGAATTCTTTTAATGGTGCAACAATCACCTGTTGGCCATTTACTCTATGTCAGGGATGGTGTTAGTCTATAAAGAGAATAATGATAAAAACTTAATCATGGAAGGTGCTGACCTAAGTAACTTTGGAAATGAGTGGAAGTGTGTAAAACTAAAGGCAAAGGAAACTACATAAGCACTGTACTCTAGTTGATAAAATTGTATGTCATGAGTCTATGGGTTAACTATTCTGATAATTCTGTACAAGTGTACTAGAAATGAATAATTAAGACATGCATGATAGGTGGTGGGAGCCAGGTTTTTCACTGTTGCAGATAAGCAAGAAGGGGACACTGTATTGATCCATGTGATAATAGAGGAGAGTTGAAGACATCAGTACATACTCATGCTTAGCTTAATACAGGTAGAGATGGTTATATAGAGAAATATTTATAAATATACATAAGTTAGTATACACGTGTGTATTTCTTGCTCTGCCAGTGGTGAAAACAGAAATAAGGACATTCCAGTCACAATGAGTACATCTAACTCCCAGATCTTGCTTTCTAATACCATTCTCCAGTGAAAGAAACCAGGGCTCCTTGGAGAAATGGCTGCTTCTAAGACTAGGGCATAAAAGATACAAAATAATCCTATGTCTTATAGTGCCAGGAAATGCAGAAGTGTTCAAAGAAAAACCCCACAATGGTAGGATAAGTCAAAGATACACAGGAGCCAACTTGAAAGAGCTCCCAAAGGCCCAAGACAGAAACATTTGAACAACAGTAAAGTAGCACTGGGCTGTGACCCAAAGCATAAAATAAGTATCTATGAGTCCATACAAATATAAATAAATAAGTAAATAAATGAGAGAGAGGCGACCTATCTCTTGAGCAGAAGGATTCCAAATCATTTATGTAGATACTCCACCCTCAAAGAGATGGTTTACTTTTTACTCAAGTGGGCTATAAACTGCGGCTGCTTTCCAAAGAGTTCAACGTGGAAACAAGAAGAGAGAATAGTTTTACAGTTCAGAAATTTGACAGAGACTCCTCAGTCAATGTAATCAAGGTCAACATCAACTGTAATAAATCATGGTGATAGTGTGTACCCTTGATTTGATGGAATGAAAATGGCTCCAGCTTTGTGGGTTTTCTCCTCTCCAAAACCCATAAACCAAGTGAAATCATGTTAGAAACATCAAACAAATCTCAATAAAAGGATATTTTACAAAATACCTGACTGTTACTCCTCACAACTCATTAAAAATAAGGAAAGTGTGGGAAATTGTCACAGCTAGAGTCTAAGGTGACATGATAAGTAAATATAATAATAATAATAATAATGAATAATAAATAAATAAATAATAAATAATATCCTGGAAGACATACTGGAATGGAAAAAAGTGTTAATAAAAAGAAAGGAAATAAGAATAAACTTTAGTTAATAATGTATCAGTATTCGTTCATTAATTGTAACAAATGTGCCATTTTAATGTAGCAGGTTAATAATAGTGGAAATTGGGTGCAGTTTATGGGAGCTCTTTGTCCTATCTTTGCAACTTTCTGTAAATCTAAGACTGTCGTAAAATATAAGGTTTTGTTTTTTTTTTAATAAGAAAACAATTTAACCATGGTGACTGGCTTCATAGAGCTTGTAGACTGGTGGGAAAGATAAACTGAATTGGTGAGCAGCAGTAGAAGTGGTTAGACCAATTAGTAGGCTGTTAAATCAGAGGGGGAGATGAACCATGAGAGACTATGGACTCTGAGAAACAAACAGGGTTCTGGGGGCGGGGGATGGTTAGCCTGGTGACGGGTATTAAGGAGGACACGTATTGAATGGCGCACTGGGTGTTATACGCAAACAATGAATCATGGAACACTACATCAAAAACTAATGATGTAATATATGGTGATTAACATAACATAATAAAGTAAAAAAAAGAATAATACTAGCTTTAAAAAATAATACTGCAAGAGATAACAGAAGTTTGGACGAGAGTGGTAGTATTATAGAGGTTGAAGAGGACAGTTTTAGATTTATTTGGGAGATAAGTGAGCAGATTTGTTGAATGTTTAGAAATAACATTGGTTCAGAGTTGCACAGACTAATAAATGGTGGTGGTACTAAGAAGATAGGAAGGACATATTCTCAGGGGATGACCATGGTTTGGGGACATATTTGGTTTGTGGTGTCATACTAAAGACAATGGTATTCGCCAAATATCTGGAAATGAGAGTGAAGGACAAGTTTGGAGATATCAACATTTAAAACACCTGCCTATGAGTGATAACTAAATCCATGGGATGAGATCAGATAGAGAACAAGTATAGAGAAGAAAGAGCCTAGAACAAACTCTAAAGTGTATTGTCAGAGTAGAGTTAGGTGAGCTTGCAAAAGTTTGAGCAAGACCAGCTAAGAAGATCAAGAAACAAGAATGTCACAGAAGCCAAAATAAAAGACTGATTCAAGGAGGGAGTAGCTAGTAGGAATATCTCTGAGAAATAAAGCGAAATGAGAACTGGACATATCTGGGGCTTTAGCAGAATGGAAGCCAACAGCAGACATCCCTGCTGCTGTGCCTGGACTCCTTGGGTCCCTTTTGCCATGATGCACCCCTCCCTTGCCAGAGGGCTCTCTTTCTGACAACCCGTACCTGTGCTCTCTTTGAAGTCCTTGCATTAATCTGGAGCCACTTTGCATGTACCTGCAGACCACTTTCTTTCTTTACATGAACCTCCATTTCAGAGTCTGGTTCTGGGAAACCATCGTAAGATAAATTCCTATTAAAAAATTTTGACCCTCATATGAAATGGGGACAGGTGAGAAATGGAATTCTTTCTGCTAGGGTTTCTCCCCATTTAAGACTTTGGTGCAGTGCTGTAGAACTTAGAGTCCAATATCACAGTTTGCAAACCATTGCATTACAACAAGCCCTTTCTCCAGGAGGCCACTCATGAGCTCCCATGAGTAAGGATAGGCGTGGTACTCAATGCTCCTTCTTTATGGGAGAGGTGTGTGTATAGAGGGAAGTATGGTACAGAATATATGTTTGTGTTTATATGGGGTAGCTGGAATATGGAGTGAATCATAGCAGATACAAATTCAAAGGTCAACAGAGGCAGAAAAGACAAAAAAGATCCATGGAGGATTCCAACTGCATCTGGTATATGATAGGGAGAAAGATGTGGGGGTTTACAGAGGCCATGTGGCACTTAACTGAGCACACCTACTTGCCCACACACCATGTGATATGTTAGAATACCATACACACATGATATGTTGGAGTGCTACTTTTAAAGGGGGAAACTTTTTTTAAGTCAGAGTAGTATCATTTCAGAGAGAAACGAATCATTTGTAAGCATTTGGAAAGATCAACTGTCCAAATCTTCCAAAATATTATAGTTTATCAAGATAAAAATCCAATCATTAGTATTTTAGATTTATGATATTCATTAGGTTATAAGAGGGGTTTACTTCTTAGAGCAGAATGAATCAAAGACCGCATTTGGGCAAAGACTATGCAAGTATATGAGTTTAAAACAACGATGACACCCTATGGTAACCAAGAAATCAATGAACGTATTTTTAAGGATTAATTCTTATGTATTATGCTTAATTAACTGATATACAAATCATACCTTTATGTTACAGATACGGTTAGTGTGCTTTAAGTGCATAGATGATTTAGAGGGTTCCAGGGTGAGGAAAACACAGAGTGTAGCAAAGGCAAAGGTGTGAAGTCATCCACTAACTTACATAAACAGGCTGCCTGGAAGCATTCACAGAGATGTTCAGCTGTGTACATATATGATGTCAGGGGACACAGGGTTCTTAGACACCATGTTTTCCTCCAGCTAATATCTTGTGTCTCTGATAGAGCGTAAGTGTATACAGCCATGACGGTCTTTGCCCTCTGTGTCCAGTATGTGTTTTTAGCTAAAAAAATTTCACCCACAGCCCCTGTTCAAGAAAGGAGACTTGGCTCAGGGGCTGCCACTGATTGGAAGAGTGGAAACTTTCCCAAAAGGTGGCCCCATTCCTAGGCTAATCAGTAAGTCAATAGGTGTTCTGTTGCAAAAGTCATTAAAAGAATTTTAAGAATGATAGTTCATGTTATTAGCTACCTAATTAGGTCAGGTGTCTATAGAATTTCGATAGGAAAATTTTAGAAGATTTTTAGTTAGGAGGAAGCATCATGGAGAAGAAGATATGAAGTGAGGGAAAACATGGTTTCTGTGAGAGCGAGCCACAAGTATCCAAAGCTGTTTGGGATTCAA
This sequence comes from Leptonychotes weddellii, assembly GCF_054177405.1. Classification (NCBI taxonomy): domain Eukaryota; kingdom Metazoa; phylum Chordata; class Mammalia; order Carnivora; family Phocidae; genus Leptonychotes; species Leptonychotes weddellii. The sequence continues at coordinate 59,071,076 of NC_138378.1, forward strand.
AATTCGAATTCCTTAATTAAAGTCTCATATTTTAAAGATGTCTGGGGTCTCTTTTCCTTGCAAATGAAAGGCCCAATAATACAGAGATCATTTGGATCCAGAAGAAAGAAGTGTATACTTGGAGTTAGAATATGTGGGTTTGGATCCTGGTTCATTCTTATTTAATAAATAAGGGAATTTAGGGGTGCCTGGGTGGCTCAGTCGTTAAGCGTCTGCCTGTGGCTCAGGTCATGATCCCGGGGTCCTGGGATCGAGCCCCGCATCGGGCTCCCTGCTCAGCGGGAGGCCTGCTTCTCCCTCTCCCACTCCCCCTGCTGTGCTCGCTCTCTCACTGTCTCTCTGTCAAATAAATAAATAAAATCTAAAAAATAAATAATAAGGAAATTTGGACAAATAACTTAGTCTCTGTGGGACTTAGTTTTCTATATAATACTACTTTTAGGGAGGCTCTGAAGAGGAAATGAGGTAATGTTGTGTGGCAGTGCTTGGTCAATAGTAGCTGAATGGTAACTTCCTCCCCACCCAATATTTTGGTTTTCAAAGATGGATCTATGCCAGAGAAAATACCCTTGGGAAGGGGTTACACTGGGTATTTAGTAACGAAGTAGGGAGAGGCCAGTTTGAGTCGCCATGTCCCAGAGTGGCTGAGGAAGGTTAAAGATCAGGATGGATCATGAGTCTGGTTGCCTGATAGATGAGTTCAGCTGATACACTTATTTCCATGGACTTGAGGCATGTTTATTTAAACTATTTTCTGAACCACAGAGTTCACTAAAGTCCCAAAGCTAATATATGAGGGAAGAGGGGGTTTGAGTTTCTCAGAAGAAAAAGCAATGTCAATCCAAGCCTGTTTATAGCAGTGAGGTCTATATAAACCCACAACTGGATAGAATCTCAAGTCACTAATGTAAGTACATTCCTGTTTTTAACCCTGGTTCTTTTGTGCAATCCAAGTTGTTGTTTGCCTGATTTCTCATGTAGCTGTGGGAAAGGTCAAAAACAATTTTTTATTCTGCTAGAGGAACTAGTATAAAGTTTTCTTTCTGATTGGTTGAAACCTACCTAACAGTTTTCCTTCACATCATACCTCTGGAAAATCGATGAGAACTTTTGATTTGGAGGTTGAGGCTGGAGCTGAAAGCCAGAAGGCAGAAAAGCAGACCTAGTTCTAAATCTGGAATTTTAAACCAAGAGTCAGGTTAGAAAAGCACAAATTAGTGGTCATCCTTATGCGTGCTGCATTTCAAACAAGCCACTTTGCCTCTGTCTAAGCTGCTGAGTGTGGTGGCTATGGACTTAATGCATGCTTCTTAGAAAACTGGTAACTTTATATGCCTTTTTTCTCCTCAGTCTCATCCAAGGCAGTTTGAATTCTAGGTGTACCTTTTTAGGTTACTACTGCTTCCTTCCCCCAAATTGAGATTATAATGATTGCTGGGAGAGATAGAAGTGATGTTCTTCTAGGAGAAAAAAAGGAGGAAGTCTTGAGGATTCATTATAACCCAGTAGCACAGTGGTTTTGAATATGAATTTTAGCCCTCAGGCAAACGTTTGCAAAGGTTCATCTCCTTGGCATTAAATTTCTCTCCATTACACAAGTCTTTCCTATACTCTGTGCATATCTTGTATCTCCAAATGATAGAATTTTAAGATTAAAAGAATCATCTAATTCATGTCTATCCTTGCTTAGAGGAGACAACTAAGGCACAAAGAAAATAGTATATCCCCCAGATATTTGGAGGCAGAGCAGAACTATATTCCAGGGTTCTTAACTCTCTTCCAGAGCGGTTGTCTTTCACAAACCACGCTGTCTCTGAGGCTGACTCTTCCAACTCTGCAGGAGACTATGCTTATTTTCCATCCCACCCCCGCTTTGTGCATGCCAGAGACCCCTCCTGCCTTAACTCTGTCAAACTCCTCATCCAAGCAGGGGACACTTACATAGATATCATCCCAGACTCTCCTTTCTCAACCAAATATGTGGTTCTTAACCTGGATTACTTATTTAGTTCTAGGGGTTATAAACCTTCTCAAATTTTATGCAGAAGTTTGTGCCTAAGTGCCCTCTGTGTAGAGAGTGCACAACTTTCATCGAAGAGATTAAGAATTGTGGCTTTAAAATATGAATTGTAGGGGCGCTTGGGTGGCTCAGTTGGTTAAGCGACTGCCTTCGGCTCAGGTCATGATCCTGGAGTCCCGGGATCGAGTCCCGCGTCGGGCTCCCTGCTCAGCGGGGAGTCTGCTTCTCCCTCTGACTCTCCTCCCTCTCATGCTCTCTGTCTCTCATTCTCTCTCTCGCAAATAAATAAAATCTTAAAAAAAATATATACATATATGAATTGTAGCCACTGTTGGCTCTCCTGAATCTGATGAATGACACTCTTCCTAAGCTGTTCCATTAAGATACTGTGTGTCAGTTAGATACAACAAAACCTTCACAGGGAGATACAGATATTACATGGTTCATCAGTTGCCATTGAAATGTCCGGTCCTAAACATTTCCTACAACTATGTCCTCCTTTTTGTATCTCGTGGTAGCTGGCACCTTGTTTCCTGATGACGGTAGATGGCAGGCACAGAAGGCAGAAGAGGGAACAACACCAGAGGCTCAGGTACACACAGACTTGAACTCAAACAAGCCCTATCTCCATGAAGTCTTTCCTGACAACACTTAGAAAACAGCAAAGCTAATCTGTTTCCTTAAATCATAGAAACTCTGATGTTTTCTACTTCTTCACTGCACAGAGCATAGTTAATTTTTATTCGTGGGCAAGAAAGTCCTCTGCACAATCAGTTAATTGACTATGCAAAATGGTAGAGCTAAGAGATGCAAGGAAAATCTCCCGTTCTCTCACTTGGCAGGTGAGATGACTGAGGCCCAAGTTACTTTCCACTGAGTACCTCATCCTCCTTTGGGAATAACCAAAGGACCAAATAAGATTACTTACCAGCTCAGATTTGAGTTTAATACAAATTCTCACATTGCTCACTTTAGCCAAATCATAAGGCTAAATTCAGGAAATAGGCAATTTGCTTGCATCAGAGGAAATGCTCATATAAAAAACACACTCACACACCCTGGCCAGACTTATCAAAAAGAGAAGAGAAATGACCCAAATCAACAAAATCATGAATGAAAGAGGAGAGATCACAACCAACACCAAAGAAATACAAACAATTATAAGAACATATTATGAGCAACTCTATGCCAGCAAATTAGATAACCTGGAAGAGATGGATGCATTTCTAGAGATGTATCAACTACCAAAACTGAA
>NC_138378.1:59074850-59107697 GCF_054177405.1 Leptonychotes weddellii
ACGATGGACTCTGAAAAACAAACTGAGGGTTCTAGAGGGGAGGGGGGTGGGAGGATGGGTTGGCCTGGTGGTGGGTATTGAGGAGGGCACGTTCTGCATGGAGCACTGGGTGTTGTGCACGAACAATGAATCATGGAACACTTCATCTAGAACTAATGATGTAATGTATGGGGATTAACATAAGAATAAAAAAAAAAATACACCTTTTTATAAAAAAAAAAAAAAAAACAACACACTCACACAAAACCAAACCAAAACCATGGTGGTCCCTGCATCAAAAAACTCATAATCGAGTAATGGGGTTTACACCTGGTATTTGTTAAATACTTACTGTGTGTGGTAAGGACTTCCCTAAGCATTTCAGCTTTGTTATTTCACTTAATTTTCTTAATTTCATGAAATATTTTTAAAGTAAAACTTGTTAGGCAAATTGACCTCGGGCACAGGTTAGAGTTTTATTAAGTTTGGTAACATGAGAACAAATAAAGATAAAGATCACTGACAGAGTTAAGGTTGGAGAATAGAATTTATAGGCTCTACAGCAATGCTGCTCAATGTGCAGTCTAGGGATAAATGTCAGTCTGCAAGCTATTACCTGTCTGAGACTAGGTAGGTAAAAAAAAGTGAGAGAAAGAGTTTAGGAACTTTTATAGGTATTTGATATTGCAGTAGCATTTAATGATTCGGTGGCCTCATCTCATTGAACAAGGTATAGGTCATTTTGTGTTTTAGACTTACTTGATGAATTGTTTGTGGTGGTGCACAGGTAAACTGGCTTTCAAGAAAAAACAAGGTAACAAGAACAATAAAAAACCTTTTCTTTGTAGTGTTTGCTGATTTCTGGTGTAAAGACTCCCACCATGCCTGATTTCAAGCTACCAATGTAATGTTAAATATAGAAAATGTAACAGTTAGCTCTCTTGAGCCAACACAGGCGCTCCAGCACATCCATGGGTGGTGTGATCTGCATACTAGTCACGTACAATAGGACCACATATGAATCCACAACAGATTAGGGGAAAAGAGTCCTTCAGAAATGACAAGGTATATATTACCGGCTAATTGCACTTTATTTTAAATCCTTCCTGTTTTTACTAGGTGATCTAGGTTAACCCTAGGACATGGTCACGCAGAGCCATTCTCCCCAAGTTGCCAGTTGTAAAGATGAGAACTTAGCGCACTTACCAAGACCCATTCTTTCTCCCTCCCCATTTACCCAACAGTTAATTTCACTTTAAATTTCACTGTTTACCTTATTGTCATTCAGCAGGTAACTTCTCACTGCTGAGCCAAACAGTAAACTAACTGGTTGTCAGTGGCCTTTTTTTAATCTGGAGATTTATGACCTTTGATTCTGCTAATTTTTTTTTTTTTTGCTTATTTATTTGTTGATTTCCTAGCCTCCATTTTCTTTATACTGTCCTTCTAGGACACCTTAGCTTTCTCATCATTTTTTCCTCACTTAAAAAAGAAAAACTATTTTATTGAGGTATAATTGACAAACAAAACCTATAGGTATTTAATATATACAACTTCATGTGCTTGGAGATAAGGATACACGTGTGAAACCATCACTACAGTCAATGCCATAAACTTACCCATTACCTCCAAAAGTTTCCTCCCACTGCAATGCTTTTATTTTTGTTTTCTTTTTGTAGTAAGACCACTTAACGTAAGATCTACCCTCTTAGCAAAATTTTAAATATACAATATAGTATTATTAATCTTAGGCTCTATGTTGTAGAGTAGATCTCCAAAACTTATTTATTTTGAATAACAGAAAAGTCGTATCCTTTGATCAATATCTTCCCTTTCCCCCTCCTCCCAGCCCACAGCAACCACCATTCTCTCTGCTTCTAATGAATTTGACTACTTTAGATTTTCCACATAAGTGAGATCCTGTAGTATTTGTCCTGTGACTGGCTTATTTCTCTTAGCATAATGTCTTCCAGATCCAGCCATATTATCACAAATAGTGGGATTTTCTTTTTTTTTTTTTTACAGCTGAATAATATTCCATTGTATGTATATACTACATTTTCTTTACCCATTTGTCTGTCAAGGGATCCTTCGGTTGTTTCATATCTTGGTCAATGTGAGTAATGATGCAGTGAGCATGGGAGTGCAGATGCAGGTATCTCTTTGAGATTCAGGTGACTTTGGGGAGTTTGTGTTTCCCAGGTTAAGCTACTCAGATATACCTAATAATCTGTGTGGAACCTGAGTGAGGCAGTCCACATTGTGATTGGCCAGGTGTATTGAGTCCGTTCTGAATCTTTACCCTGGAGAGTCAAGTAGAGGATCAACCTTTCACTTTTTTCTTGCTCTAGTTTCTTCTTTGCCTCTGATCAAGACAAATCACAACACCACCACCACCAAAAAGTAGCAAAAGCACAACTTTATCAAAGATAAGGATGGCAAATGAGTACAAAACTTTGATCATTAAAGAAGAGCAAATGAAAACCACAAGGAATATTATTGCATATCTGCTGGAATGGATAAGATGCAAAAACCTACAGTAGCATCAACTGACAATATCAAGTGCAGACCAGGTTGTGGAACACTGGGTCTCTAATACATGACTAGTGGGAATGAAAATAATACACTTTGGAAAATGGCTTGACAGTTTCTTATAAAGTAAAATCTCCACTTACCGTGTGACACAGCAGCAATCCTATTCCTAAATATTTACCTGAGAGAATTGATGTTTTACACAAAAAGCTGAACATGAACGCCTATAGTAGCTTTCGTCATAATTGCCAAAACCCGAAAACATCCCAAGTGCCTATCAACTTGTGAATGGATAAAAAAATTGTGGTATATCCCTGTAGTGGGATACTGCCCAGTCATAAAAACAAACAAACAAACAAAAAACAATAAAAAGTGAAAGAAGCCTGAGGCAAAGACTGTATGATACTGTAGGATTCCATTTATATGACCTTCTAGAAAAACCAAACTACAGAGACAGAACAGTGAATATGTCAGTGGTTGTCAGTGGCTGGGAATTGGGGAAGGAACTGATTTCAAAAGGACATGGAGGAATTTGGAGCGGTGATGGAAATACACTGTTTTGATTGGGGTGGTGGATACATGATTAAATAAATTTGAAAGTGGATATTTCAGCTCCAGTCAAGAAGCCTTGTGATGACTGTAGCCCTAGCCATTGCTTGACTTCAACCTTGTGAGACACCTTCAGCTAGAACCACCCAGCTAAGGTACCCCCAGATTTTTGACCAACAGACACTATAAGATAAAAATTGCTTGTTTTAAGCTGCTAAGTTTTGGGGTAATTTGTTATACAATGATAGATAACATATATAAATACACATATAAACATAAATATCTATCTTTATTAGAACATAATCTGCATGGCCTTAGATCCACTGAAAGATAAACCCACTGTCTTGTTTTATTTTTATTTATTTATTATTTTTAGAGATTTTATTTATTTATTTGACAGCAAGAGAGGGAACTCAAGCAGGGGGAGCGGGAGAGGGAGAAGCAGGCCTCCCACTGAGCAGGGAGCCTGATGTGGGGCTCGATCCCAGGACCCTGGGATCATGACCTGAGCCGAAGACATTCGCTTAAAGACTGAGCCACCCAGGCGCCCCACTGTCTTGTTTTAAACAGAATACTTACAGTCTAAATCTGAAACATTATCCTTTGTATTATTTCTGTTTACTTTTTTCTTATGATTGCCTTTTATCTGCCTTACCTAAAGGGCCTGTGAAAATGATTCCCTCCATAACTAAGAGAAGGACTTTCTTCAAAATAAATTACAACATTTATCATAAAAGCCTATAGTTTTAAACTGCTTATAATTTTAAAAATGGCAGTTCATTTGTTCAATAACCACTTTTTGTGCACCACCTGCTCTGTGCAAGACATGAAGCCAGGGACCGAAGCTATGCTAGTGTAAGACATAAATGTAGTCTTCACCTTCATGGATTTGCTTGCAGTCCAGAAGGGAAAAGAGACATTAAATTGAATACAGTTGTGGGCGCCTGGGTGGCTCAGATGGTTAAGCGTCTGCCTTCGGCTCAGGTCATGATCCCAGGGTCCTGGGATCGAGTCCCACATCGGGCTCCCTGCTCCTTGGGAGCCTGCTTCTCCCTCTGCCTCTCTCTCTCTCTCTGTCTCTCATGAATAAATAAATAAAATCTTAAAAAAAAAAAAAAAAAAAAATTGAATACAGTTGTGATGAAACACCATGAAGGGACATGTAGGATTCAAAATTTTGTTTCAAAATATCTTAGAGTCTCCATTGGCATCTCTGTATACAGGAAAATCTTAATTGATTCCTGACTATAAAACATATTTACATTTATAATTGTAGACATTTAGAAGAACAAAATGCTCATTGTAGTAAAACAAACGAAAAAGTCAAAAAGGTTTGGGGGAAAAAAGAAAGGAAAAAATTACTTGAGATGACCTTGCGCCATTTTGAATCTCCTTTATCCATGGAGGCATTCCTTCCTTTTCTTTAGCGGGAGGAACTGAATCTGTAGCTGACCCTGCATAGGAGATTCCTCATAAGCACCAGCTGCTACATTGTGACCTACATCCTGCCCACACCTTGGGTCAGATGAATTAGATATGTTTATCCTTCTGTTTGCAGCCACATGGGTCTACTAAAAGCAGCCAACAGCCATTTCAAGGGGCCCTGAATGGCCTTGAAGTTGTTTATGGGGTTGGTGTGAGCTGGTACAGGATGATGAGAAATCAAAGGGGCGGTTGCCCTGGGACTGAGCTGCTGTTGTCTAGGCAACTTTATTAAGAACCTTCTATTCCTCAGAAAATGAAGCCTAAATTAACTCTCGAGTTCTTAGAAGTAAGGCTTTCCATTTATGAACTGGTCTTTGGCATTTGGGGACTTCCTAGTCTCTTTAACTGACTCATTTTCACTTTGTTTGAGGCCCTAAAATATTCATTAAATGGTACTGGTTATAAAAGTCTCTTTATTCTTATGTTATGATTACAAACAAATTATTTCACCATTCAGATGCCAATCAGTATATTTCAAGAATGAGCATTAGCCCCAAGTTCAATGCTCAAAATTTGATTTGGCCTTCAATTCTAAGACCCTCCAAACACAAAACAAAACTCATAAGGTGTGATTTTTTTAAAAAGCATGTCTCTTTACCTAAGTATAATGTGAAAAAATCATGTGCACTTCCTGACTTTTAGCCGTGAAGCCTCACAGCCGTAACATACAGCATACAATAAATTATGTCCTGCATTTGGCATCAGAGTACCTTCTTTCAATATTTCCAATATGAGGAATTTCTTCTTCAATGTTGGAACACACAGCTATTTGTTCAGTTGAGCAAGAGGCAATAACAGTTAATCCTTACATAGGTTCTTAGTGTTTAGGCACTTATTCATTATTTTAGGCAGTTTCAAGATATTAACTCATTTAATCTTTACAACAGCCCTCTGAGACACATGCATTAGTGTCTTTATTTTATAGGCAAGGATACTGAGGCCCAGACAGGTTAAATAACTTGCCCAAGGTCATAAATAGTAAGTTTCAGGGCCAGCATTTAAACTCAGGCAGTCACACACAAGTCTATGCCCTTAATCACTCTTATAGCACTTTCCAAAGTGGTCAGCTTGTGCTTAGGAATCACAGTATAGGAAATATTGCCATTTTTAAAACTGGAATTACACTTAGCACAACAAAATGCTCACACTTAAAAAGGTATATACAGGAACTAAGATGAAATTATAAAATTGCAGGCTACAGATTCACACCTCCCAGATAGTTAATTTAGCATCAGCATTATTAAATTTCCCTCTGTGTGTGTGTGTGTGTGTGTTTGAAAAAGTAGAGGCTTTGAATTCCAGTGTGAATTTTGGATTCATTGTACCTATTGTTTCTCCTTTTATACTAGTTCCTAAGCCTTTTGCTTGCCTCATCTATAGAATTGGTCCATTATTCCCACTGCAAAGTTCAAAGGAGCTAGAGTATATGAATGCTATGTAAAATATAAAGCAGGAAGAAGTTCAGGGATTGGTTTTTATTCATATATTGAGAAGGTGACCACCTATCTATTGTAATTTGAAATCTTCCAATGTCTTGGTTTCTCTAAATATTTTTCATCCTATTCTTTTTATAAGTGCTTGAAATCCCACATTAATGAATGAATCTTTTAAGTTTTGAAAATTTTATTGGGAAAAACTGATTGTTTAAATGTAAATACTAATGGGAAGCATAACTCTTAAAATTTTTCTGCTAATTCTTTGGGGATCACCCAACAGATGCTAGGCTATCTGCCCCTGTGGGAAGAAAATAGGCACCAGGTCAGGAAAAGGGTGATAGCGCATAAACACTTTACAAATAGTATATTGTTGCTAAACCTCAGCCTTGAACTGTTTGAAAGACAAATTTCTGTGCTCTTTTATTAATGATGTTGTCAACAATTATAATCTTTACAATTCTCTTATAACAAGTTTGAGTGCAGTACCCTTATTATTAGAATCCTATTTCTGTTCATTTATTTATGCTTTATATATTGAGCACCCAGTCTCTTTTATACATTGTTTAAGATGGATCACATACATGGTAAGACAATGCCTGATGAAAAATAGGGAATTCAGACCATAAAGAGGTGATCACTGCACAGTATGATGAGGGCTGAGAAAGGTGGTAAGCACAGCATGCTCCTGCATCACATTGGAGGAAAACTTACCAATGCCTTTGGAGGGCAGGGTTGGTTTCCCAGAGAAAAGGCTATCTAACCAAGGAACAGAAGCAGAAGAAAGAAGCTGTGGTGGGAAGACAGGAGATTTGTTCAGATCAAGGGAATGGTATATTTGATGATTCTGAATAGAGATAAAGCAATGCAGATTCAGAGAACTGAAAGGTATTCTAAAGATCTTGAGCATAGAATGTGAAGGTAAGAATTAGAATCAAAAATGTAAATGAAGGTCAACAAAGGCCTTGTAACTCACACTAAAGAGTGAGATTTTATTGGTACTTGTATCAGGGTATTGAAGTGGAAAGCTGGACCAGATTTTGCATTTTTGTGGTTCTAGACCCTCTCAGATCTCATCTTCTACAACTTCCCCCTCACTCTCTGTGTTTCAGTCGGGCACACTCCCACCTTGTCTCCATGCACTGGCATTCTACTTAAATCAGTCTTGCCCCAAGATCCCCATCCACTCACTTCTTTTAAGCCTTTGTTGAAAGATAAGCTTCTCAATCAGACCTTCTTTATTCACCCCGTATTTATAATATCAGTTCTCCTTCCTAATATTCTCTACCCTCTGCCTCCAGCTCCCTCCCCCTTTCATAGTATTTGTTAATATCCAATATACTATGTAATCTATTTATATCATCTATTTACCTGTCCCTCACCCACCCCTACTAAAATGTAACCTCCTTGAAGGCAGGGATTTGAGTTTATTTTTATATCGTCAGCACTTAGAACAATGCCTGGCACATAGAGAAGGTAAAACATACATACCTGCTAAATGAAAAAATGGAAGATTTTTAGAATGGTCATTCTAGCCTTAGTGTTGAGATAGGATTAGTGGCAGGGCTGCAACCAGGAAGGCCAGATGGAAGATGTTACAGAAATCTAGACAGGGGCATGATGGTGATCTATATGACTGATTCTAGAACTTTTTAGAAAATGAGATGAATAGGGCTTGGTAATTGATTGGGAATGATGGCAGTAGAATTGGTGGTAGGGTGTTGATAAAAGGAAGGAATAGTTAATACTGATGCCTAGGTCTGATATAGATGGAGTTAATTGTAGAGTAAATATTTATTTCCATCCCCATTGATGTTGGCTTTGGCCATGTAATTCACTTTGGATGTAGACTATTAGCAGAGCAATTTATGAATAAGAGCCTTACACATCCTTGGGCCATTTTGGCTGGCTCTTGCACTCTAATAATGTGGTATCTGAAGGAAATACTCAGGATACCTATTCGCCTTTTCAGCCTGGGCACCAGAATCTATACATGTGCTGTAGATCTGGACCCAACCTGTAACTAGAGGCAAGCTAGTTGATCTGCAGCAGAAAGCAGAGCTGCCCAGCCAAGCTCACACAAGATCAGTCAATGATAGTTAACTTTTAGAGCTACAGGCATGAGAATAAATATTTGTAATTATAAGCTACAGTTTTGAGGTAGTTTGTTAAGCTGTTTTATTATGGCAATAGCTGACAGATACTGGCTGTTTTGGGCTACTTGGAAGACTGTTGTGCCTTTTATAAAGATAAGGAATCAAGAAAAAGGAGCAGATGGAGGGGTCAATATATTAGTTTAAACTTAGATATGTCATGTTTGATGTACCTACGTGATACCCAAGTGCTTTGGTCCAGTAGGTAGAAAGATCATTGTATCTGTGCCCATGAGTGAGAGCTGATCAAGAATTATGATATTTGGGAATCATTACCACCTAGAAAAGGATGGCAGCAATGACAGAGGGCAGAATGGGATCCTAGGACAGAGACCTGAGAGGCATTTCATTTTATAAAGGACATTGAAGGACCCTCAAAAAGCTAATGTTCATAAGTGGGTTAAAGGCAGCCAGGCATAGGTGAGAGCAGCATGTTATCCATTCCTGGATTAGGGGCTGGTTCAGCAGGTGTGTCCCCTACCTAGCGTGCAGCCCCAACTAACAGCCTCTCTGAGTTTGCTTGCATTCTGTTGTCCACATCTTCCACAGCTCTCACTAGAAACAACAATAGCCCCAGAGGACTCAGAAGACCATTTTATGTCACCCCTTCCCAGGCCATATGCAATGGCCATTTCTGAACTCTTCATTATGGAAACACATAACAAGTTACAAGTTCCCTCTGATTATCGAGAAGGGCAAGGAAGGGCAGAAGTGTTCTTCTCTGCTCAATGATCCGTGCAGCTCAAGCAATATCCATCGTTGGCAAATTCAAGGCAGAGATAAGTTGAGATGTACAGCCCAGCAGCTCTCATAAATGAATTTAGTTCAGTTGAATTAAGGTGATCTGTGAAAATGTGTTCCAAAACGATTCTCTTTAATATTGGAGACACCAAATCATTCTGAAAAATGGTTTAGCACTTTTGGTAAATGTTTCTATTATAGCCTTATAATTCTATAGAAGTTAGACTAGGAGCCTCTAATGAGCTTATTGAAATGGTGAACACTAAATGCTATTTAATATTTGCTGTCACTTTTCTGAAGGCAAAAAGACCTCTTCTTTCTGTTTTTGCTGATTGCTCTCAGCTAAATTGTGAATGGGTGAAAAGACCATGTTTACCAGCATGGAAAAAACAATCTGTTGAAATTACAAATGATTGTTCTTGGTGAGGAGGTGTGATGGCATTTGAGAGAGACAGGGCCTTTTTCTGCTGGAGAATTCTACCAGCAGCATTTTCAGATTTTATGCGAAGAATCAATCAGGCTTCTGACTTCTCTTATTGCTTACTGACCAACCTTATGCAAACTCAACTCAGAACTTGCTGAATCCCAGTTCACAAAGTGCTGCAGGAGGTGAGGGACATCAAGGAAGCCAGAGAAGGTTTTCCAGAAGGGCCACATGTGGAGGAGACCTGAAGGAGTTTAACTTAACTGGCCACTGGAGGAGAGGGATTAGGTCTCTATATTCAGTACACTGGGGAGCCATTAAGTATCTCAAGCATTAGGGTAACATGGTAAGTTTAGTTTTGGAAGTGATCACTTGGGTAACTGATTGAAAGGAAGCAAGCGCTTATAAAGGTGATCAGTTAGGAGGCTATTGCAGTGGAGCTGTCCAGGTAAGACATACTGCTAGGTTGGATTAGGGTGAGGATGGTGGCTATGAACATGAGAAGATATATTTGAGAGATAATTAGAAGGTAGCCTAGCTAGAACTTGGAAATGAATACAGAATGATGAAGACGGAGTTTGTAAGAATCAACTTGGGGGTTGACCAAATTCTGGAAGAGAATCAGTTTCTCTTATGTAGTTATTTGGGGTGCAAGGTAAAGGGAGCTGGTACCGGAAAATCATTAATTTGGTTTTTGCCATTTTAAGAGTGAAGTATCACTGAGACCTCAAAGTGGAGATGCAACTAAGCAGGTAGATACATTGATCTAGACTGCAGAGCAAAGTCTGCCTGGAGATAAAGATTGGTGTGTAAATTGCACTAGTGGCAATTAAAGGTGAGGGCATGGATAAATTCTGGTAGGGAGAGAATACTGAGGGAGTAAAGTACAGAGTCTTAGAAAGCACTCACTATAGAATTTAATGCCTAGAGGATGGAGGGTGAGATGTCTGAGAAGACAAGATAGGGGATATGGAGGAGGAGGAGAAGCAGAACAGTGATATGTCTCAGAAGCAAAAGAACATAGCGTTGTAAGAAGGGGGAAGTGGTCAGCAGCATCAAGTAGAATAAGAATTTAGAAATACCCACTGAATTCAGTGACAGAGGCATTTGATAAGCAATGAAGAGAAGAAACCACATTAGAATGGAGTGTGGATATTGGATGCATATAAGTCCTCTTAAAGTTTGACTTTGGGGGCGCCTGGGTGGCTCAGTCTTTAGGCATCTGCCTTTGGGTCAGGTCATGATCCCAGGGTCCTGGGATCGAGCCCCGCATTGGGCTCCCGGCTTGGTGGGAAGCCTGCTTCTCTCTCTCCCACTACCCCCTGCTTGTGCTCCTGCTCTTGCTCCCTCTCTCTGTCAAATAAATAAATAAAATCTTAAAAAAAAAAAAGTTTGACTTTGAAGAGGAATAGAGAGACAGGATATTGGATGAACCAGGAGGGAAAATGGCAGGTCAAGATAGGTTTTTGTTTATTTGTTCTTTTTGTGAGAGATACTTGATCATGTTTAAAAGTAAATAGGATAATAAGGATGGTAATAGTGTGCTGGGAGAGAGAAATTATTTTGAAAGCAGTATAGTTAGAGGGTATAGCAAGTTACACCAGGGAATGTGCACAAAAGATGGAGTGGTAGTGGAGGTCCCTGGAGGACGAGGTGTTCAAAGAAATGAATAATAGCCAGGATGTTGGATAGGGAATTCATGGAGATGATGAAGTGCCCAGATTTACAGTAGAACTTGAAATGGAGAAAGGGGTTATGGACCAAGTGCCAAAGTCTATAGATAATAAGAGGGCATAATCAAGAATGTGATAGATGACAGCAATGAGGAAGGAGGTGGATGGTAATTGCTGTAGGGCCTAGAAATCAAAGCAGCAGAAATTTTCTTGAGATGGTGAGAAGTAGTGGTAGAGAGTAAGGAGGACATCAACCTCACCTGTGGTCCCTAAGGTCACAATTTGAGAGAGCTGTATTAAAAGTAGGGTCCTCAAGGGTGAAGGGTATTCAGTTAAAACCAGGCATCTTGGCCAGTGCTTGGGGTGAGCTTGGGGCTTGGGGAGATTTCTGTTGGATTTGGGGTAGCAGATCCACTACAGACAGTGGTAGGTTAAGCATTACCAAAAATAATAATTGATTTTCTTATAAAATTTCTTAAATACTTAAAATTTAAATATTGAAAACAAGACAGTAAATGTTTAAAAATGAAATATCTCAAAACTTGTCTACATTTACTTCTGATGTTTTCAAATTGGGGTTTTAAAACTAATAAAGCGTATTTCTTTTTAGATTATAATTAGGAAGCAGGTAGTTTCTGGCTGGGATATTAGAGATTTAACTATTTTTTTTTAAATATTAAAAATAACCGTGACTACATTTCCCCTGAACATTGTATGTTGAATATCCCATTGTGCATCCAGGGACTTCACCAAAGATCCACTCTAACAAAGAGCAAATATTTTATCTGAATGGGGATTTTTTTCTTTTTAAGGTTTTATTTATTTATCTGAGAGAGAGAATGGGAGACAGAGAGCATGAGAGGGGGAGGGTCAGAGGGAGAAGCAGACTCCCTGCCGAGCAGGGAGCCCGATGCGGGACTCGATCCCGGGACTCCAGGATCATGACCTGAGCCGAAGGCAGTCGCCTAACCAACTGAGCCACCCAGGCGCCCCTGAATGGGGATTTTCAGTGCACACGATAGTGCTATAAAAATGTACCACTTGCAAGGCTGTGCTTCACCTTGAGTGCAGTGAGTCTTCTACATGGATAAAATTTAGTGAGTGTCCAACAGCTCCCAACAGCCACACACAATAGTCAGAGCTTCAAGAGCTTTTACCAACTCAACCAAGCAGGCGGATTTCAAGTCAAGTGTTAGCACCCAGACAAGCACACTTTTTATGTTACTTCTGTATTTGTCTCTATTCACTTTTATTCCTTGGCATGTGCTCAGTTCTATTTTTGGGGAGCTTAGAGAATCTTATCCTCTCATCAGAAAGTTGATAAAGAAATAAGAGGTATTGAGTAGTGGACAATTTTGATTAGGGACATTTTAATAATATAGAAAAAGAGGACAGACTTTATAAAATGAGTTAATAGTTGAACAGGAATGGAACCAGGGATTTCTGATTCTCAATTTGCCAGTTAGCTTTGGGCCTTAACACACCATATAGTGTCATTTTCATTTCCATTTTAAATGCCCAAAGAGCTTTATTCATAGACACCTATGTTGCCAGCTATCTTTTTAGAACCTGGCTCCAATTTTTTCCCCCTTTTTCCAATACATAACAAGCATGCATGCTATAAATTGCCAAAAAAGAAATGGGCACCCATCCTTATAAGATTAGCTCGAAAAAAATGCAGTCATCACAGCCAGTGTTAAAAATTCCTATTCCTAATTGGCTACGATAGGGAGTAAGGATATGGTTCTTGAGACCTGAAAGTCACACAGACATTGGAAAAGTGAAGAGAATGGTAATTTTCCAATGTCCCTAATTAGAGCCATCTGTGCTTCCCCCAGAGCTGTTCCCCTAATGCATTCTAATGCAAAATAGCCTCTTCTCTTGTTTATTTTGGAACACAGCTGTTCTCTTAATTGAGCCTAACAGATAATGGAAGCATTGTTTCTCCCCTCACCCCCTTCTCCAAACAAGCTGGGACTTGAGGAAGATGGGAAGGAATCATCTTTGCTCTTGGAAATCTGTGTGTCTGTTCTGATACTCCAAATGTACTTATTTATTTACATTGTTTAAAAATGGGAGGTGAAAATATCTATCTTTGTACTCACACGTGTATATCCTATTTCTCTGGGAATTTGAACTTCAGATATTTGCTTTTCCTTGTAGTCTTTTGGTAGATTCCCCCCACTCCCCCCACCCCATTGATAGCACATGGTATATCCAGTGATTCGGGTTGAGCTTTCAAAGAAAATCTTTTTCCTAGCACTTACCTTCTCCAAAGGAAAGGAGATGCGGATGATAGAATAGATCGGTTTGCTCTCTTCTTATCACCTACCCGTGCCCCTCTATCCCTCCTCTGAAAAATCATTTCATGCTGCTTTGAGCAAGTGAAACTTCCATACTCTATTGTTTTTTTTTTTTATCTCCATTGATTTACTTAAATACCATTATAGGTTATTTCAGACTTCTAAAATACACATTTTGTGGGGGCATAAAACCTATACAATCTTGTGAACTCTTGTTAAAGAAAAGAATATAACTTTTTAACACTGATAGCACAAAACTCACAAATTCCAGAAAAATAACAAAATATGTTTTAATTAACTGCCTAAAATAACCGTACAAAGTCTTTATATTTTCCCTACATATTTTGGCTACCTACTTTTTGTCTTTTCATTTGATAATGAATTTATATTACTCTGAATTAGGAGAATAAAGAGACAATTCTGTTTTTTTCTTCGTTATACTGTTAGTAGTAGCATTAGTTATTTGTGATACATAAAACGTGTGAGTTCACAGTTATAATTACTGTTTCCAACATTGCTACAAGTTTGTGCCCTGATTTGCATCAAAAAAGAAAAAGTATGGTGTTTCCGGCCATCATGCAAGTGGTTCTAGAGTTGACATCTTGCTGTGAACTCTAAAGCCAGACAAGGCTTTAGGGGGTGGTTTTCAGGCGTTGTCCATGAGCAGGCCTGCAGTCTCTGAGGGTGTGCCTCGCATTCATCTTGGATCTATGACAATCTTCTGACTCTGACATAGAGGTGGAATCTAAGCAAAGGCATTGTGATATCGCTGAGGTTAGAAGGCAAAGACTGGATTTGGGGCTTCTGAAGCCCAAAGAACTTGTAGGGCAGGTTACAGGAAAGTAGGGAATTCTATATATCGCTTGCAGGGGGAGGGTGTAGAAATCGGTGTGGAATTTTCTGGGGACCTTACGGAGGCCTGGGCTATACAGGCTGAGACCCCTTGCGTCGTAAAAGAGAACAGCTGCAATGGAATGGAGGTAGAAAAAAAGGACACTAGGAGTCCCAAGGTGATGGGAGAAAGAGGTGCTCCAGCCCAGCCAGAAACAGAGAGATCCTGTGAACACCCAGGCTTTTATCTAAGACCAACCCTTTGCCTTAAGGACAACACCCTACTGTAAGGGCAATTGTAATGAAGCCTAAAATCAAACCTCCACAGGGTCATGGAGAATTATCAAAATATTAACTTTCTGCCAAAACAAACAAACTCAATACTCTTTAAAGGAAGACAACATAATCTAGCCTCCTGACAATGTATTGTGCACAATACCCAGTAGAAAATAAAAAATTCAAGACATGTGAAGAAGCATGAAAATGTATCTTAAAAGGGAAGTGACTGTGTAAGCAGTAGTAGCGTCCTTGTAAGTTGAGATTTGTACTTCAAGTAAAATAAAAATATATACAATAGCACAAAAGCTGGGAGTAGGTGTAAATGGAATTACAGTATTGTGAGATGCTTCCATTTGTTGGATGTGGAGATGAGTTGAAAGGAATGAAATATGATCTGGTTCAATATTGATTCTACCTAGACTGTGATAAATTGAAGGTGCAGTCACTAAAAAATAATAAAAAGTGGTATAGGTAAAAAGCCAATACAGAGAATAAAATGGAATAAAAAATGTGTTTAATTAACCTAAAGATAGCAGGAAAAGAGGGGGAAAACTGTAAAAAAAAATATGGAATGCATAGAAAAACAACAGCAAATTGGTACATAAATTTAATAAACTAAACACTTCAATTAAGTTAGATATTGTCAGACTAGATAAAAGAGCAGGGCCCAAACATATAAAAGTGAAGCGCCTTAAATACAAAGACACAGATGGTTTGAAAAAAAGAGTTTGGGGAATGATATGCCATGTTAATAGCGTAAGAAAGAAAAGGAGTGTTTCACAAAAAGATGGTCATTTGATAATGATAAAGGGGTCTACTCAGTGGAAAGACAATTCTAAGTTTGTAAACAAACTAAATAATATAACTAAATATAAATGTAACTAAATACAGGTTATTTAAATATAACTAAAAATAGAGCTTCAAAATTTATGAAGCAAAAATTGACAGAACTAAAGAAAGAAATCCATAATCAAAGTTGGAGATTTTAGTATTTTGTTCTCAGACATTGTTAGACAAAGTTGACAAAAGCATACACAAGGACATAAAGGATCTGAATAACACAGTCCACCCAGTGGGTCTAATTTATATATATAGAATACTAAACCTAACAATTAATAAAAATTTTTTTTAAAGTCAGTCTCAATTCAGCTGAAGATACTTAAATCTTATAAAATCTGTTTTTTAACCCTAATGTAACTAAATTAAAAATTAATGGCAGTAAGAGACTTGTAAAATTCTCAAATAATTAGAAAGGATAACATGTTTATTCATAATTCACTTCTAATAATTCATGGGTCAAACAAAAAAACACTTGGGAACTTAGAAAAAATTTCAAACTGAAAAAATAATGCAAACATAACCTATCACAATTTGAAGGATGCTGCTGAAGCAGTTCTTAGAGCTGTATTTATAATTAGAAATGCATATTTTGAAGAAAATAAAGTTAAAATTTAAAATTAAAAATTTTTACATCAGGAAGCTTAAAAAGAAAAGGAGAACCATGAGAGACTATGGACTCTGAGAAACAAACTGAGGGTTCTAGAGGGGAGGGGGGTGGGGGGATGGGTTAGCCTGGTGATAGGTATTAAAGAGGGCACGTATTGAATGGAGCACTGGGTGTTATACGCAAACAATGAATCATGGAACACTACATCAAAAACTAATGATGTAATGTATGGTGATTAACATAACATAATAAAAAAAAAGGAAATTCAAATCAATGTAATCAAAATAAAATAAAAATAAATGTAGTCAAAATAAACTTTATCAAGTAGAAAAATAATTTACAGTCAAAATGAACAAAGATAAAATTTTGTGCTTTGAAAAAATTAATGACACTGATAAATCTCAAGCAAGCCAGAGCAGGAAGAAAAGAGTAAAAATACAAATTACTTAGATGAAGGAAAGAATGTCATTGCAGATTTTAGGGCCATAAGCCCTAATGTGTAATAAAATGGCTAATAAAAATATTATGAATAACTTTATGTCAATAAATTCAATAACATGAGATGGAATGGAAAAATTACTTGAAAACATTTCTTGCCAAAACATATAAAGATGAAATAAAAGATCTGAATATTATATTTAGGAATAAAATTAAATCCATAATTAAACATTTTCTCATAAATATAACTTTTAGACCCATGATTTTGTTAGTAAATTTCACCAGTAATATAAAGAAGAAATCATAGAAATCTTACACAAATTCTTTCAGAAAAAGGAGGAATACTTGCCCATACTTTTTATTATACCAAAAAATTGGCAAAAACATTACAATAGAAGTAACTAGTATTTCTCATAAACATAATAAAACACATTTTAAAAAATTAAAAAATGAATCCTACAATATATAAACAGATAATATGTCATGATGAATCAAGTGGGGTTTTTTGGTAATATAAGAATTACAATATTTGTAAGCCATTCAAAGGATTGAACTACATTAATAGAATAGAGGAGAAACAGTTATAGAATTGTCTTAGTAGGAGCAGAAAAAAACATTTGAGAAAACTCACTCATGATAAAAATTCTCAACAAATTAAGAATAAAAGATAACTTTGTGGGTGCCTGGGTGGCTCAGTTGGTTAAGTGACTGCCTTCAGCTTGGGTCATGATCCCAGGGTCCTGGGATCGAGTTCAACATTGGGCTCCCCCTGCTCTGCGGGGAGCCTGCTTCTCCCTCTGCTTCTGCCTGCCACTCCCCCTGCTTGTGCTCTCTCTCTCTCTGTCAAATAAATAAATAAAATCTTTAAAAAAAATAAAAAAACAAAAATAAAAAAAAGAATAAAAGATAACTTTGTCCATTTAATAAAAGGCACCTAAGGATAGAGTGAATGCTTTCTTGTTGGAATGGGAAAAAGGTAATGATGGCCACTCTTATTTTTTTCAGTATTGGTTTTGAAGTTCCATCAATTATAACAGATAAGAAGAGTTGTAAAAATTGGGGGGGAGCATGATTTTTTTCATAAAGAAAATACTAAAGAATCTACCAAAACTACTAAAATTAATAAGTGAATTTGATAATGTCACAGGATAAAGAGAATGTACATAAATGATCAAACAATTGGAAAATTAAGTTAAAAATAAAATTCTATTTATAATAGCATCCAAAATATCAGATATTTAACAAATATTTTTAAAGATACGTGTAAAACCTCTACACTGAAAACCATAAAATACTGCTCAATGTAAAGACAATCTGAAAAGTAGAGAAATATGCCATAATTGTGGATTAGAAAACTCAATATTGTTAAGATATCAAGTATTCTCAAATGCATCTATCTATTCAATGCAGTTCCAGTCAATATCCAAGTAGGCTTTTTTTTATACTTTTTTTTTTTTTAAGATTTTATTTATTTGAGAGAGAGAGAATGAGAGAGAGCACATGAGAGGGGGGAGGGTCAGAGGGAGAAGCAGACTCCCTGCCGAGCACAGAGCCCGATGCGGGTCTTGATCCAGGGACTCCAGGATCATGACCTGAGCCGAAGGCAGTCGCTTAACCAACTGAGCCACCCAGGCGCCCCAAGTAGGCTTTTTTTTAAAAATGGGAGCTGATTTTTAAAAAATGAGTTAATCTGCATAAAGAAATAAATAGAAGTCTTCTGTTTTTTTTTTTTTTATTAAAAGATTTTACTTATTTATTAGAGAGAGAGACTGAAAGGGAGCATGAGAGGGGAGAGGGTCAGAGGGAGAAACAGACTCCCCACTGAGCGGGGAGCCCGATGTGGGACTCGATCCTGGGACTCCAGGATCATGACCTGAGCTGAGGGCAGTCGCTTAACCAACGGAGCCACCCAGGCACCCGAAGTCTTCTGTTCTTTAAGAAGGACAGACGCACAGACACAGTAAGAGTCCAGTGAAAAATAACCAATGGCAGTAGGTCTTGTTTTCTGGGAGACAACATAGTGATGATGGAGTCTGTGTCAAACTGGAAAGTCCACTTGTCTCAGGAGGGCACTAGCTACTGAGCTAGTGGTAATTATTGCTATATGGGAATGGTGATGGCCAGCATTGCTGGAGCTTCTGAATTTTCAAAAGAAGCTAGAAATTAGGATATTTATGTGAAAGCTTCTGTTAATTTTTGAAATAATTAAATCCATTTTCTAAGCATGAAAATGGGAAAAATAACATGTCTGAGGATCCAAGGGTCATATTTCATCTTTACATGCTCTGGTATAGACTTTAAGACATGGTAGTTCTACAAAGAAAATAGCCAATGGGTGATAGAATTGCGTATGGTTTTGAATGCCTAAGCTCATAATTATGGAAATCCATTCGTTACCTTCTGTGTTAGGCATTACCTTCAAGAACTATTTGCATTCTTTTTTTTTTTAAAGATTTTATTTATTTATTTATTTATTTGAGAGAGCGAGAATGAGAGAGAGAGAGAGCACATGAGAGGGGGGAAGGGTCAGAGGGAGAAGCAGACTTACTGCTGAGCAGGGAGCCCGATGTGGGACTCCATCCCGGGACTCCAGGATCATGACCTGAGCTGAAGGCAGTCGCTTAACCAACTGAGCCACCCAGGCGCCCCATTACTGGCATTCTTGATAAGGAAACTTTTGTGTCTTTAAAAAGTTAAGTAGCATATACAAACAACATGGAGGAGCGCTGGCATTCAAGCTCATGTTTGCATGATTCCAGAGCTCAAACTCTCAAGCACAAAACTAAGTTTCTCCTCAATGGAGAGCAGATGTGGAGAGGGAGAAGTCCAAGCTAAAGAAGCCACACCAGTAAGGGACACAAAATGTCCTCCTCTAATTTGTGTCCTCTCCTTGCACTTGTCACCCAGAGGAATAGGAGAACTTTTCTTTATTATGTCCGGACCTAGACAATCAGCACATTCGCATTAACTTCTTACATAGAGAACATCCTCTGGGAATGTAACTGTTCAGGGCTTATCACTTTCTCTGCAAGCAAAGTTCATAATCTCAGCTGACCTGGGTGAATATAGTAGTTTCAAGATTGTAACTAATAATCTACTTGAGTGTCTGTGAGTCCAGTGAAGTGAAGTGCGTTATCCGTTCTCATATGTGATTGAAATCAGAATGAGAAGGCAGGCTCAGGATGTATGGTAAAGCACAGAGACACAAGAAAACAAAAACGAAACCAAAAACAAAGCACAGGGGCACATGGAGAAACGCTGGGTTGCTTCCTAACCTGCTTGCCTAACAGGGCTGCTAAGGCAAGCTCTCCCCTAAGCCATCAGCAAGAGGGGCTTCCACTTACCATTACTTTCTGGGAAGCTCGACCAGCGCAACAGGATCCTTCTGTGGTTCAGGGGATGAAAGCCCAAGAATACAGAATAGTGTTCTGGCTAAGGATTTGTCCTTGCCCTCAGAGAGCCAAGAGGGTAGTCCTGCTTCCAGAGGGCTCTAAGCAGGTAAACTGAGTTGAGTTGGTACTTACCACAACATACAGGAGACAATCCATCCACACATATGGATGCTAAGCCATCTCCAGGTGGTGTGGGCTCTTGTGTTCCTAAGATGCACTGTTGGCACCTTCCCTTCCTTAGTTTCACTTCCTTTCTGTCCTGTCATTTGCCCTGGTCACCTCCTTCTTCATTCCCCAACAAATACTACATGGGAAATAACAGAAACAAAGGCAAAGCCAAAATAGCCATGAAAAGTTTGAAAAATGTCACTAAGGGGAAGACTGTTGAGTGTATTTATTAAAGGTAGACTTATTTATAAGTATTGTTTTAAATAAGAGTAATTAAATGCACATGCTCCCAGAGTATTCACAGCTGGTGAATGAGACACACACTACTCTAACATAGTCATTGCCACACAGAGATATTTACCCAGTGCTTTCGGATCACAGAGGAGGGCATGACTGATTTTGCCTGAAGCCAGTTGGGAATGGGAGTAAGAAATGGCTCATTCATTTTTGGTGGGTGGTTCCGGCCACGTAGCGTGCCCCCGGCAATAGAGCAGCATTCTCCAGTCCTATGCACCACGCAGTTGTTCAGTGCAACCCTCTCTAAAAATCTCCTGCCCAAATTGGAACAGTTTCAGTGGTAGGAATTTTCAAATACCTGCAGTTGTTAGCGCTCTTTAACCTCCACTCCTGAGAAATGCTTTCACTTGGTCCATACTCACCCTTGATAATTGGCATGTGCCTTCCTAGGAAAGTTGCCAAACATCTGATGCATGACTTGCAGTTGTCCCATCTTGATGGAAGGTCCGACCCTCTGTTGCTCCATGAGGCATCCAAATTCTGGCCCCTCCGTTTGCCCTGTTCTTTGCTTCATTTTTGCTTCCCCTATACTCTTTCCCACATATTTTTTGCTCTGCTTTCCCCTGCAGACTTCCTGGCCTCCAAACTACTTTTCTTATTTGCAATCCACATACTGGACTCACCTCCTTCTTGTTCCCTCCTGAATTGGCCTTAAGGTTTGACCTGACTTTTCTGCTTTCATATACTCTGGTAGGAAATGGCCGGCATTTTGCTAATCTACATGATAGTTGCTTATGGGTGTTTATTCCCCAGGTCTTTGCTCTGGCACTTCTCATGCTTTATAGAATAAGAGCTGGATTTTACAGTCAGACAGGACTGGGCTTGTATCACATTTAATAACTGTATGTCCTTGGGCATGTTACTTAAACTTTTGGCATCTTCGTTCCCTTATATGTGAGATTGTTACAAAGATAAAACCTGCACTGCTTAAGTCACCGAGCTGGTGTGAGTAGTTAATGAATCAGTGCCCGCCAGCCATTTAGCACAGTGACTAAAACATAGTAAATTTTCAATAAATGTTATTTTTTGTACCAGTTGCCATCCAGTCACATATAATAGATGTTCAATAAACATTGTGCAAAGTCAACAGGGAAAATAGCCAGAGGAGTAAAAATGAGACCTCACACCGAAATATCCTTGGGAGCTGAAGTTCTATTTCTAAATCAAACTCACTACATATTTTATGCTCCACTTCACACTTTCTGGGTTAGGGAGGCTATATGGCATACTGAGCAGGGAACGAAGAGGAACCAACTCACATACCTCTGATTCCTGCTCTGTTAAAGGATGGAAAGCTCAAGCCTCAGTCATGCTGGCTGGCTGTGCAGGGATGAAATCCTGAATTTGTGAGATCTGTCACCTTTGGATGCACAAATACAACACGCAACTACATAATGCAGTGTGGAAATTAAGTACGATGCATTATATTAGTTCTAGGCACATTAGTGGAGACTGAAAACGGTTTCACACTTAGACATTTTCAGTGGATGATAAATAGGGTTAATGGATTGTGACTGAAATATTCCTGCCCTCTTATATCTTTCAGGAAGCTTTTAAAACTGGTAAATACATATTCTTCATGATAGTTTACAAAAATCTGCCCTAATTCAGTTTTGAGCTGCTTAGGACTGTGCAAAAAGGCAAAAACATGCTTGCAGAAACATCTGAGCTCTGGCACTTAAAAACACAACACAAAACAAAACAGTGAAAATGACACTTTAAATCATTCAGCTTCCCCGTCTCTTTTGAAGTCCTGCACATTAGAGTTGGCCTGATGTTGATCGTCTCTTAAGAATAAAATCCAAGGACAGTATTTTATTTTGTATGTTTATCTTGGGAAGCTTCAGAATGCCCGGGACTGCTCTTTGGAGTGATTTGTGTATGTGTCCACATATATGGGAACCAGAAAAGGCAATTTGGGGTCATGGGTCTTGTCATCTAGTTGCCGCTGTGTCCCCCACATTACCATACCTAGTTTTGAGGGAACCAAGCCGACATGAGCCAGGGGAGGAAATGGATGGGGCAGCTAGGACCATGAGCCTGTGGGGAGTTAGTCAGTGCTGCTGCTCTACCGTAACTCCAAGAGCTTGACAGAGGCATTCCCTGAATAGCTTTATGATCCAGTTGTCTTCACTGAAGTGCTCAGTAGGTAATTGCTGTGCTGTCCTCGAGTGACAATGGGACCGTTGAGGTGGAAGGAGCCCCAGGGTTGTGGCATTTCAGGGTCCCCGATGAAACCCCAGGCACAAAGGAGAACTCTCTGGGAGCTGGTGAGCCCAGGGCACTGTGGCTGGGAGGAAAGGACAGGGCGGCACAGGTGCAGGGGATGCCAGACACGAAGGACGATTCAAGCTGGGACTAGACGCAAGTTTCTAAAGCATAGCACCCTTAAGGGGAATAGGGAAGAGAACCACTCTCTTTAAAGTCACATTCTCGGTAGAGGAGTCACTTCACTGCAGGATCGACCATACCTGTCAGTATGGTCTAGGGAACAGTGCTGGAATTTGGGTAGAAAATCTGCATTCAGGGCACTTACTAGATGGAGGTTTGTTCTTTTGAAAAGAGGCATAGAGGACTCTAAACTTTCGAGTTCTACATAAGTGTTAATTATCTCCAGTAGCACTCTCATTAATTTCTCACGAAATAATCTGACAAAATGGAGCTTGCTTCACCTTATAATGCTGTCACATCCAGAGACTTCAAACTCTATGACTACTGACTCCTGGTGGATGGACTGGGGAAGCAAGTTCATCTCACTCGCATTTACATATTACTTTGACATAAGGAGCCTCCGTAGCATACACGTAGCAAGTTAAATAAAATAAATATTTCTTAGATGATTTAGTAATAATAACGGTGAATCAGGTTTCGGTGTGTTTTAGGCTTTACCTCCACGGGATTTAGAAGAATTGATGGCTGGTGAAGGAAAGGAGCCAGGGCCAGGACCACGTGTTCTATAAATTGGCAGTCCTTACCTTTCTTTTTGAGGGGACCCTTAACATTTTGACCAACCTGGGTAATGGATAAAGTGTCATCAGTGCTTTATTTGACCAAGTAAGGACAGTAGTATGAAACAAAATGGAAAACTTCTATGTACTCTTATTCTCATTTCGTAAAGTAAAGATCATTTTAACACCTAGCCTTCTAAAGTTTGAAAGAGACGATCAAACTTTTCTTAATAGCATTAAGAAAAACATACCTCAAATCCTTTTCATGTCCTAATAAAGTCAAAACATTGTCAAGACCAGTGGGATCTGCACACCTGAGACTATTTATATGCATGTCTATTGGAGACTATTTATATGGATGTCTCTGGGGACATCAGTCTTCTGAGACCTCTCCCAAACCCACTTTCTCCTTGCCTCCTCCTCTCTTCTGTCTAAGCAGCTATGCCATCTTCAGAAGAAATAGGGACAAATGAGACTATAATGTTCATATTCCCAGAAGCTAGTAACCTTATTATGACACTTCCTGGAATAATTGATTTCTCATTGCACTGGGCATTTGACAGCCACACATTTTCCCTTGTATGTCTTTCATCACAGACATAGAAAGCAAACCACTCAAGATAATGGAATAAAGTACCACGTTAGGATGTGTAAGCATATGTGCATTTATTCATAACAATGCTGAAAAGAATTTAAGGCATTTAAATCAATTGCACATGTATTCACCATATAATTTAATTAGCACTTATGGAAGGCACCATAAGAACTTCTATTACACTGTTTCCATTACAAATAATTACAAAAAAAAAATACTCATAGCATTAGGGATGGTGTTCTTTGTGATTACAGGAGGGCAATTTGTTTAAAAGCTTCACTGACGTCATGTATGCGATAGCTATTTGTCATTTCAGCAAAAAGCAGTAGATAGATTGCCAAAGGAAATTGTGTTTGTCATTGTAGCACTTCACATTATTTAAATATACATAATGAAGCTAATAGAGTTAGGTAATCCCTATCTACTTAAATTGTCTGATTTTAAAATCAAATAGAAATTTCAGAAAAAAGAAGGGAAAATAGTAACCTCAGTGTTAGTATTGACAACAGTAATAACTATTACCATTTATTGAATGCCTACTGGTTGCAGGGTAGAGAACTAGCTTGAGCACACAATGCCTCCAATTCTCACAAATAACTCTAATTCTCACAAATGATCTCCATTTTACTTAAGAAGAAGCTGAAACTCAGCCAGTTCCTTATGTAAATTGTGCAGGGTCAAGTTACAGGCATCAAGAAATCAAGTTGCATCAGAACGCTCATATTATTTCCAGTACAGGACATTGTTTTTACTAAGGTATAATGTTTTAGTGTAAACAATAGGTGAAAATCCACTTTGACCTGCCTTCACATTTTCTGTTAAGAAGAGCCTACGAAGTCTAAACTATATGCTGGTATGTGCAACCAAACCTATAAACAGTGAAGTGAAATCAGATCAACTCGGTTGTTTCCAACTTTCATCACAAATCAAAGTCTTGACTATCTTAGTGGAAGAAAACAAGAATATATTCCTTCCTAAATATTTTTCATAAGAGCAAAAGACCTTTTCCTCATCTTCCACAGTCAGAGACCAAGGTATAACCAAAAGATCTTCTGAGCACTTAAAATACAACACCACAGGGGAAACCTCATTTTTGTAAAATAATGCTGACTGTAAGATAGTCCAGACAATGGTTGCTTCCCTTTCAGATATTTCTGATGACTTCCCAAAAACATAGCACAGTTCACCTCTCAATCCGTTTCTTCAGACAGTATCAGTTCATTGGGTAGACACGACTGGTGGGTTTGGTACACTAGTACTTTAAGCCCTTTAAAAGTAGACAGACTTAAAACACTCAATTGAAATTGCTTATTAGTGGACAATCACATCTCAAAAACCATCCTAAGAGTGATAGCTCCCTCCACACCTTACTTCTTGCTGTGACTGAAACCATTCTTAGCGTTGTTGGGAAGTGGTGCATTCTGTTATATTGAACTGTAAATATATCTTCCCCAGGACTAGGACTTTATCTGGAACTCCATCGTTGTAAGAAATTACTTATCGGAATGGATCAGTGTTTTTTCCAACTGGCATAAACTGAATAAAGCCATCTTGGAACTTTTTTTGGTTCCTCTCTAGGGAATCACAATTATACATTAGCTTTTTAAAGGTTCTGAGAAGTTCTGCAATAAAGAAACCTGTTTAAATTTCTTTAACTGAGCGGTTATAATTTGAGAGTGCAGCAGTATTTTCCAGCACTTCTATTAGCATACTTCAGAACAATTATAGTAGACTCAGCGATATGCTATCTAGGTACTTCTTCAAGGAAGGACTTCTTGTTCTAGCCATCAGCTCCTTTAGGGTTTTCCTCAGTCACAGAGAGCTTCACCCAAGGGTTTATACTACCCAGTGGTCAAGAGGGAGATGAGCCCACATCCAGTGGCTTATTGAGGTGGGAGTATAAAGGCCTAACCATTTTGGCCAATGTAAGATAGCTTTGACTAGCTCCAGAGCTCCCCCCTGGGGTGGGATGAGGTATTGTTGAGCCTGAATAGCAGTTTCACTTTTCCTCGGCTTACCCATGCTTTCTCTCCCTTTCTTTCACATGATTAATTTCAGTAAGTAACTAGAACACCAAGCTCCATCTCATAACTATTTCTAGAGAAACTCATTTGTTAGTTTGTTAATGGGAGTGGTCCAAGAAAACAGGTCATGAGGTGAGACTTTTAAGCAAGATAGTTCACTACCCAACGGGCAATGGAGACTCCGTTACTGGTTGTATGGGAAGCACAGAGGTCTTTTTTTGTGGGCAGTCGAATTGATTAAATTATCACCAGTGTAAATTGGAATGTTGTACTAATGTAAAAGAATGCAATAGCTGGTGTGATTTTTCAGTGTTTGAGAAATCCAGAACAAATAGTATCTATATGGGTGATGGGATAGGGTGACTATTGCTAAATACCACTAGTATTCCTAAAAAGGATAACAAAAGTTTTGATTGGTTACCATGCAAACTGAAAGTCAATTTTAAAAGTCAGAGTGATTTTCTGGTAGCTTATAAAGATGTCCTCATCTTCTGACCTGGGAGAGGAGAGAAAGTTGAAGATAAGACCTAGGACTTAATAGTCACCGTGGCTTAGCTCCAGAGGAGGTTAAATGGTCAACCAATGCAACTCTGTTACTCCAAAGTTAGGATGCAGGTTGGGAAATACATGAGTGATTGATATCACTCATGAACTAGGTGAGCAAGAAGTGGCTAGCACACTGGAGGCTTTGATAAGACACATGAGCTTCAGAAAATAGAAGATAAACCTTATGAAGGTTCAGAGTCCTGTCATGTCAGTAACATTTTTAGTTGTTTAGCGTTCAGAGGTGTTTGGGGACATCTAATACAAGTAAAAGACAAGCTATGAGACACTACATGAGACCATGCATCTGGAACTTCCCACCGTGAGTGAGGTTCTGTCAGCTTCACCAAGTCACAACATGAGGCAGGCCTAGCATTCCATCGTAAGATGCAAGTGGCATTCGGTATGTCTGGGATGATGCACTTTTTTCATGAGTGGGGCACAATCAAACTGGTAACCCAGACTCCCATGTCATCCCTAGTGGTGCTCCAGAGCTCCTTCCTCAGCTCACACCTATGGTCATATGAGCAGTTCCTTAAGATCTGGATCAAAAAGCCAGTTTGGTTTTAGATGTGTCAGCTTAGTATATAAAGACAAGCCAAAAAAGGATGACAGCTGCCCAGCAGCCTCAGGTAGGAGTGGATGGAAAAACAGTGCTACGGAAAAATCATCTTGAAGGGTGGAGTAGGGCACCAGGTTCTCAAATTGTATGGAAGAAGAAGTGGCTTGAGATTATATACAAACTCTTGGGCAGTGGTAAAAAGCCTGGCTTAGCTGGCCAGGAGCTTGGAATTTGGGAAGGAGGTCTGAGCTAGAGAAATGTGGAGGAACATTTGGGAATGAGCATGAAGTAGAATCTTTGTGTCACATATTAATACCTACAAGAGGCTACACAGCAGGGACAAGACACTAAACACCTAAGTAGACAGAATGACTTAAACACTGTTATCCATCAGCCTCAGTCATTGGCCACCTCAGGGTTGGCACAATAAGCATATGAATGGAATGGTCATAGTTGGAGGGATGGAAGTTAAACGTGGGCCTAACAAGATGGTCTTCTGTTTACAAAGGCTGATTTGGCCACTACTGCTTCTGACTATCCACCTTCCAGAGATAGAGATGAACACTTGAGCGCCTGATGTGGCAGTATTCCTCAAGGAGACGATACAGCCACTTGAGGCTAAGTTAACCATACTTGAAACACTTCCAGTTGTAAGGACTAGATGTTTGTTCTAATAGTAATAAATACATATTCCAGTTATCAGTTTGCTTTTCTGACTGTGGCACAACCCAGCACTACTTTGCCAGTGGCTTCAAGTGTTTGATCATCTACATGGGGTCCCATATAACGCTGTCGACCATAGGAGTCCTCTTTCCGCAAAGTAAATGTGGGAATGGGCCCATAAGCATGGGATTCACTGGTAGAATCACATGTTATACCAACCAGAAGTTGCTGTCCTAATAGAGAATTGGAATGACCTCTGAAGCTCAGCAGCCATGGTAGCTGAGAGTGAGGAGGATTTAGAGTGAATAGTAGAGAAAGGAAAAGTATCATTTGAAGAATTGAGAATATTTTCAGTGGCAGGGACTGTAGTTGGCTTCACTAACTTTCTTCTCTAAAGTTTCACCCAGAATGAGAGGCCCACTGGAGTAGTAGAATTTCTACTTCCAGAACAAATATGGAGTGGATCTGAGCAGCACAAAGGAGTAGACTGAGACACAGGAATGTGCTGCTCCAATCCCCTTTCAAGAAAGGACTTCTTTCCTGAGCTGTTAACTCCTTCAAAGGAGTTTGCCTCAATCACAAAATGCTACTTCTCCCAAAGGCTTATCCTTCCCAGGGCAGCTTATATGCAGTGAGTGATAGAAACATAAAGTTTTGGCTGATTCAGATACATGCAGGACAACTCTGATGAGGTGCATTAACTTAGATCTCCTCCAGGCGTAGAATGAGGCTTTGCTGAATGTGACTCACACTTCACCTTCTTCCTCTGCCCATTCAAATGCTTCCACTTCCTTTTACAGATAATGATCTTTAATATAGACCCTGAACTCCAAACTACATCCTAAGCATCAGCTTCAGGAAACCCTACCAATGACAAATAAATATTCCATAAAATACTAATTTGGGAAAAGTTATATGAAAAGATTATAAGAATGAATTACATCCTTCTCACTAGTCCTTTAGAAATAATAAGTATCTTAAAAATAATTACCACCATCTTTCTATCTTAAACCTTTTCATTTAAAGTTCTCTTCATTAGGTATGTAATCATTAATTAAGTATATGTAGATTAAAACAAGCAGAAAGAAAGGAAGGAAGAAAGAAAACAGTAAACACCTTCATGCCGAGCATTACTATACCTGAAAACTATAAAGGAACTTGTGGCAATACAGGATTCCATGTTGACGATATGTGACTTAGAACCCTATTGAAAAGCAAGAAACACACACACAAAATAATCAGAATAAAAGATTAAAAAGCAGTTTACTTTATAGTACAATAGTCATAAGACAGTGCATGATTAATTTTTCAATGAAGGAATACAGGTAATATGTGCTTCAGAAGCTAGAGTCACAAAAGGGAGGACATAGTCAAAACACTAACGAAATATTAAAAAATAAAAAATGTTCAGAGGGAAGTTTTTAGAATCTTCAGAGAAAGGAAGGGATTTGGATCGAATTGTTCCCTCCTTTCCACATACATCTGCTTTTTCAATACACCTGTATAAGATTAAAATGCTCAAAATAATTATTTGAAAAAAATCTCCGTATTTGTGAGGCATCATGCCATATTCCACAGGTAGAAATTGCTCTGGACTGAACTGTTACCCCCTCCCCCCAAATGTATCTGTTGAAGCCCTCACCCCCATTGTGACTATATTTAGAGACAGAGCTTTCAGAAGGTAATTAAGGTTAAATGAGATGATAAGGGTGGGGGTCCTAAACTGGTAGGATTGATAGCCTTACGAGAAGAAGAATAAGAGAGAGAAAGCTCTCTTACCCCACATGCATGCATCAAGGGAAAGCCATGTGAATCCAGTCATGGGAATATGGTAAGAGCTCTCTTCCTTGGCCTACAAGCCAGGAGAGCTCTCACCAGAAACTGAATCTGCCCACACCATGATCCTTGGACTTTCCAGCCTCTGGAACTGTGAGAAATTTCTGTTGTTTAAGCCACCCAGAGTATGGTACTTCGTTATGTTTAGCCTAAACTGATTCAGACAGAAATTATCCTAAAAGGAGAGGTGGCCTCTTCCCTGTCAGATTTTGCATCTTGCCAGAAAAAGAAAACACTGGCAAGACCCATGTCAAGAAGGGAAATGTTCCAAATGCATATGTTGTGTATGAGTAGGAGAGGAGGAAGATAAAATACACACATATACCCCACTTTATTTTAGTTTGATATACCAACTTTACTTGATTATAAGATATTTATAATTTTGTAATCCAGAAAGTACAAAATAAGCATGTTGGGTGAGAGACATAAGGGAAGGAAAATATTCTTGGAGCAGGAGCAAAGACCCTACAGAGAATGCATGGCAGTTTGGAGGGTGGGGGTGGCACAGGGTGAAAATTGGTGATACAATCTTTTGATTTAAATAAGACAGAGCAAGTAAAATGAACAGAAGCCACTGCACCTAAATGCAGAGCTTCATTTACATAGAAACAGGAACAATTTAATGTTTAAGAAATGTCAGTTTTCTATAAATACGGAGGTTCAGTCATTACCACCAGAATTATTCATTATACTATGATTCAAAACAAGATGAATATACTGGGCCAACATTAGGACTCCAATCCCCAAAGCGGCCTTCCATGTATTTTTCAAAACTGGCTGTGTCCCTCCAAAAATAGAAGTGTGCTAAGTATCTGATAAGGTCAGGGGAAAAAAAAAAAAAGAACTCATTTCTTTCCCAATTCAAGTGAGCAAGGACTAGTCATTATAAACATTTGGGGCATTTAACTGACTTGCATAAGTTCTCATTTCCTTAATTTTTTAAATGTAAAATTTGGTAATAGAAGAATATTAGCATCTAAGTTCTTCAGATTTTCTCTGCACCACCCCCACCTGCATCTTCAGCTACTTCTCTCTTCGTTCTGTTCTACCTTCCTATATCATAGCCATTCTTCAAGTCTGCCTGAAACTCTCACTCCTTCCACAAAGTCTTGGCTTATGATTTCTTTTAAGGATTTGCTGTGGGAGTGTGTGTGTGTATTCGTGTTCAAATACACATGTACACTCTTCTTTATCTGGCTCAAGGTCTAATGGCCCTTTTAAAACTGAAATTGCATCCCTGAATTCAGTTTGAAAATATTTTGGTCTATTGTTGCTTTCATAGTTTCTCTATCATCATTGCCTCTGTTCTCTCTATCTGGAACTCCTAGACACATTATATAAATCTAGAATACATGCTCCTAGTTTCTGAATTTCTCTTTCTTATGTTTCATATCTTCTGTGTTTGACTCCACATTTGCTTCTAGATTATACATTTTGTCTTCAACAGGATCATTCTAATGAGTTGGTTCCATTGTAAAGATGTATTTATATTTTCCCTCCAAAGACTTCTTTTGTGTTTTCTGTTATTTTATCAAAGAATGCTGAGTTTATATTATGTATATATTACCTTCTCTAATCTCATCGAGGATTCATAGAATTGTCTCTAGGTCTTCCTCTGACATCTCAGTTATGTCTATTTCCTCCAGGACCATTTTTTCTGTGTGTTCACTCTGTTCTTATTTTTTCATGGTGTTTTACTCAAATGAGTGGTCTGTTCATTAATGGCTTAATGGAGTCAGGTGCCATGGGATTTTCCTGCAGTTCTTCCATTCTTTTCTTTCACAGCCTTCTATCCTGAATGGAAAGACCAAGTTAGGTTCTAGGTGTATAGTCCTCTTGTTTCAACTACTTAGAAAAATAGTAGTTACAAGCTACTTTTTAGGAGCATAGTCATGGAGTTTCCTCAGCTTTGATCTCCTCATTGCCAAGTAAGAAGAGATTTATTCTGGTAGCAGAGAACTTTATTATGTTTCTATCCTCAGTAGAGCTGTCTTCTGCTACCTCTTTTTTCTTCTCTCTTCTTTGTCTTCTCTCTCTCATAGGAACTGGGAACAAGCCCTCAGATCAAGTCAGCCCTCCCCAGGTGGTCAGCATAATTTCTTCACTTTCTGGATTTTAGCCCAGAGTAAAAAACTTCTGCAGCCCCACTGCTCAGTATGTGTCTTTGTGTGTGTGTGTGTGTGTGTGTGTGGTCTGTTGTGTGTGTGTTGTGTGTTTGTGTGTAGAGACCACATTGCCTCTGTTCTTTCTATCTGGAACTCCTAGACACATTATATAAATCTTGAATACATGCTCCTAGTTTCTGAATTTCTGAATTACTTTACAGTTCTTTCATAAAGAGCTCTGATGGGTTGCTCCAGGAACCCATTTTGTTTTGTTTTGTTGTATGTATTTCCTTTGAGCTTGGTATTTCTCTCTGTGTTTATCTACAGGATGACTTTCACCTGCTCACACTTTATGCTGTGGTTTACCGAATTCTATCAGGCCCAATCCATCTGCTTCTCATGTTTCAGGACACTTTTACAATAGCTTAGATTTTTTTTTTTCCATCTGTTATGAACCCATTCCTTTTTTTTTTTTTTTTAAGTTGAACTGAAGTTACTGAATATAGTTCTAATTGTTTAGCATATATAAAAACTCAAATTCAAATTTGAGTAAGATGCCTATCAAATCAGGCATATTTAAAAGCATACGGTTATTTTGAATATCAATCTTTCATAATGAACGAATTGTTAAATTGAACTAAGTGCCAATAACATTTTTTTGTATATATAGCCTATTTTTGGTGAAATAAAATCTTGATAAAGGCGTAAAGATTCCATATCAGAAGTTAACTCAAATTCACACTTTTAAAATCAGATGTAACTATGTAGGTAACTTCTTTTTTTTTAAACCCAGTCTTCATCTTGATCTATTCTTAAAATGCACATCCTGGCAATTTCTTTTATTTACTTTATTGACTAGAAAAATGTAAATGAAAAAATGATACCTCTTTCTATCCACTAAAATGTTAATATCTGGGTGTATTTGAAAATACCAACAAGAAGGCATTTTTAATCTTTTTAATGCAGAATTAGATCTTGGCCATAGCTTAGAGCTACATGGAGCCTCATGTTCATTACTGGTTTAAGATGTTTCCACTCCCAGGGGCATTTGCATTTTAATAGAGAACTCTTGTCACACAAAAGCCTTCAAGACCAAAAGAAATTAATCTCTAAAAGTGAAATTTGAGATATCAAGAGAGCTCTTGGGGCAAAGAAGAGTCCTTTCTCCCACCTTCAAATTACATCATGAGACAAGCTTTAGTAGGGAAAAGCAGGAATTCATATAACTCCATATTTCCCATAGGAAGTAAAATTCATTTTAAATAGTACAAAAAAAGGACCGTCAAAAGTGCATCGAATCATTTATGTATTTTTAAAAAATTTTATTATGTTAATCACCCTACATTACATCATTAGTTTTTGATGTAGTGTTCCATGATTCATTGTTTGTGTATAACAACTAGTGCTCCATTCAATACGTGCCCTCTTTAATACCCATCACCAGGCT
>NC_138378.1:59108197-59118499 GCF_054177405.1 Leptonychotes weddellii
TTACTTTTAGGCTCTCTCTTTGCTTAGAGGACCCTTTCCATATTTCTTGTAGGGCTGGTTTCATGTTTGCAAATTCCTTTAGTTTTTGTTTGTCCTGGGAGCTTTTTATTCTCTCCTTCTATTTTCAATGACAGCCTAGCTGGATATAGTATTCTTGGCTGCATATTTTTCTCATTTAGTGCTCTGAATATATCCTGCCAGTCCTTTCTGGCCTGCCAGGTCTCTGTGGATAGGTCTGTTGCCAATCTAATGTTTCTACTGTTGTAGGTTACAGATCTCTTGTCCCGAGCTGTTTTCAGGATTTTCTCTTTGTCTCTGAGACTTGTAAATTTTACTATTAGATGTCAGGGTGTTGACCTATTTTTATTGATTTTGAGGGGAGTTCTCTGTGCCTCTTGGATTTTGATGCCTGTTTCCTTCCACAAATTAGGGAAGTTCTCTGCTATAATTTGCTCTAGTATACCTTCTGCCCTTCTCTCTCTTCTTCTTCTGGTATCCCAATTATTCTAATATTGTGTCATCTTGTAGTATCACTTATCTCTTGAATTCTGCCCTCATGATCCAGTAGTTGTTTATCTCTCTTTTTCTCAGCTTCTTTAGTTTCCATCATTTGGTCTTCTATATCACTAATTCTGCCTCATTTATCCTAGCAGTTAGAGCCTCCATTTTTGATTGCACCTCATTAATAGCCTTTTTGATTTCGACTTGGTTAGATTTTAGTTCTTTTATTTCTCCAGAAAGGGTTTCTCTAATATCTTCCATGCTTTTTTCAAGCCCAGGTAGTATCTTTATAATCATCATTCCGAACTCTAATTCCAACATCTTACTAATGTCCATATTGATTAGGTCCCTGGAAGTTGGTACTGCCTCTTGTTCTTTTTTTTGAGGTGATTTTTTCTGCTTTGCCATTTTGTCCAGAGGTGAATAGAGGAATGAGAGAACAAAATGCTAACAGGTAACAACGACCCCAGAAAAATATACACTAAACAAATCAGAAGAGACCTGAAACCGGGGTAACAGAAAGGGAAAGAAAGAAAAAAGAAAAAAAAAAGATTAAAAAAAAAAAAGAATATGATCAAATATGATCAGGCTGGTGAATAGATCAGTGCCACACACTAGATTTTGGGTGTATTTTGGTCTGTTAGAAGAAACTGCCTCCCAAAATTTTAAAGAAAGAAAAGTTTATGTATGTTTAAAAATAATGGTAAATAAGAAGGGATGGAATATGACTGTAAAGGTGAAAATTATAAGAGATTTTATAAAAGGAATTGATAAGAAGTTGGTTGAAAAAAGAAAGAGGATTAAAAAAAAAAGGGAGAGCATGTGATCAGGCAAGAGACTAGGACAAAGCCATACACTAGAGATTTAGGGTATATTTTGGTGTGTTAGAAGAAACTGTATCCCAAAATTTTAGAGAGAACAACTTGTATATATACCAAATAAGGTTAACTGTTATGAAGGGATAGAATATGACTCTAAAAATGAAAAATGAAAAAGATTTTTTAAAAAAGTGATTGATTAGATGTTGATTGAAAAAGCGAAAAATTAAAAAAAAATAGAAAAAGAATAAAATGAAAATTAAAAAAAAATAACTTTGAAAGACTAAAGAATCGGGGAAAAAAGCCATGAATTCTATATGCAGTATTCCCCTAGCGCTGGAGTTCTGTCGTTCTTGTTGATCAGTAAACTCAGTCTTGGCTGGCTGTTCTTGCTGATCTTCTGGGGGAGGGGCCTGTTGCCATGTTTCCCAGATGTCTTTGCTGGAGGTGGAATTGCCCCACCCTTGCCGGTCCGGGCTAAGTAATCTGCTCGGGTTTGCTCTCGGGAGCTTTTGTTCCCTGCAAGCTTTCCGTACAGCTTTGGAGGATGAGAGTGAAAATGGCGGCCTCCCAATCTCCACCCCGGAGAGCTGAGAACTTGGGGCCCCACTCCTCAGTGCACCCCCAGAGAAAGGCAGTCACTTACTCCTGTCTCCCCGATGTCCGGCCGCACTCCGTGCTCACCCGGTTGCCTGTGACCGAGCGTTTCTATCTCTGGCACCCGACCCCATGTGGAGTCTCCAGACCCAGCAGATCCCTGTGGTGAGCTCTCGTGCCGCTTCTCCTGGGGGAGGAAGGGGGGTCTCCCCACATCTGCCACTTGTTGGGTCCCTGCTAGAGGAGCAGTGGCCCAACTGTGCCGCAGATCACGGTTTATGGCAACCCCGAGCTGAGATCCCGCGCCTTGGCTCCGTCTCTGCAGTCGGCTTCCCCGCACTGATACCTGGGAGCTCTGCCACACTCAGGCACCCCCGGTCTTTCTGTGACCCCGAGGGTCCGGAGACCACACTGTCCCGTGAGGGTTCCACCCCCCACTTAGCCCCTGGAGCGACGTCCCTCAGCGGAGCAGACTTTTAAAAGTTCTGATTTTGTGTTCCTCTGCTCTATCACTTGCCAGAAGCGGCTGACGGAGGCCCCCTCCCCCATGATCTATCTTCCCGAATATCACCTCGGATTCACTTCTCCGAACATCCTACCTTCCAGAAAGTGGTCGCTTTTCTGTTCAGAGAGTTGCTGCTATTCTTTTCTTTGATCTCCTGTTGAGTTCGTAGGTGTTCAGAGTGGTTTGATCCCTATCTAGCTGAATTCCTGGGACAAGATGAAATTTAGGTCTTCTACTTCTGCGCCATCTTGCTCCTCCTCCTCATTTATGTATTTTGAAATATATATATACCATGGATCTTTTGATATAGTAGACTGTTGTATGAAATGTTACTTTGAACTAATGACCTAGTCCAAATACTCTCCTTCCTCACATTCACTACCAAACAGAGAGTTGATTGAGATGATTTGTGTGAAGTGTACATAATTAAATGACAGCCATGCCTGGATATGGATATAGTGTCTGGTACAACATCAGATATTTTAGAGTAAATAATATTGATGATGATGATCCCTGAGATGAGCAAACTGCCAAAATTTCAGATGCCTCTAAAGGAGACTGAGGCCATGATTCAAAAATTTGTAATTAAATTTGATGTCCCCAACCGAGACACAGTGGATCAGATAAATCATAGGTAGGTAATTATAGACCCTAGGTTATCCAGTAGTTTTCTCTGTTACCCCACCATGTAGAAGAATAAGGGATTTGGGTTTCCTTTTTCTCCTTATTGTCTTTACAGCCTACTTCTGAACCTACAGTTATATGTAAAAGTTAGTTATTAAATAGAAATGGTGAATAACACCCTCAAATCATAGAAATAAGTGATTCAGACTATAGAAAATGAGCTCCTTTTTTTTTTCTTTCTATTTTGCTTAAGGAAATAAGAGAAAAAGTTGATCAAGAAAAAGATAGAAATAAGAGTCCTCTATCCAGGACAGAAGAAATCTAAAAAGAATTTTGATCCCCACACAACTAGAACAATTGCTTAGTGACAATGTGGATATTGCTGTTTTGCAAACCAGATTACTTTTTCCTTTCATTTAAGCAACATAGTTGTCTTCATTTAAAAATGGAATTGAAAACTGGAGGAAGAGATTTTTAGTTCTGAATGTATAACAAATATCAACTGGAATATTTTTTTTTATAGATTTTTCATTTATTTGAGAGAGAGAGCAGAGCAAGCGAGAACATGAGTAGGGGGAGAGAGGAAGAGGGAGAAGCAGGCTCTTCACTGAGCAGGGAGCCTGATGTGGGGCTTGATCCCAGGACCCTAGGATCATGATCTGAGCTGAAGGCAGATGCTTAACCGACTGAGCCACCCAGGAGCCCCATCAACTGGAGTATTTTAATATCCCACCCATTACGTAGAAGAAAAATGACATAAGAAAAACCAGGTAACTTCAAGTATTTATAAAGACAAAAATTCTGGTCATCTTAGCCAATCTGCTCTCTGAACTACCTGAATCCTAATCATACCATTTTTATATTTACATTAGTGGTAGCAATAACTGATTTCACTCCATTCAGTAGCCATTTTCCTAAAAAGTAACCTTTTTGCAAATGAATGCAATATTTTTGACCATCAGAACAACAACTTAAAACTCAGGTTTTAGGATTATTGTTCCTTTTAGCTTAGAAGAGTGTTATCTATCTTGCTTTTTTTTTAATTGTAAAAAAAACCTTATCCAGACTCTTCTGGAAATAACAGATGTCACAGACAAGAAGAAACTCTTTAAGTCATGTGTCACAGAAAGAGCAGGTATGCCCTCAAGGAAAAAAACAATCTTGTTTTCATGCAATTATCTTTTTAAATGAAAATAAATGAAGGAGAAAAACTCACAAGACCATATCAACATCAATATCTTCTCTTTTTTCCCCTCCCAAGCAGTTTTCCCTGAAACTAAAGTGGCTCTTCAACCTCATCAATTCTTGAATCATCTACTAAGTAAGCACTCATCAGGATAAGTACTGAAATCTGAAAAGAATCTTACTGATTGGATTTCAAAAGCAGCCATTCAACCTCACAAGAGTAACTATTTTTAATTAAGAACTGAGCAGTAGGTAGATTACAAGAACATGGTAGAACAGATAAAGGAAGGCATTAGAAATGCAAAGAGAATCTTAGATAATAAATGTGAGAAGGCATTCAAAATACAGTGGCCCCAAATGTATTTTGTGCTATAAATTCAAGTGATCAGATGAGGAGAAAATTAGAACATTATAATCCAGAATAAAAAATTAAGATACTTGGATCAGAGAAGGGGCTGAAGTATTTCATAATTGCACTCTTGTTCCTTTTATATAAGAAAGAACAATGGGAAGATTGCAGTGGTTTGGAGAAAAGTGTAAAAACAGCAGCTTTGGAAACAACATGGCTCATACTATGGGAAATTTAAGTGTCAAAACCTCAATGAATCTAACTGTCCATGAGTGGAGTGAGTGGTAAAGTGCTAAGAATTGCACTCTTCATTTTTTTTCTGTACATTTTAAATGGTCTTACCTTTGCTTATTTACTCTCCCATCAGGAATACTCATACCCCTCTCTGCAACATTTATTTATATTCTACTATTCTACACTTCCTATCTTTGATCTGAATACTACTGGTTTTCTCAGGCAATGGTGTCAAATGCAAAGAGAGGGACAATGACCAGGAATTCATTTCTCACTCATTGAATGAAACACTCAGGTAGGTGTTTTAGGTAAGCAAGCAAATGCTATTAGCCTGACCTGAAGACAAGCATAAATGTTCTTTTTAAGTGTAAGCATGCAAGTTTTAAATTGTTAAGTATTATAGAAGTCAGAAAAAAAGGGAGGGTGTCTAGAGTGATTAGGAAACACTAGTGAGAAAAGATGGGCTCGAGCTTTGCGCTTTGTTTTGAAGAGTAAGAAAGACACATACAAGAAGAAGAGGGATGGAAGCGTGAATCAAATCAGCAGAAAGAAAAAGACCAAAGGCATAGTAACTGGGGTGTGAGGTATTCTTAGGCAGAAGATAAAACTTACCTTCGGAAACTATAAGTCAGATCATGGCCTCCTCTGCTTAAGCCTTTCACTGGTTTCTCATCATAAGATGATGAAAATGTAAATTACCTCACAACTTTCAAAGCCTCATGTGACTTAGTTGCTATCTACTGTTCAGATATTACTTTGTATTGCTTTCTTCCTTGTTCATTTAAATTCAGCCTCTAATGTTCTTTTATGTTCTGGGCCACACCAAGTTCTTTCCACTTTAAGCCTCTGTATTAGCTTTTTCTTCCAGCTGGAGTTCTCTTCCTTCTCCCTATCTTTGCATGGCTGGCTCCTTGATATCACTCAATCCTCAGCCCAAATATTACACCCTGTGGGAGCCTTCTTCTAGATTTTCTCCATCCCATTAATTTTACTTTCTTCTTAGCAGTTGTTACTCTTGAAATGTACTGATGTGTTAACTTGGTCAGTGTTTCCTTCTCAACTCCAAGCTCAGGTAGGACATGAGCCATATTAGAGAACATACCTCTTCTGTCTTTTTCTGTGTTACATCTCTAAGATCTAGCACATGTTCTAACATGGTGCTACACAGAGGAGCTGGTCTGTGAATTTTGCCAAAATGTGAACCAACATAGTGCTTCCTTCATCAAGAGAGGTTTTCTAACAACAACAACAACAATGAAGTCAACTAAACTATATGCCTAGTGACAGTTGATTTATATACTGGTACAAGCTTCCTATCTGCTCATGGATCACTAACAGTTTGTGGACTATGACAGTCTGTACACCATACTTTGAGTAGCACTGGTAGAGCTTGGAAGGTTTTTTTCCAGCAGAAGCTAGAAGATGACAAAATGTGAATCATTTACTAAAATATTTGATAGTTGTGGCAGATCATTCATGATTGTCTTGCAGGTATCATAATCAGTGATAATTTGTTCGTATGAAAGAAGTGGGAATTAGAGTGATGTCATCAGAAAAGTTGATGTGGCTCCACTAACAGGCATTAAAACCAGGAGAAACCAGAGCCTGGGAGAAAAGGACAATTCACTAGAGCAGTTTGGCCAAGCTTAATACCAGAAGTCATTAG
Organism: Leptonychotes weddellii; assembly: GCF_054177405.1. Classification (NCBI taxonomy): domain Eukaryota; kingdom Metazoa; phylum Chordata; class Mammalia; order Carnivora; family Phocidae; genus Leptonychotes; species Leptonychotes weddellii. The sequence continues at coordinate 59,114,677 of NC_138378.1, forward strand.
GGATAGGATTCTCACTTAGTACACACAAAAGTTACTAGAAGGTAGAGAAGACATGGGAACATTCTAATGACATCTAGGGAGAGTGTTATTTTGTCTTCTTAAGAAAGATTTCCAAGTATGAATTAGAAATTGGACACTACACTCAAAGAAGTTAGGGTGCTTGGGAAACCTTTTCTACATTTCAATAATCAGAGGTGGTGAAGATTTGCAAAAAGGAAAATCAGAAGTTTAAGATTCCAATAAGTCTTTAAAATACAATCACTATAATTACATTTATGGAGTGCTATAAATCATTATAATTACATTTATGGAGTGCTTCTTATATATCAGATACTGTGGCAATCCATTACATCAATGACTCTTCTCAACGATCCTTTGGGGGTAGGTACTGCTGTTACCCATTTTAGCTGAGGCTTAAAGACATGGCAAGTGGCAAATCAGTATTTGAACACAGGAAGTCTTAAATGAGAGCTGATGCACTTAACATCTGTGCATACACCTTCCTCATATAAGAAGCTCAACAGAGAAGATACACACACACACACACACACAAGAGAGAAGGGGACCAGAAAAATCCTAAATACTCAGATATCATTGGCTGGATAATGGATGAGGCATAAGATTGAATACATAGTGATAAATGATACAAAACGATTTTCCACCACATGACTGTCAAACTCTAAATGTCTACAATCAGGGATTCCTTTCTTTGGATCTTGAAAGCTTTTCAGATCACCAAGGTGTCAAAGTAAGAAGAGAGGGATAAAAACTTGCCAAACTTGAGTCCTACTATATCAGACTCTCTGAGGTTGGGAATCTGCATTTTTTTAAAGATCCTCAGGTGATCCCCAATGAACAGATAAGTTCAGAAATCATTGCCTCAAGCTAATCTCTTATTAAGAAGTAGTTGGAAACCTGTTCAATGCCAGACTGATTCTTAGTGTCAGAAAAGTGAGAGAAAAGTAAGGGAAAATGAAAACATTAGAAACATTTTTCTAGTGTTGTAACCCTGTCAAGTAGAATTCTTAACACTGCCTTACCTCTTCTAAGGCTCAGTGGGGTCCAACTTGGTCCCTTGGAGGAAGGAATGTCTTGCGGTAGATAACCTGAATGAATACAACGAATACAATGAATTAGCCTTTGGACAGACTGTTGGAAGCCAACTGTAAGCATCATCACAATGTCACATTAAAGTGAATAGATGTCACCTCATCATTAAGTTCTTCATATCAAAATCACATGTATTAGTGATTTTTTTCTGATGATGAGTTGATATTCTGCCTTATATTTTGGCATGTCACAGTGACTCTTGCACTTGTAAAACAGAAAAATGGAACTTGAAATAGGAACCAATACTGAGAAGATCTCAGAAAGCAAGTAGATCTCAAGTCAAGGATCAGCTCTTCATGCTTTCTATTTGCACATTTGTTGCTTTGTACACAGCTTGATTTCATATCATCCTATGTTCATGGGTCATATATATCTATTAAAATGTACCTATGCCATGAGAATCATGATACTTTATATAATATTATCAATATCCATTATCTTAAAGTATTGTTTTCAAGTTAATTTAAAAGAATTTAGGAGGAGCATCAAGACTATTTTAAGAAGTCAACATAATAATTGTAATATGATTTATTTCTTTATTTTTAGAACTGGATGCAATGCAGGACATCTTGGGTCATTTACACCAATAGATAAGGGTGATGCTGATAATAACCACTTCACATTTGATAAAAGTAAATCTTAAATGGAAGTATTAAAACAACAGTCCAGAATAGTTGTAGTTTCTACTGAGTTTAAGAGTATTTACACAAAAATTCTTCTGTTACTAACTCATGATTATAAAAAGTATAAATGAGAGGAGGCTGGTGCCAGATGTTTGCTTAGGGTTGGTGTATATTCATTGGAGGACTATGAGGCTTGCTTACAAGTCTATTATCTGTTTAGTGTTTTTTAATGGCAAGGGTCAGAAAAGTTTACTTGTCTCAGAAGATGTCAAAATCTTATTATGTGTACTATACATGCAAGGGAGCAAGAAGAAGATTTAACTGTGAACAGTTGGTAAGAAAGGATAACATTAAGATACATACATATGGGGAAGGTGAATGAGGATATTTCCATGTAATAAATGTGCACACTATTATGTTGCATGATCCTGAATGTACAAAATGTGAGATTCATTATAATTAGTGTGAGTTAAATTCAGATATCGATACTCGGTGCCAATAAAGTTTGGATGCTTATCTAAAATTCATGTGCACAATCTGTGCTTCCTAATCAGCAAAATGGCGAGAAAAAACTCTAATCAGTTTCTTTTGGAACTGCTGATACATTTGCTTCACCACAGATGAGAAAGTAGAGGTAAAGTCATGTACCAAATGAGAGGAAAGATTGACAAAAAAATGGATAAACGTTTGTAAACTTGGCAAGTTTGTTTGGGGTTTGGTGGAAGTGAAAGACAGTTTAAGGTCATTTCTCATTTCATCCAAATAAATCCCCTTAGTCTGGGTTATACATTTTGGGGGACAGAATCTACAAAATGCTGCAAATCACTTAACTTTCTTTCACCTAGATGAATTTAGTGTGGCCAGGAGGCTCTGTTCAGGAAATGAAGGTTTCCAAATTGTGGCCAGCTTTATCAGAGGGTAAATCTTCCCTGAGAGAGAGGATTGGAGATGTGAGAAAAGGTTCTGGCCAGCAGCAATAGTCAACTCTGTGTCACAATGCTAGCAGTGGAAGGAGAATTGAAATCTAAAAATGAAATGTGCTTTTCACAGGATGCATCCCCTTTGTCTTTTTCCCAGATGCAGTCTGTTCACATTGGTTTAACATACTCCCTTGGCTTGGCTTCCCACAGCTTAACATACTCCCTTGGGTTGGCTTCCTTCTAGAAAGGAAAACTGAAATTTTGAGCTAGTTCATTAAATGTCTAATTATTAATGAGGCTCTTTGGGTCTTAGTGCTTTTTTCTTTTTATAGATTTATTTATTTACTTATTTTAGGGAGGGAGAGGCAGAGGGAGAGAATCTCAAGCAGACTCCCCACTGAGTGTCAAGCCTGACATGGATCCCATGACCCACGAGATCATGACTTGAGCCCGAAGCAAAAGTCGGATGCCCAACCAACTGAACCACCCAGGTGCCCCAGTTCTTAGTGCTTTATATAGGATTTCAAGGAAGATTTTGGAGACAATGGGTCTCTGTTCCTTGTATCTGAACTCACTGACTAAGCAAGCATTCCTCTCCAAACCTATTTGGGAGCAAGTGGAGAAATGGAGTCAAAGGTGAAAACTGGCATGAAAGTGATTTATTCTAGTAAAACCTGGGCTATGCATTCCAGTCACACTGTCAGCTGTCAAAATGCCACTGCCCCTTTAACTGCTTGTTTCAGTACCTACTCATGGAAATCATCTGTCTTTTTTCTTAGTTTTTTTTTTTAATTTTTTATTGTTATGTTAATCACCATACATTACATCATTAGTTTTTGATGTAGTGTTCCATGATTCATTGTTTACTTATAATACCCAGTGCTCCACGCAGAACGTGCCCTCTTTAATACCCATCACCAGACTAACCCATCCTCCCACCCCTCTCTCCTCTAAAACTCTCAGTTTGTTTCTCAGAGTCCATCGTCTCTCATGGTTCGTCTCCCCCTCCGATTTCCCCCCTTCATTCTTCCCCTCCTGCTATCTTCTTCTTCTTCTTTTTTTTTTTTCCTTAACATATATTGCATTATTTGTTTCAGAGGTACAGATCTGTGATTCAACAGTCTTGCACAATTCACAGCGCTCACGATAGCACATACCCTCCCCAATGTC
>NC_138378.1:59118599-59167959 GCF_054177405.1 Leptonychotes weddellii
AATGGCAAGATTTCATTTTTATTGATGGCTGCATAATATTCCATTGTATATGTATACCACATCTTCTTTATCCATTCATCTGTTGATGGACATCTTGGCTCTTTCCACAGTTTGGCTATTGTGGACATTGCTGCTATAAACATCGGGGTGCACGTACCCCTTCAATTCCAGTTAGTTTACATACAGTGTAATATTGGTTTCAGGTGTACAATTTAGTGATTTGACACTTCCATACAATACCCAAGCTCATCACAGCAAGTGCCCTCCTTAATCCCCATCACCCATTTCACCCATCCCCCTATCCACCTCCCCTCTGGTAATCATCAGTTCTCTATGGTTAGAAACCTGTTTCTTGGTGTGCCTCTCTCTCTCTCTTTTTCCCCTTTTCTCATTTGTTTATTTCTTAAATTCCACATATGAATGAAACCATATGATATTTGTCTTTCTTTGACTGACTTATTTCACTTAGCATAATACTCTCTAGCTCCATCCACAGAAATCATTAATCTTTGGAATTGGCACTTTAATTAAAATCAAAGGGAAGTGGTTGGCATAAATTTATGCGTGTGTGTAAGTGTGTATGTGTGCACTTGTTTAGATTTTGTGTGTGTGCATGTATGTTAACATATGTAAGCTATATACAAGTGTCATTATATTTTATGCACTTTGGGTTTGTTTAAAGTCATATTTGTGGTTTTAGAAAAAACTTGTAATCACATGGAGACACTTATGAAATTGTAATAGATGAGTGTATTTTTGAAAGGAGACGTATTGCAAACCCTTTCAAAAACAAATATTTATTAAAAAAAGTGAATAATATACCTTTTTGTAAGTTTTGTAAAGCTTAGATGTTTATAGATTATATTTATTTTAAACAAGAAAACTGCAGATGATAGTACTGACTCTGGACAGGGAAAAGAGCAATTAGATTTGAGGATACTCTCAAATATACCAGTGCCTAGAAAACCAGTGTGTGTGTCTCTAGCTATCTGAGATATCTGGTTAAATTTTTCCACACAGGCCACCTCCTTCAGCAGGATGGTAGTATTTCTCATTTCCCTCCCATTTTCCTTATCAGTGGCATTCTCCATCTTCAACCTGATTGCCTCTCTTCTACTATCCCCTGGATAACTAGTCAGATCCCTCCCTTCTGGCATCCACTTGGACATGCCACCTTCTGAAAGGAGCTTCTTTCTATAAACTCCAAACCCCATTAGACATCTCCTTTCAAGGAACCATCTGTAGTTAACTATCATGTTGGATAGTGTTAATCACTGCAAAGGTTAGATGAAGTATTCTAAGAGGAATTTCCTTTTAAGTAGGGCACAGGGCATGACTGCACAGATGATTGTCCAGTGAAATGTCAAGTTCCAGCAATATAGAGATACACATAAAGGAAAAAACTAAGCACTGTTTCTAGGGAGCTTGTACTCTTGTTGCGTTCTCTCCCAACAATGCAAAGAAGTATGTGATGTTTTCTGCAACAGTGCAAAAAAAAGCATGTGGTTGTAAAGATTGTGTTCTGATTTCATTAAGTTGAAAGGCCAAGTTGACTAGTTGTCCCCACTGTGCAGGGTTTATACCATGAAATTCATCCAGCAAACTCTCTTATGCCTGCTGTACGGGACCCTTTTTCAACAAGCCATAGTCACCTTCACATATGGGCAGAAGAAAGGGTGAATCTTGAGAGAAAATTTCCAGGCCAGTTTCTTGAGTCAGGAATAAATAAAGAGAGCTATTTATGATTGCCAAGAAAGGGATAATCTGCAATCAAGGTCTTTTGGACAGCAGAGTGTTACAAAGATAGGGATATGTGTTACTTGAGGAACATCAACAGAAAAGATAACTCAGAAGTAGCAATGAGAAGTGATAGACTGTTTTACTCTGTATTTCTAGGTTGAATGAGGAAAAATAAATATATGCTTGGTATAGTCCCTCAGTCTCTATTCTTTGTCTCCTAAAGATGGATCGTATTAGGTAAACTGTGGCATCTTGGCAGTCACCACCTTGCAAAAAGATGCAAATAGGTTGGTTTGGTGAAGACTGAGGAGCGGGGAATGTATCCCTGGCTGTGAGACTGGCTTGCATGAGAGTGGGAGATGACAAGTGAACATGGCACTTTTCAGTTAGAAGAAAGTGAGAGAAAAATCTCATAAAAAGCTTAGGAGGAGACTATTGTAGGGGCTCCACTATATTGGTTTGCTAGGGTTTCCCTAACAAAATGTCACAGACTGGATGGCTTAAACAACAGAGATTTATTTTCTCACAGTTCTGGATGCTGGAAGTTCAATATCAAGATGTTGGCATTTTTGGTTTCTTCTGAGGCCTCTCTCCATGGCTTCCCTCTTGCTGCCTATTCCCATGGTCATCCCTTTGTACACGCATGCCCCTGGTGTTTCTTTTTCCAAATTTCCTCTTTATGTAAGACATCAGTCAGATTGATTAGGGCCATTCTAATCGCCTCATTTTAAATGTATCACCCTTTTAAAGGGCCTATCTCTGAATATGGTCACATTCTGAGGTACTGAAGGTTAGGACTTCAGCACATGAATTCTGGGAGAACACAGTTCAGCCCATAACACCCACGTTACTATATATTCCAAAGTGCTATTATCAAACCTAAAGCCTAGCTTGGTCTTGGCTATCTACACAGACTGTCAAAGCTCCATGGTTCATTTTTGTATTTCTCTCTTTCAGCATTTTTCTACTATTGCTTCTAAGATTTCTGGGATATTATTCCATGAATCTGCCATTTCCTCCCATTGTACTACCTCTACTTCCAGTTATATGAAGCAATTAATGATAACCATCTCTGGAGTATAGCTTTCCAGTCAAATTTGCATGTCCCTTTGCTACTTGGTTTAGAGCAGGAATCACAAATTAAATGCCTAAGAGGAATGAGTAGGCAACACAAATGATGAAGCTGGCCCAGCACAGGGTAACAGGAGCGTCAGAAACTTTGGTGAACTGGAAATCAAAAAGCACATGACTCTTTTAAAGGGGAATGTTGCTGGAGAGCTCGAGCTGATTGAAGCCATGTGAAAATCCCTGCAGTACCAGGTTTTCTGATTTTCCTCAAAAGGCTGAGAATACAGATATTAATTGAATGCTTACAATTTTTAAATGTTGTGAACTGTTTCAAATAAAATACTATGTATTTCCCTATTCTATATGATCTCTTCAAGATTGTATCTTGCATCTATTAGAGATGCTATTTCAGAGCCGATGATAAAAATAGAAATTTTCATGGAGACTAGGAAAGACTAGAATAGGGTATTCACTCACGGAAGGAGATGGAGACATTTTTATTTTCCAGAATCCATCTTAGGTGATGTACTATGTGTGCCTCATTGAAAAATCCTGCTTAGAGTAAAAGGAAACCTACAAGGCATTCTCAAGCAATAAAAAAAAAATATTGCTAACCCATAAATCACAAGAGGAAGGAAAGTTAAGGGAGGAGGAGGGCAGGAGAAAGTAAGCAGAGACAAGTGAGCTAGTGAGATGGAGGGAAGATTGTGTTTCAGAAGTGGGGAAATGGTCTAAACAATTAGAAGCAATCAGAAAGGCCTCATGGAAGTAGGGGTATTTGAGCTGGGTTTAATAAACAAATAAACAACTGTTAATTTTAGGATGTGGTAAAAGTAGGAACAATATGTTGTTATATCTGAGACAGAGTAGGGATTCTTAATAATCTTAGAATGGAGGCCATCCTTCTGTAAAGGTAAATGAAATCATTTGGCATCTCTAGTTTGGTATTATTTCTGGTTGAGTTTCCTAACCTTAGGATCTTTGTGTAACTAAAAAGAGCAGGCAAGAGAAGAAAGGAAATAAACACCAAAAAAAAAAAAAAGCCTTTTTTTCTAAAAAAGAGGTCCACAGTCTTTTTCTAAGGGTCATACCATCTCTAGGCAAGTACTAGGTCACTGCATGAAAGCAGCCAAATGCAAATCATAAACAAATGAGTTTGGCTGTGTCCTAATAAAACTTTATGTATAAAAAGAGGTGGCGGGCCACATTTAGTTGGCTGAGTCCTGACCTAGAGAGAAAAGCCACAGTACTGTATGCTAGGGGTAGGAGAGGAAGGAGGAAACTTCCAGAGAGGCACCCTAAATAGTGCAAAACACAATACTGGACACCCTCCAAATGATTAATACCTTGTTAAAACCCTATGGAAGTATAAGGAAGAAAGGAAGGAAACTGTGTGGGAAGGAAATGATGGATTGGTAATATTTTTAATGCAGATAGAAATATGTGGCACTATATAGGAAAATGAGTTCTAAATGAAATGTGAGACCACGCCTCTTTGAGAAGGCTAACCAAAGAAGAAAAGCCAGAGCATGAGGTCAAATCATTGAGAGAAGTATCAAACATCAGGGTAGAAGGATCTAGTGGTGTAAGAATAGGTGATGGTAGAAATTCACTGCAATAAAAGGGCTGGCAAAGGGGATTTGGGCCCTTAATTCTACTGAGGCTACTTCTTTGAACCAGGAGCCCCTCAGCCTCAGTAAGGTCTGATTTTTCTTTGAGGAACCATTCCAGATTTCTTGCTTTATCTCTAATCTCTTCCCCCAACCCTGAGAGGCAGATGAGAAAATGAGAAATGCTGAGGGAGAATGGGCCTCTATTGATGTTTGCACACCCCTCCTCAGCACCAGGCCCAGTGGACGTGTTTCCTAATTTCTGAAAGCTCTGTCTATTCCCACGAGGTGTGGACAATCCCATAGGCACAGTGTGGTGTCTATAGAATGTCATGCCGTACAAATGTCATTAAGGCAACGTTCCCAGCTGATAAAGTGAACGCAGCCAGCAGCAGACCCAGAGAATTGAGTTTATCAAGGGGATTATAGTACTCTTGTTATCTAGTTTAACAGTTTGGGGATCACCAAATCCCACATCACCATCATTCCCTTTCTGCCAGTGTTTTCCCCATCTCGTTCAAGACCTGCCACTGAATCATTTCACAGTGTGCTTTGATCACTGTGGTTTCATAATAAAGCTGCAGCTGCCAGGTTTCTCTAAAGAATTACAAGGTTTCTTTTCCAAGCACAGTGAAAAGGATATCACGTCAAAAATAACACCTAGGATTTAAAAATAAAGGTTACTTAGATACAGCTTACAAGAACCAAATTCTCTTTTAGTTTTTCTTCCGTAGAAATTCCTGAGCCCTGAGATGCCCTTTGAGTGAAGTAGAATGTGAGGAGAGGATCTGCTTAGGGTAGATCTAATTGTACCTGTGGCCTCCATCTTCACCAAAGCCATCTGGCCTCTTCCTCACATCCATGTGGAGCCAGTACGTGGTGCGATGCCTCAGCATAGGAGATGCTCTGTAACTGGGAGGCAGGTTGGACAGATGAGTAATTACAAATGTACTTTGTGCTCCTCAGGTCTTGGGAGGGAGCTAGCTGGTTAACATTCTCTTCTCTTATTTTGTCTTTACTTTGCAAATTACCATCAGGCTTGGGATGCATTCCAAAGAGGGATTTTTTATTGAGCAATATGAAAACTAGGCAACCTACTTTCTTGTTTTCAGTCAACTGTGAACCATTTTTGAGGAAGTATTTTGAATTGGTAGACAGCTGGATATTATTTCTGTAAACCAGCCTATGAACTGGAACCTTGAGTTATTTTTCCATCAGGCCTGTTAATGTCTATGCTGTGGTTGGTGTTAATCACATCTTTAATTACTTTATAATTACACAAGAACTACCATGTGGTTAAATGTTTTCTCACACTGAGAAGCACATGGGATCTTCATGATCATACCTTCTCTGTGCTCCTCCTTTGTCACCTCTCTGCTTTTTTCTCCAGGTAATTAAAATCTATGAAATTCAGAACTAACTCCAATAGTTAAATAATTTATTGTATAGTTAATAGACAAGCTGTACTCTTCACTTACTGAAAGTACAATTAAAAACACATAAACTTTAATTCATATAATGTTTAATTGGTAGGTTTGATGCCAATTATGGTACCAATGTATGTTTACCCCAATTTTAACTCCTATAGTATTTTTCATTAAAAATGTTAAATTAAAAGAAATTGTTACTAAGTATCAGGAAAGCTGTCACTGAACCTAGCAGGTGGTATCTGTTAGCAAAGCTAAGTTCACTTAGGGAAATGGTTCCAATGGAATTATTTCTTAACAAACACTATCAGGCAACACACACACACACACCTGCAATATTCAATATTAAAATCTTACACAGATATCCAAGAGAGAACATTGGAAGGTAACAGAATATTTAAAAAAGTCCATAATGAAATAAACATGAGTTAACACAAGACAAGAAAATTTGTACTCTTAAACTAAGATAAAAATGCCCCCAAGACACAGGATTACTCAGCTTAAAATGTGTCTGGAAAAGAGTATGGAGGTTCCTCAAAAAGTTGAAAATAGAGCTACCCTACAACCCAGCAACTGCACTACTGGGTATTTACCCCAAAGATATAAATGTAGTGATCTGAAGGGGCACCTGCACCCCAATGTTTATAGCAGCAATGTCCACAATAGCCAAACTGTGGAAAGAGCCTAGATGTCCATCAACAGATGAATCGATAAAGAAGATGTGGTATATATATATATACAATGGAATATTATGCAGCTATCAAAAAAATGAAATCTTGCCATTTGCAATGACATGGATGGAACTAGAGGGTATTATGCTAAGCAAAATAAGTGAATCAGAGAAAGACAATTATCATATGATCTCACTGATACGAGGAATTTGAGAAACAAGACAGAGGATCATAGGGGAAGGGAAGGAAAAATGAAACAAGATGAAACCAGAGAGGGAGACAAACAGTAAGAGACCCTTAACTCAGGAAACAAACTGGGTGATGGACATTGGAGAGGGTGTGTGCAAAGGTGAGCACTGTGAATTGTGTAAGACTGATGAATCACAGACCTGTACCCCTGAAACAAATAATACATTATATGTTAATAAAAAAAGAAAAAATAAATTAGACTACTCAAAATTAAACACTTTTGTGTGTCAAAGGGGATTATAAAAAATGTGCAAATACAATTTAAGGAATGGGAGAAAATATTTACTAATCACATATTTTATAAGGGGATAATATCCAAAACACATAAAGAACTCTTAGGACTGAACTACAAAAGACAACCATATAAAAAAAAATGGGCAAAAAAAATCAGAATAGACATTTTTGCCAAGAAGATATACAAAGTGGCCAACAAGCACATGAAGATATTCATCATCTTTGGGCATTAAGGAAACTCAAAACCACACACTCGCTTCACACTCACTAGGATGGCTATAGTGATAATTTTTTTTTTAATGGAAAATAACCAGCATTGGCAAGGACATGGAGAAAGAGTAACTCTTGCACATTGTGGTAGGAATGTAAAATGCAGCAACTTCTGTGGAAAACCGTTCAGCCCAAAGGTGGAAACAACCCAAATGTCCATCAGTGGATGAATGGATAAACAAACTGGTATATACCTACCATGGAATATTATTCAGCCTTAAAAAGCAATGAAGTTCTGGCCCAAATGAATGGATGAACTTCAAAAAATCATGCTGGGCGCCTGGGTGGCTCAGTTGGTTAAGCGACTGCCTTCGGCTCAGGTCATGATCCTGGAGTCCCGGGATCAAGTCCCGCATCGGGCTCCTTGCTCCGCAGGGAGCCTGCTTCTCCCTCTGACCCTCCCCCCTCTCATGTGCTCTCTGTCTCTCTCATTCTGTCTCAGATAAATAAATAAAATCTTTAAAAAAAAAAATCATGCTAAGTGAAAGAAGCCAGGCACAAAAGGCCCTATATGGTCCTGTATTGTAGGATTCCTTTTATATGAAGTATCCCAAATAGACAAGCCTATAGATGCAGAACAGAGATTGCTAGGGAATGGGAGGAAGGGAAAATAAGTGAGTGACTGCTTACGGTACAAGGCAATTTCTGGGGTGATAAAGAATTTTTGAAACTAGAGAGGTGGTTGCATAATATTGTGAATACACTAAAGCCACTAAGTTGTACTCTTCAAAATGATTAAATGTATGTTATATGAATTTCAACTCAGTTAAAAAAAAAAAAAGCAGAAGGGGCACCTGGGTGGCTCAGCCATTAAGCATCTGCCTTCAGCTCAGGTCATGACCCCAGGGTCCTGGGATCGAGCCCCGCATCAGGCTCCCTGCTCAGCAGGAAGCCTGCTTCTCCCTCTCCCACTCCCCCTGCTTGTGTTCCCTCTCTTGCTGTCTCTCTCTCTGTCAAAAAAAAAAAAAAAAAAACTGAAAAAAAAATTGTATATGCTTGCTGTCCCTATTCTTGGCCTTGCTTCCTTCCAAAGAAGTCTTTCACAGATAAGGAAAAGTTAAAAAAAAAAAAAAATCAAAGCTGTTGGTAGGTTTGAACCCCTTGCCTGAACCATAAAACTTCTCTCTGACCCTTTCTGTTTAAATATTTTACAGATGGGGGCTGTAGTTACCATGTACAGTCTTAATCAAAGGAACTTTAAAAATTATAATCCCCCCTCATTTTTGTTTTACTCCTTTTATCCAATTTCTTTACTTTCTATACTTCTTTAATTAAAGCCCCTGGAGAGTGAAGACTGTGCACAGCTGATGTAAAATGGGGTAGCAATCATGCTGTCCCAAGGAAAAAAATCAAACTTATCTCATCATCCTGTGGGCATCTATGGGACAGTGTTTTCTAATAATTTGTTGCTAATGGATCCAAGAGTTGTATTAGAACTTTATTGCACATGACTCAGTTCAACTCACCTTTCAGGGCTTCCTATCTCATCTTTCTTTGATGAGAGTTGCATGTTGCAAGGAACCCTAAGTATTTTACTTTATATTTCTTCCAAGGTGGAGATTGTCTCCCAACAGCCCTGAAACGTCATCATTTGACTTCTGTTTGAAAATTTCCAGGGAAAAAATGCTTGCTGTTCAGCAGGCATCACATTCCACTTAGAGACGTCTTCAGTTTTAAGGAAGAGCTCCCCTGCAATTTCTAGCCCTCATCCTGGTTAGGGGTCCGGTTATGGAAATAGGGCCAAGGTTTTGTTATCCTGGGGCAGGGTTTCTCAATCCTTGCAGTACTGATGCTTTGGGTGGGATAATTCTTTGTTTGCAGGGATGTGCATTGCACTGTAGGAACCCTGGCCTTTTCCCACTAGATGCCAGTAATACCTCTCCCCTTACCTGCTCACTCCCCTCATTATTTGTAACAATAAAAAATGTTCCTTTGGGTGGGGGAGGAAGTTACCTCTGGTTGAGGTCAACTGTCTAGAGAATGAGAACATAGCTAGTTTATAGCACACCTGGGCTTCTATTCTTATTTTTATTTCTGTACTCAGCATAATCATTTAAAAGAGATTACTTTAGATATATGAAGAGGACAGGGATTGGATTTTCTAAGTGGGTGTGTGTGGTACCATGTGGTATCACTCAGTGGGCCTATTTCTACATTTTCATGACATGAAGCGCTCCCCAGAGTAGTGAATTGGACTAAATCTATAAGAATCTCTTTTCACTAAAATTTTGTGAACTTAAGTATTACATAATGAAAAGATTTAAAGATGAAACATCACATCGCCTCTGCCATGGCTTGGCGTGGCCCACTACTTCTCAGACACCTTGGATTCTGGCTTTTCATTGGACATTTTGCTCATTTCACACCCTGCTGTCCTATACCCCATCACTAACTTTTATTAGGATTTATACTGGTGTTTTTTGTGCTTTGATTAACCAATTTCCCTCAGTTTTGAGTAGTCGTTCTCATTTTTCTCCATGAACACTATTACTTTTAGTGATCAGTTTTGTGGAATGTAAGGCTTCTTGAGATTATAGATACTGTGTTACAGCTTTATGACTTACAGTTGTAAGAAGTCAAATAGTATCAAAAAGCCTATAAAAATAGCCCTGAATTTCTGTCTCAAAACCTTTAGAACCTTCATCCCTGGTGTTCCAAGATTTCAGAATGTGCCTTTCTGTGGGTCCTTTTTTCATTCATTTCATGGGGCACTCAGTGGGTCCTTTTAATCTGGAGTTATATGCCTTTCACTTTGGAAAATTTTCTAGTATAATTTCTTTGATAATTCTTCACTCACCATTTTTTCTAGAACTTCTATTAATATAATGAAAGCAGAAGATTTAAATGAAACTTCCGCAGTTATATAATACAAACTATAAAAATAGAAGTGAAAGGAGGCTGATGCCAGGTGTTAGCCTAAGAGTTGGCATATATTGTTGAAAGTTCATTGCAAGTAAGTCTTGATGTTATTTGTTTAAATTTTTCAAAAGCTAAAAGTCAGAATAGCCAAAAAAAAAAAAAATCCCCAAAACCTTAGATCATTTCAAAAGCTTGTTATTTGCAATGTGTTTGAGCAAGAAGAAAGTAAGAGTACTAAGAGTTACTAGGAAATGATCAAATTACACTGCCTAATGAAAATGAATAAGAACGGTGCATTAGGGTAGTATTCTCCTAACCAGCCAATGTGGCTATTCTCTAGTTGCTGGGGGTGCAGGCTAGTGAGTCACGGCATCCCCTTCTCTAGAGACTTGTCCTGGCCCACTAGGAGCTGCCTCTTCTGATGGCTATGCACCTACATCTCCAGGCTCAGACCTCAGACAATAACTGACTGACATGGGGGTAAAAAGTCTGGACTTGTGCTCCAAAGTCAGATTGATTCGGTGGTGCAACGTGTACTCTAGGTTTTTCATAATGGGACCAGACTGAAGGAAGTATGCAATTGAGACCAGGGTCTTGGGTATGTTTTGTGCCCTGTGCTATCCTGCTTTTCTACTCTCTCCTGAAAGCTTCCCCTCAATCTATCATTTGAACAGGATTTCCCATCTCAGGCTCTGGTTTTGGGGTACTCAACCTAAGATAGCAATTATGCCTTTAAATTAAAATGGCTCTTTTTTCCCCTCTGAGTATCCTGTTCTTGATACACGAATGTGACATTTTTCAAAGGCTTGTTCTGTTTTCTGCATCCTCTGTATTTTATCTGTTTGCATTGGTCTCTCCTTTATAATAAAGGCTTTCCTCAAATATCTGGGTAATTTTTGTCTATCCATTATTCTTTTAAGTAGGGACACCAAAAATTGGTTTGCAAGTTCTGTGTGCATGGTGGACTTGTCTCTGGTGGACATCATTTGGTAGAAAGCTTAATCGCCACTGGCTTATCATTAGATATGCCCAAATATTTTATCTTTTGCATGGTTCATTTTCTCTGGAGAATGGTTTCCTTCTCTCTGGCCTAGGTAATGTACATTTGATTGCATGGTAGGTATTCTTGAACAGTGGGCAAAAGCCTACAGAGTCATTTTTTAGTGAGACTCTTTCACTCTATCTCTGTGTTAAAATCCAGTGGCTCATTCTTGTCCGTTTTTTTTTTTTTAATTTTTAATTCAATATGTTACCTAATAGAAAATAGTCAAATTGAAGCCAAGGCTAAAAAAGTGTGGGGGGTGGGTGA
Organism: Leptonychotes weddellii; assembly: GCF_054177405.1. NCBI lineage: Eukaryota > Metazoa > Chordata > Mammalia > Carnivora > Phocidae > Leptonychotes > Leptonychotes weddellii. Next base: position 59,130,037 of record NC_138378.1, read on the forward strand.
GTGGCAATAACAGAGTACCTAAAGCTTCAGCACCTTATAGAGGAGTACCTGGATAGCTTAGTTGGTTAAGCGTCTGACTTGGTTTTGGCTCAGTCATGTCTCATGAATCGTGACATTGAGACCCCCCCCCCCAAAAAAATCAGGTTCTATGCTCAGCGTGGAGTCTGCTTGAAGATTCTTTCCTTCTGCCCCTTTCCCACTCATGCACACACACTCTCTTTCTCTAAAATAAATAAATAAATCTTAAAAAAATAACCCCAAACCCTCATTGAATGGGTTAACATGTTTGCTCCCCAAATTCTTCCATTGCCTTCACTTTTATTATTGAAGTATAGTTATATTAGTTTCAGGTGTATAACATAGTGATTCAACCATTTTACACCTTACTCAGTGCTCACTACTGTAAGTGTAGTCACCATCTGTCACCATATAATGTTATTACAATATTGACTATATTCCCTATGCGGTACTTTTCATCTGCATGATTTACTTATTTTATAACTGGAAGTTTGTACCTCTGAATCCCTTTCATTCATTTCACCCATCCCCCTGCTCCCTTTCCCTGTGGCAATCACCAGTTTGTTCTCTGATTTGAAGCTGTTCTGGTCTTTTGGTTTTAGATTCCACATATAAGTGAAATCATATGGTATTTGTCTTTCTTCATCGGACTTATTTCACTTAGTGTTGTAATATCCTCTAGATCCAAACATGTTGCAAATGGCAAGATCTCAATTTTTAAATACTTGAGTAATATTCTATTGTATGTATAAACACCACATCTTCTTTATCCATTCATCTATTGGTAGATACTTGGGTTGCTTCTACATCTTAGTTATTGTAAATAATGCTGCAATAAACATAGGGGTCCATATATCTTTTCAAATTAGTGTTTTTATTTTCTTTGGGTAAATACCTAGTAGCACAATTGCTAGATCATATGTTATTTCTATTTTTAATTTTTTGAGGAAACTCTATCCAGTTTTCCACAGTGGTTGCAACAGTTTACATTCCGACCAACAGTGCAAGAAGGTCTCTTTTTCGCCACATCTTTGCCCACACCTGTTGTTTCTTGGGTTGTTGATTTTAGCCATTCTGACACGTGTGAGGTCATACCTCATTTTGGTGTTGATTTGCATTTCCCTGAAGATTGAGGTTGAGTATCTTTTCATTTGTCTCTGGCTATCTGTATATCTTCTTTGGAATAAATGTCTATTCAGGTCCTCTGCCCATTTTTTAATCAAATCATTTGCTTTTTGCTTTTTGGGTGGTTTTTTGGTAGTGAATTGTGTTTTTCATATATTTTGGATACTAACCCCTTATTGGATATGTCATTTGCAAATATCTTCTCCCAGTCAGTAGGTTGCCTTTTTGTTTTGTTGATGGTTTCATTTGCAGTGCAAACCTTTTTTATTTTTATTTATTTTTTTTATGTAGTCCCAACAGCTATTTTTGCTTTGGTTTCCCTTGCCTGAGGAGTCCTATCCACACATATGTTGCTAAGGCCAAGGTCCAAGAGATGATCGCCCATGTTTTTTTCTAGGGGTTTTATGGTTTCAGATTATATATTTAGGTCTTTAATTCATTTTGAGATTATTTTTGTTTATGGTTTCATTCTTTTGCATGTAGTTGTCTAATTTTCCCAACACCACATATTGAAGAGACTGTCTTTCCCTCATTGTATATTCTTGCCTCCTTTTTCATAAATTAATTGACCATGTATGTATGGGTTCATTTCTGGGCTTCCTATCCTGTTCCATTGATCTATGTGTCTATCTTTGTGCCAGTACCATACTGATTGATTATTGTAGCTTTGTAATATTTCTTGAAATCTGGGATGGCAATACCTCCACCTTTTTTCTTCTATCTCAAGATGGCTTTGATTATTCAGGGTCTTTCTTTTGTCATTCCACACAAATTTTAGGATTGTTTGTTCTAGCTCTGTGAAAAAAATGTTAGTATTTTCACAGGGATTGCATTAAATGTGTAGATTTCTTTGGGTAATATAAACATTTGAATAATATTTGTTCTTCTAATCCATAAGCATGGACTGTCTTTCAATTTCTTTGTGTCATCTTCAATTTCTTTCCTTAATGTTTTATAGTTTTCAGAGTACAGTTTTCACTCCTTTGGTTAGATTTATTCCTGGTATCTTACTATTTTTGGTGCAATTGCAAATGGCATTGTTTTCCTGATTTCTATTTCTGATGCTTCATGCTACAGTCTTTTGTTTTTTAAGTCTATTATTTTGTCTGATATAAGTATTACTAGCTTGGGTTTTTTGTTGTTTTTGTTCCATTTGCATGGAATATCTTTTGTCATCCCTTCACTTTTAGTCTGTGTCTTTAGGTCTTAAGTGACTCTCCATAGGCAGCATATAGATGGGTCGTGTTTTTTTATCCATTGAGTCCCAGTATCTTTTGATTAGAGCATTTAGACCATTTATTATTTTCTAGTTGTTTTTGTGGTTCTTTTCTGTTCCTTCTTCTCTTGTAGGTCCCCTTGTAGTTTGATGGTTTTCTTTATGTTACGCTTGGTTTCCTTTCTCTTTATTTTTTGTGTATTACAGGTTTTTCATTTGTGATTACCATGCTGTTCATAATCTTATGTGTATAGCAATCTACACGTAGTTGGTAGTCACTTGAGTCTGAACACATTATAAAAGCACTAAATTTTACTTGCCCCTCCACATTTTATGTATACACCATATTTTTCATCTTTTGTGTATCCCTTGACAACTTTTGTAGATACAATGGATTTTACTGCTTCTAAGTTTTAATCTCCATACTGGCTTTGTAAGTGATTAATCTACATTTAATATATGTTTGCTTTTACCAGTGAAATTTTTCCCTTTATTATTTTCTTCTTGTGGTGGCCTTACCTTTCCAGTGAAAGAAGTTCTTTTAACATTTCTTGTTAAGCTGGTTTAGTAACAATAAACTCTTTTAACTTTTGTTTGTCTGAGAAACTCTTTGACTTTCCTCCAATTCTAAATAATAACCTTGCTTGGTAGAGTATTTTTTAAGTACATCATGCCACTCCCTCTGGCCTACAAATTTTCTACAAAAAAAAAAAAAATCAGCTGATAGCCTTGTGGGGTTTCCCTTGTATGTAACTGTCCGCTTTTCTCTTGTTGCTTTTAAGGTCCTTATCATTAATTTTTGCCAATTAAAATACTATGCGTCTAAGTATTATTGTGTTCATCTTGTTTGGGGTTCTCTGTACTTCCTGGACCTGTATGTATGTTTCCTTCCCCAGATTAGAGAAGTTTTCTGCCCCTCCTACTAGGATCCCTAAAATGCAAATGTTATTAGGCTTGATGATGTCACAGAGGTCCCTTACCCTATTATCATTTTTTTACTATTCTTTTTGCTCTTCAGCTTGATTGCTTTTCTATTACCCCATCTTACAGATCGATTTTATGCATCCTCTAATCTGCTGCTGATTTCCTATAGTGTATTTTATATTTCAGTTATTGAATTCTTCAACTCTGAATTTTTTATATTTTCTATCTCCTTGTTGAAGTACTCACTGAATCATCCACTCTTTTCTCAAGACCAGTGAGTATCTTTATGATCATTACTTTGAACTCTTTGAGATTTTGTCTTGTTCTTTCATTTTGGACATATTCCTCTGTCTCCTCATTTTGTCTAACTCTGTTTCTATGTCATCTGTGTCTCCTGGTCTTGAAAGTAGTGGCTTTTTGTGGAAGATATCCTGTGGTGCCCTTTAGGGCAACCCTCCCTGGTCACCAGAATGAGGTACTCCAGGGACATCCCTTGTGTAGGCTGTGTGCACCCTCCTATGGTGACTGAGCTACCTGAATGACCTGCTTCATCTGCTGCAGGTATACGGGGTAGGGTTTGCTCCTGGTGCTGTTGAGAGGCCTGGCTGTAGCCACCATGGGCTTGCTGGTGGTTCTCCCTCTCCCTGCTGTTTCCCTGCTTGTGCTCTCTCTCTGTCAAATAAACAAATAAAATCTTTAAGAAGAATCAGAGCCTATCTTTAAAGAGCCAACAGGTTAAATAACTCAACCTGAGACACAGCATGGAAGCAGCAGTTGAAAAAACACCTATAATATACTTGGACATTTCTTGACTAATTTTAGGACATGTGCCAGAGGGGCAGGGATCTGCAGATCTCTCCAGGAACAAGAATGCTGGTGAACACCATTTTTCTTGCCTTCCCCCAGCAATGATAGCCAGACGCTTGATGGAGCAGGTTCTAACACTTACCCTGCTACCACCACGTGCCTGCCCCACTCAACCCACCTGCCTTAGCAGTCACCCCTTCAAAGCAGCTTCTGCCCTACCATACCTGGTAGGCAGCCCTGGTCAGGATGCGTATCCTTCCAAAGTGACTCCTGCCATAGGGAGAGAGGGAGATAACACCACATACCAGTGCACCCACAGGTCCTGTAATGAGGCCTCTTAGGTAGCTGCACAGTGAGCAAACCCTGCCCTTCCATAAGCCAGCAGTTGTCACAGAGGCTAATTATAGATAGCAGCCTGGGTGCTGGCCCCAAAAACCAGCAAGGAAAGACTTATTTTTTATTATACCCATCATTACACATTTTGTTTAGAATAGATCTTTCTACAATATTTTATTTGCTTGCCAAAAACTTAGGTGCTCCTTACTGTATGCTAGTGCAGACCTAAGTCCTCTGCAAATAAAACTCATTTCAATAACACAACAATCCTATGAGGTAATATTACTATTCCCATTTTATGAACAAGGAAACTGAGCACAAAGTCATTTGCCCAAGTTATATAGCTACTAAATGGCAGTGCTAGATTTTGAATTTAGGCAATTTGGCCCCAAGGGTTTTGTTCTGAGCCACTATATGACTGTTGGCTCTGATGTTGGGTCACCTGTGGCCTGGGGTTATGAACAGCTGAGTTTTACTGAAGGTAGAATTTGTTTCCAATTTTGTTGTTTTGGGGTAAATTCCAAGAGGAGATAGCAAGGTTTTTGAGTTCCTCCTATGGTTAAAGTTTTAGAGTAGACGTAATTACTTTCCTTAAAGTCCTAACAACTGGTTAGAGGAACAATAGTATTAGAACATTATAACTTGGCAAAAATAGCATGCAGCCTTCTCAATGCATGTTAAGTTTCTGGGGATTTTGATATTCTCTAAGCAAGCCATCTGATACTTTTTAATAACTTTATTGAGTTATAGTTGTACTTAAGGTTACATAAGTAAATAAACTATATATTTAAAGAGTAGGATGTGATAACTTTTGACAAATAATGGTGAAACCATCATCAAAATCTAGATAATGAGTATATCCATCATACCAAATGTTCTCTGCTCTCTTTTGCAATCTCTGCTCTGACACCTTCCCCAGGAAACTGATCTGCTTTCTGTCACTAGTGATTAGTGTGCATTTTTGAGATTTTATAAAAATAGAATCATGGAATCATAAAGTATGTCCCCTTTTATTTTTCTCATATATCAATAGTTTATTCCTTTTGTCGCTAAGCAGTGTTCCATTGTATGGATATACATTTGTTTATCCATTCACCTGTCACTGGATATTTGGTTAGTTTCTAGTTTTTACCTATTACAAATAAAGCTGTTTTGAACATTTGTATATAAGTATTTTTATGAACATCTTTTTATTTCACTTGGATAAACTCCCAGGAACAGAAGAGATGAAACATAGGATAGATACACACTTAAACTACCAAGTTGTTTTCCAAAGTAATGATGTCATTTTTCATTACCATCAGTAGTGTATGAGCATTTCACTTTCTCCATACCCTCATCAACATTGGTACGGTCAGTCTTTTAATACTAGACATTCTGACAGGTGTATTTCATTGTTTTACTTTTCCCTAATGACTTGAACAGTTTTTAAAATGTGCTTTTTTACTATGTATCTTTTTTTTTTTTTTTTTTTGTGAAGCATTGGTTGAATTATTTTCCCCATTATTGAGATTTGAGAATTGTTCTTTGTAAATTCTGGATACAAATCTTTTATAACATACATGATTTGCTAATGTATTTTTTCTCACCTCTTTTGATTACTGGACCTTTATACTACCTCAGGTGGTATAATACCTCAAAACTTTCGATGATAATTTGATTAAAATAGATTCTCTGCATTTCTGTGTAAGTTTTGAGGAAATCACACAAAGAACTTTCTTCTATCTAGTTCTAAGTCCCCTCTTGGGCCCTACTTGATAGTACTTTTTTTTCTTCCTTTTCTGTTGGCTTCAAGGACTCAACCCTCTTTCCTCTCTGGAAATTGCTAATGCCCCTCTACCTCTTTGAGTCTTTATCCTTGCAAGCCTGCCTGCAGAGTGAGAAGCTATATTTCTGCTTTCTTCTTTCTTAACGTCCTGAAGATAAGCACAGAGACCCTTTTTATTTTAAGAAGGTTAGTGCTAATCACTATGGGGAAACAGATGGTAATAGCAAAAATAGCATTACCAGGAAAGTTAAAAAGGTTCTAGAAATTTTACAAAATTCTTACAGTTGTATTCTCTGGTCCATGGTTCTTGGTTCCCCATAAAGGGATAACAATCAGCTGTTTGTTTACTATTTTTATTGTTTGTAGGTGGAGCTCCTTATCCACTTTAAGCAATCTTTCTAATCAGAGAATGCAATAAAACTGAAGATTCCGTAAAGGCACTGTATTCCCTCAAGTGGGAAGTTTATATCTCTGTAGATACTCAAACTTGGTGATAGCTATAGTCTATCACCTGATTAGGGTATCTCACCACAAGGACTCTGGGGTTGCACAGGTGAATCCATACCAGGAAATCCTTGGAAATAAAATGCAGAATCACAGTTTCATTAGTGAGTTTCCCGAGGTTAGGAAAACAGACCAACTCTTAGAGTTCTCAGAAATTTGTGGATAGTTTTAGGGTCTCTGGGAGTTGAGTGATGGAGAGCAGGTGAGGAGTGGGAGCCAGTCCAGGGTTAAGACAACCAGAAACAAAATGTCCTACATAGTAGACAGTGATGGCTGGAATTAGAAAGGAAATGTTGACTGGAATTAGGTAAGAAAAGCCAGTCTCAATGGTAGACTGAGTTGAATAGCAGTGAAGGCAGAAGTCATTTGGTGTCACTAATTGTAAAGAGTAGCATCAGAGAGCCATGCCAGCAGCATGGCACAGTGTCCTTGAAGGTTTTTGAGGTTTAGCTACATGTGGTTCTGACTTTTCTTTCACCGGGTCTTTCTTAAAGATGACCTCCTTTGTTAATTGTCTACTTCCTTACATGGCCTCAGCTCAGTTGAACCTGCTGTGTAAGTTCATAGACGGCTAGAGGTGGCATAAACACTGCGTGATCTTCAACCCCCTCATTTAACACATAAAGAAAAAGATAAACATTAATTTTTTAAAAATATGAGACGTTGTGTTGGTCCATGAGGTATCAGGGAAGAGCACCCAAACAGATGCCAACAGACTTTGAGGCGATTCCTACTCAAGTCCTTTCTGCATTATGAATTTATCCTCCATGACACCCTGTCTCCTTGTGCAGTTGCATAGTTTCAATATCAAATGAGATGATGTTTGTGAAAGCTGTTGCAAATTGGGAGGACAGCAGAAAAATAAAGTCTGAGGCTCAAAGATGCATTTAAATCACAGACTGAGTGGTCCCAGGAACCAGAATTTGGAAAATTTGTGGAAGATTATATGTAGGCACACATAAGGAAAAAGAAATGTCTGGCAAATATCTGTAAGCTAGGGGAAATGGGACACAACTGAATATCAATAATAACAATTAGCATTTGCTGCGCATATACTATATTCTTATCTCATTCTTACAGTGACCTGATTCCCTCTATTTTAAGAATGGGGTGATGGAGACTCTGAGAGGTTAGGTAATTACACTGTCCTACCTCCCTAATAAAAATAAATGTTCCTGGAAGATGTTTGGGCACACTATGTTGTAATGTGATAGCCAGCCTACCACAATAGGTCTGATTTTATTCCATATCAAGAGATTTCTGAGAGGTGGGTAGGTACTTACCAAGGTGATGCCCTAGGAGAATGTGAGTATTCAAAGAAAAAAGTAGGCACTCCAGGGGAGATTTCAGTCAAGGGATGAACTAACTACCCAATTACCTGCCATCAACAAATTTAAGAGGAAGACTTCCTCTGACCTACTGTTTGGAAAATAGGGTATGAAATTGCCTCATTAAAAGGGGACAGTAGAGCCTTCTTTTTTACTGATAATGCATTTATGAGGGCTGAAGAGGTGCTGGCCCCACTGTCAGTCCAGAGAGCTAATTCAGCTTAGAAACAGCCTTAATGGATTGAAGAAACAGAGAAAAATCTCTTCTCTTTCCTGAGCTCCTAACTCTTATGCAGGAATATCTCATTAACATCAGGGTTCTGATTATATAAGACCCAGGGATTTGCTGTCCAAGGGAAGGGAGGAACTATTTTGAGATTCCAGTGACAGTAAAGAGGAATGAAAAATTCCTGCAGGTGGGCCTAAGTCTGCAAACGGCAGAAGCTGGAATTAGCAGATTTTTTGACAAAAACTGATTAAGACCCCATTACCAGATTTACTGAAAGGAGATTGAAATGAATCTTCTGGATGCCTGAAGAACCTAGCTTGGGGCTTGCACCTGGGTTTGGTTGTGAATATTGCGTGACTTAATGCAGGGATTCTAAACAAAGGGCTCTTTTGCCCTTCAGGGGGTGTTTACCAATGTCTCTAGACATTGTTTATTGTCACATTTTTACTGCCAGTAGGGTGCTGCTGGTATCTAGTGGATAGAGACCAATTAAACACCTTACAATACACAGGACGGCCACCCCCATGACACACACACACACACACGTATCCAGCCCCAAATGTGAACAGTGCTGAGATCGAGAAACCCTGCACCCTAGGACGGTACCTGGCACAGAGTGAGCTCTCAGTAAGGATCAGCTGTTGCTTTTATTACTACAGAGCCAACACAGCGCAAAACTGCGCTGGCAAGGAAACTGAGTAGTTTCCTGCTGCCATGAAACAGCTGACTTTCCAGTGGTCCCAGCTGTCAAGCCAGGAACTCAGTCTGGCTGTAACTACTCCTGCTTCCAGAGACAGACTCCTACAAGGTTTCTGATTCTTGGCATCATTCACTCCTGGGTCAGCGTGGGTTGGTGTAAATGATTGATTGATTGATGAAATATGGATCATGTCTGAGCTGCAAGGGAGGATGGAAAAGAGAGTATCTGAGATTTTCCTCTTCTGTCATGGGAGGTGGGACCTGCTGCCCACCAAGCTTCCTAAGATGGAGATGCCCCAAACAGAGGAAGGAATTCAGTCAGACAAAAATAACAAATACCCATTACACTGCAGTATTGAAGTCTGATTCTGAGAAGGGTTAGAGATTCATCATCCTGAAAACAGTTATCTTCCTATGGTGTTTTACAACAGTAGAAAGTTTAAGGAGTACAACTAGAAGAGAAAGAGAAACTTCTCTTGTTCTTTCAATCCACTGTAATGATTAATACACAAGCCATTCTCAACACTCCAATGTCTTAGCAACATCAATGTAGCTTTTGACTCTCCCTGTTATTTAAAATTCTTTAGTCTTTTGATTTCTGCATTACTCTTGTTTATCTCTTTGGGTTCTCTTCTTCTGCCTCTCTCTTAAATCCTGAAGTTACCTAGGTTTTCATCCTTGTTTTTCTTTTTACTCTGCGCATTCAGTAGTTGATCTTGTCTGTGTCTGTGGATTCTGCTACCAGCTCAGGCTGAACGATATTTACACTTAATGCCTTGCCACAAGTCTCTCCCCCAAACACGGATCCATTTAGCCAACCACCTACTTATCATCTTCATTATCCCAAGGAATCTCAGCATCAGTCTCTCTAGGATGGACATTGTTCTGTATCTTTCTCCTCCACCTGTTTTTCCCCATATTTTCTATCCTATCCAGCATTGCCAATATTTGTCAAAACACCCAAGGAAGAAGGAAAACATTCTAGATTCCTCCTTTTTTACTGCCCATATCCAATCAGCAATTAAGACCTTTTAACCTTCTCTCTGAAATATATCTGCTCCTTCCTCTCTAACCAAAAATATTATTTTTTAAGTAAGCTCTATGCCCAACATGGGGCTTGAACACATGACCTCAAGATCGAGTATGCTCTGACTGAGCCAGCCAGGTGCCCCTCCAACTAAAATTATTTGTTTACATGTATCATCAACCACATTAGACCATAATTTCCTTGAGATCAGGAATATGTCTTATTTATATGCATATATAAATTTATTCAAATTTATATATGTATAACTGAGAAGTGAGACCACCTGTCAGTATGACTTCACTATAAAACTCAAAATGTAAACTGATAAAAAATTGTTTCAGGAAATTTTGGCAAACCATTTTATTTAGGAAACCAATGTGCTCATCAGGGAAAACAGTTATTGGACAACATCCTTCTTACTTGGGCATACAACCCATTTATCAGACAACTGTTTTCTCATCAAGAACCTTAAATTTAGGGGTGCCTGGGTGGCCCAGTCAGTTAAGTGCCTGACTCTTGGTTTCGGCTCAGCTCATGATCTCAGGGTCATGAGACTGAGCCCCGTGTGGTACTCTGCGCTCAGCACAGAGTGTGCTTAGGACTCTCACTAACATAATAAAAAAAAAAAAAAAAGTAAAGATAGATGTATTTGCTCATTTATACTAAAGGGATTCTGTGTGACCTGGCAGAAGTATTTCATGGTTCTCATGTAATAAGGAAATGTTGATGCCATATTAGCAACAAGAAACCCAAGTGCTAAAGGTATTTGGCACTTCCTATTGCTCAAGCTGAAATAATTATAGACATGATTACTCAGTATTCCTGATTTTCACTTTTCCCTAGGCCAGACTGTAACAAGCAAAATGAGTCCTTGTTGTTCTTAGGATTACATTTTCTACTTTATTCATCTGTCCTTCCCTGTGCTGCTAAGAACCTAAACTTTTCACCTACAGCGAGGATTGAAAATTGTTCCAATAGGCTCATCTACACTACGGTATTACCTTTAATAGGTGTTTTTATGTTTGGAATGAATGAATCAATCAATAAGCTTTTTTGAATGAGCCAACAATGAGCTTTACAGAGGGTAGGGAAAGGGAGGTGGATAACTTATACATGGTTGATCCTTGATATTCTGAAAGGGCTTGTCACGAGACCCTAAATCTCTGAATTCACAAATATAAGCAGGCCTTACTGTTCCCTCAAGGTAACAAATACCTGTCAAAGCAAATTCCCACTGGATTGCAGATGTGGGGAGTTGATGAGCAGTCAGCTTGACTAAATTACTAGCTACAAAATTGCTCTTCCACCCCACTCTCCATATACATCCCCAAACCCCATGCGTCAGCAAAATAACAAATTATAAATTTTTGAACACACAGTAACTATTGAAGCCTAAATATTAAATCTGGGAATGACATATTTTTAATGCATAGGACTTGCTCTCATTTACTCAATTACTTGATAATTTTTCTGAAATTAGAATCCTGAACTTAAAATGGTTTTATTTTCACCTTGACAGAAGGCATGATGCTGAACAGAGTAGGTGTTCAAGTGTTTACTGAAGACCTAAATTAGTTTCCCCTGGTGAAGTGAAATACAGAACAGAATAATAATTTGCCTTGGGTCATACAAAGAGTCACTGGTGGTCCCTGATATGGTGACTACACATTGATTTTCCCAGGGAAGTCCCTCTTTATACCCATTTTCCAATCAGTTCTACTTAACATTTTCTAGAACAAAAGTATCCAAATTTGGATGGTAAATTATAAGATCACCCACAGTCTGACCCCGATCTTTTCTCTAAGTTTGAAACTTATTAACTGGTTGTTTTCTTTTTTGTTTGGAAAATATCTTTCCTGGAGTTTAAAAAGCAGTCTTGAGGCTGACTTTTTCCCTGTGAATAAGAAAGTATAGAGAACTAACTCATATTGGTCAAAGTTCTCTGAAATTAATCCAGTGGGTATTTGCCCTGCAATTCAGGAACTCAGTATTTCATACCCATGAAATACTAGAATATTTAATCTTGAAAACACACTTTTTTCCCCCACACTTGCCAATCTTCCCTGCAGATGTTTAAAAAGATGATCTTCCTTTATTATCCGGTGAAGGGAATGGAACTGGCCCTTTAAGAATGTCATGACATTCTTAAAGCTCAATGAGATGGTCAATCAGTATTGTGGACATATATGTGTGATTTCTGTAGGGTCTCACATAGAAGAAATATGAAATTACCTGATCTTGCAAGACATCAATGTTTTCTATTTTAGAGGAATAGCTTCTTCTGAAATTTGAGTTTGTGCTGAGCCTCAAGATTTGCCTGCATGGGCCAACAGAAGATAAACATTTATTCATTCATACATGCAGTGAGTATCTACTGGGTATTTGCTGTGTAATAAGCACAATTCCAGTTTCTAGCAGACACTGAGATGGATAAAACATAGTATCAGTTTTCAAGTATCTTTTGATATATGGATAGGGCTGAAAAGCTAAAGTTTTATTTTCTCACAGAGAAGTAAATGAAAGGAAATAATATTTGAGAGCTATACAATTTTAAAAGGGCTTATGTTCCTAAGTTTTCAGATCATCTCCTGTTGACCTTCAGAGGTACCTACCGAAGGCAAAATCATCTTTCCTGGGAGGGTTCTCTTTACTTTTCACACAGATTTATATTATTCACAAATATTGTAGCTTAGAAATTAATGTAAATTGCACTTACGTTCAGAGGGGGGAAAAACTGTTTCAAGGAGTAGAACGTCAAGTAATTCTTGAAGTGGAAAATAACTCTTCAGATATCATTTTGGCATAATTATGGCCTTCATCAAAGACTATATCCATCGAGCCAAATTATTAGCAACACTCTCCTGTGTGGTAATCCTAAATGCCACTTGGTCACTTACTCCAGTGTAAACAGCTTTTAATAGCACTAAACTCCTTTTTCATGTGAATGGTAGGCCTGATTCTCTCGTTTCTGACTCCAAAAACAGGGAGACAGTGTGACTGCTCTCCTAGGAAGAACAGTCTTAAGGCTTCTGCTAATTGAACCATTGGCACATTATTGAGGCTCATAAGACACTGAGTATACCTTAGGAAATAAAACATGCTTGAAACAGAAAAGGAACAACTTCAGGCTATATAAAAGCCAAAAGTGTGTCAAGGCAAAACAGTGTCATGAGAAGAGGGAGCCAGAACAAGGATCTTAGAGAAAATGAGACTGTTGTTAGGTACTGACGCACAGAGGAAAACTAGACAGAAAGGGGAAGTCAGGAAGTGGGCAGAGACGGTTTCCTAAAAGGATGATTTTGTATGGCAGGATTTAACTTTAGGCTGCAAAAGATCCCTGTTAGGATTAAAAAAAAGATATTAAGTAGGAATAAGTAAAGATATTTCTTAAGTAATGAAGGTAAGAATAATACATTTAAGATAGACCAACCAAAATTACTTCTCATTACACCATCCCCTCCCAGCCACTATGGATATTTAATCTGGGCATTTTAAAAGCATGGTTTCAATCAAGTCTGTATCATGTGGATTTTTTAAATTTAACATTACAATAATAAGCATTTTCCACATTAATTACGCATTTAATTCATCAAGTACATCTACCATCGTTTCATTTAATAATTCATATATAATTAAACCTTTGAATAAGCTCACATTCATTATTATAAATCATTTTGCTATTAACATCTTTGTACTTAACACTACTTTTCCATCGTATTGGCACTTAGAGGGGGAGGAGACAAAACACAGACTGTGGATGTGATTAGATAAGATTTCAAGTTCTGCCACTTACAGCTTTTGATCCTAGGCAGTGTGTCTGACTCCTCTTGAGCTTTGGTTTCTTAAAATATAAAATGTGCATCACTATGATGACTTTGTAGTACTATTTTGAGAACTAGTAAGTATGAAGTGCTTAGAACAGTTGTTGCCACATAGTGGATGCTCAGTAAATTCTGGTTGTCGATATTGTTATCAGTATTAAGCTTGATATTATATGGCTCTTCTGGAGATAATGGGGACTCCTGAATAAAACTGTCTCTTGTAAGGTAGGGGAATCCTGTAAGGAAAACATGAGAAATAAGTTCAGATACGTTTGTTACCTGATAGGAAATTGGAAGATCTGTTCAAATTGACCCTCAACCTCTAGAGGTCCTCCTTTTCCAGGGGTTGTTTAGGATTCTAGAGCAAGAGCATTTAATTACTGATTTCCACAAAATAGTGTTGTCATTAAGTCCTTTTTTTTTCTCCAGGTTAAATAACCTCTCCCTACCAGACCTAATGTTTCTCAGACTAATCCTTTAAATTCTCCCTGTCGCTTTCCATTTATATAGAAGTTCTTTTTAAGGCTGTGATGTGACCCCTGCCCCATCCCCACATAAATAACTCCTAATTTGGGACAGAAAATAAAAATTGAAAAAAAAAAAATTTAGAAAAGGAAAGAAAGAAAAATTTGAAATTGCCTGTCAGAAAAAAACAGAAACTGTATAATTGAATCCTAATTCCAAACCTTTTTCTAGCACAATGCATTAAATGGCCAAGAGCTGAAAGGAGACCACATAAAAATACTTTGGTAGGTATTTTATGATGGAAATCTTAATATATATATATTTGCATTCCTGTAAGTCCTTCAAAGATTTATTCTCTCAATTATCAATCAAAAGAACTCATAAAGGTAGAGCCAGTGGACCAGGCAGGATTAGAGCTGCCGGGGAAGACAGATGCATTTGCTACAGCATCTGAGCTTTAAACAACCTTACTCACTGCTCATTCCTGGACCAAGTGACAGCTGACAGACAGAGTGGCTCATGATGAACGGTTTAGATTTTTTAAAAGCCACAGGCTCTGCTTCTTAGGCTTAATTAAGATTGAGACTAAATGGCTTGATTCCTAAGTCCTGTTTGTGAGAAACCCGCTTCCTTGAAAGAAAGAAAGAAGAAAACTAGCAAATTGAGTGCTTAAAAAGTTATTGGGATGTGTTTTCTTTCATTTTTTTTTTTCTGAAAGTAACAAAGAAAGGACATGACCTTACTCAGATTTTGGCAACTTTGCTGCATTGTTACTACCTGCTTGGAATTGGATATTATTTTGCGTCCTTCCTAGGAATGAAGGGCAGTTGTGAAGAGGTTTTGAGTTGTGTAAAATTCTCGATGGAGATGTTGGAAGGCCTTGTCCTCTCTGTATCGATTTGCTTTCCCATGGGCATATCAGAACTGTCATTGACATAATTAAAATATTTACAATATTTTATTTACACATTAAAACTATTAGTTTAGGAAATTAATACAAAAGTGATATATAATACTTTTTATAAAAACAGAACTTCATCATTTTCTTCTCAAACTCATGTTCCATTGAAGGTGTGTCCTAAAACTTTAGATTTGTTTTCCTATTTTCCAGTTTATCCTACCACCTATCATATGTAAACAAACATTTAAATACAGTAAAAGAACTTCCATTTAAGGCATTCAGTATTGACTTCCTTTATAATGTTTAGCTTTAATAAAGAAAGTGAGGAAAAGGAACCAGAACAGGGCACAGGTTATGTAAGGTGAGTGAGGGAGGGGGCAGGTGTTGGTTTGGGGGTTTAAACTTGAGCCATTGTTAGGGGCTGGAAATGCTGTGTGGGTTTTTCAACACCGTAGATATGCTGTATATCTGTTTTGCGCTATAAATATAAAAAGATTACAATTTTTTTTAACCTCCCTTTCTTGTTTACTCCCTTGGGGATGATGTTTTGCTTCCACTGAGAATCCACGTTCTGTGTGACGTTACTGTGGCATAAGAGGAATTGTGTATAAAGAATTGGCAGGAGTGCCAATTGCTACAAGAGTTCTTTGTTTTAGACCATACAGAGGAGGAAACTCCAGTGTTCTTTCAGCAGTGTGAGGGTGGGATTGAGTTCATCTCCTATCCACAGAGAATGGGATTTCCATTACTCATGAGCTCTTCCATGTTGGGGGTTAAGGTAGTGTTTATCACCTGGCTATGGAAAAGTTGACACTTTCTGTAAAATGAGAAGAAATATGTTGGGTATTGGTATTGTTAATATAGTTTTTCAAATTAGGCTTTTGTTGGTGTCTCTTCATATGATCCAGGTCAATTACGGCAGAGATCTTTTCAGTGCTCTTATTCCAATTTCAAAAGTTAAACTTTTTCCAAATGGAGGGTTCCTTAAAGAGTTAGAGGCTTGCTTCAGACCTGGTGTGTATTATGGGTTAAATTGGGCTCCACCCTCCAATGATATGTTAGAGTCCTAACCCCCAAAATAGAGTCTTTACAGTTAAAATGAGGGAATTAGGATAAGCGCTAGTCCACTACGACTGGTGTCCTTATTACATAGGGAAATTTGGACACTATCAGTCTGCTGGGGCTACCATAATAAAATGTCAGAAACTGAGGAGCTTAAACAACTGAAATTTATCTTCTTACAAAGTTGAAGAAAAGGTGCCATCAGGGTTAGTGTCTGGTGAGACCTTTCTTCTCATTGTTCCTCACACAGGTTTTCTTTTGTACACATGCAGAGAATGATAGAGATCTCTCTCACTCTTCTTGTAAGGACACCATCCTATCAGATTAGGGCTCCACCCTTATGACCTCATTTAACCTTAATTACCACCCTTTAGGGCTTATCTCCAAAGATAGTTACCCCCGTGGGTTAAAGTTTTAAACATAAGAATTAGTAGGGGGCACAATTCAATCCACAAGAGACACACATAAAAGAAGATGATATTAAGAGGGAGAAAGGAACACAGGAAGGAACCTACCCTCTCGACACCTCAATTTCAGATTTCTAGCCTCCAGGACTATGAGGCAATAAACTTCTGGTGTTTAAGGCAGCCCTAACAGAATAATCTTGCATGCCCTTCATGATCTTATAAAATAGAAATGATCTGTGTTAGCCTCATGGTCATTACACTGAGATATTTGCGGCCTGCTCAAAGGAGCAAAAGAAAAGTAAATTAAGCCTGTCTTCTAAAACAAATTTTGGAAGCTTTTATATCTGGTACATCATTCTCTTTCAGGCAAATACATTTAGGCTTTGCTGTTATGTGAATAATTAGCCACCTTGCAGGCATTTTGAAGCACCTGCTCTGAGGGCAAAAAGAAATTGTGGAAGCCTAGGTGAGCATCAACAAAGCCAGGGTGGATATTTCTGAGGGTCTAAGATGGTGATGTAGGAAGATCCTGAACTCAAGCCCTCCATGGAGACAAATATAAAGAGCACTTCCTCTTAAAGAAGAACTGAGGTATGACTGAACAGCCTCTGCACAACAAAAATAGACCGCAAGAGAGACATGGTAACAGAAGGAACCCAGCCTCTGACAGAACTGCAGGGGGCAGGGATGGTACAAAGAGATGATGAGCAGGTTCCTCTGCCCAGGGGCACAGAAAAAAAAGCCATGATTTGTACGAGCAACTAGAATAGAACTCCACCAAATGGCAGGTGAGAGCTGGGAACTCCTTCCAGGTCGGTAAATGCCATAGTTTACATTTTACCGCCACCTTAATAGTGTAGAGGAGGTAGGCCTACTGCTTCAGCGAGCCCCAGACTCCTAGCACACACCAGTCCCAGCCACTCTACTGTGATGCACACTGGGAGACCCTTGGTCAGTACTTACTACTGCTCCAGTCATCTCACCAAGGTGACACAGGTGCAAAGCACTCTGCAACACTCCAAGTCCATCTCACTTTGGTTCCAGATGACTTGCCAGGGCATTCCAGTATAGAATACCCTGGAACTCCCCTAGTGCGTGCCCACTTCAGCTCCAGTCATCCAAAGTAACAAGGCACACATAAGACCATGAAAGAAGATAAAACCTCAGGAGAAGGAGAAAAAAAAAAATGAAATGGAAATAAATAAGCAATCTAGTTGATTAAAAGGGTCATAAAGATAATCACCAGACTGGAGAGAAAAGCAGATGAACTCTCAGAACTCTGCAACAGAGATGGAAAAATGCATGAGAGGGAATCAACAGTAGATTTGAGGTTGCAGAAGAATGGATCAGGAATCTGGAAGATGGAGTGATGGAAAGCAAAAAAAGGAAAAAGAAATTTTAAAAAATGAAAGCAGGTTAAGGGATCTATCAATTAGACATCAAGCATGCAAACATTTGCATTATAGGGGTCCCAGAAAGAGAAAGGGGCAGAAGAAATAATAGCTGAAAACTTGCCTAACATGCATAAGGAAATACACATCTAAGTTCGGGAAGCAAAGAGAATGAGCCCAAAGGAAGGCCATACTATGACACATAATAATTAAAATGTCTGTCAGAAATCAAAGATTAAGAATTTTGAAAGCAGTAAGAGAAAACTAGTTACATACAAAGGGAACTCCCATAAGAGTATCAGCTTATTTTTCAGCAGAAACTATGCAGGCCTAAGGAGAGTGGCATGATATATTCAAAATGCTAAAAGGAAAAACCCTACAACCTCATTCGGAATTGAGGGAGAGATGAAGAGTTTTCTAGACAAGCAGAAGTTAAAGGAATTCATCACCATTAAACCAGCATTACAAGAAATATTAAAGGGACATTAAGCTGAAAAGAAAAGGCCTTAATTAGAGAAGAAAGTTAGGAAAGGAAGACATTTCCTGAGTAAAAGCAACTGTGAAGATGCCAGTATGAAGGTTAAAGAACAAAAAGGGGATTCAAATAATAAAAAGATGTAAAACATGACAACATATACATAGAACATGAAGAGGGGGAGTAAAAGTGAAGTTCTTTTAGAATTTGTTTGAACTTAATATAAACTGCTAAATACTTAGGATGTTATATGTGAACCTCATGGTAATGGAGAACCAATAATAGACACACAAAAAATAGAAAGCTAAGCATAATCATGATGAAAGAGAGCAGGATAATAAGAAAGGAGCACAGAAGAACTACAAAGACAACCAGAAAACTATGAACAAAATGGTAATAAATACAAACTTATTGATAACTACCTAAGATATAAATGGACTAAACACTCCAATCAAAAGACATAGGTCTTTTTTTTTTTTTTTAATCCTGTCACCCTATCTATATGCTGCCTACAAGAGATTCACTCCAGACCTGAAGACACATATATACCAATAGCCCAGGGTATCAATGCTGCGTCTGACATAATAGACTTTAAAACAAAGACTATAATGAGACAAAGGACTTATGTAATGACAGAGGGATCAATCCAACAAGAGGATGTAATCTAAATATCTATGTACTCAACATTGGAGCACCTAAGTACATAAAGCAAATATTAACAAACATAAAGGGAAAATTGACAATAATACAATAATAGTAGGGTACCTTCACGTCCCACTTACATGACTGGATAGATTGGCCAGACAAAATCAATGAGGAAACAGTGTGCTATGAATGATGCATTAGACCAAATAGACTTAACAGATCTATATAGACATTCCATCCTAAAACAGAATACATATTCTTTTCAAGTGCACATGAAACACTCTCCAGGATAGACCACAGGAAGCCACAAAATAAATCTCAATAAATTTAAGATGATTGAAACATCAAGCATCTTTTCTGGCCAGTAGTATGAAATTAAAAATCAATTACAAGAAAAAAACTGGAAAAAACACAAACACATGGAGGCCAAACAACCAATGGGTCAATGAAGAAATTAAAGGTGAAATTTAAAAATACATGGAGACCAACGAAGATGGAAACATAATCTTTGGGATGCAGCAAAAGCATTCCTAGCTCAGGAAACAAAATAACAAACAATCTAAACTTACACCTAAAGTAACTAGAAAAATAAGAATAAACAAAGCCTAAAGTTATTGGAGGAAGAAAATAAAGTGGAAATAAATAAAAGAGACAAGATCATGAAACCAAGAGCTTTTTAAAAAAATAAACAAAATTGATAAACCTTTAGCAAGACTCATCAAGAAAAAAAAAAAAAAGGACCCAAATAAATAAAATCTAACAATGGACACCACAGAAATACAAAGGATTATAAGGGTCTACTATGAAAAATTATATGCTAACAAATTGGACAACCTAGAAGAAATCAACAAATTCCTAGTAACATAATTTTCCAAAACTGAATCAGAAAGAAAGAAATAATCCAATCAGAAGGATTCTTAGTAACAAAATTGAATCAGTAATTAAAAAGCTTCCTACAAAGTACAGGACCACATGCCTTCACCTATGACTGCCACAAAACAGAGAGAAGAGTTAATAGTTATTCTTCTTAAGTTGCTATTCTCCCTAATAGCTATTCCTTTATTCCAGAAAATAGAAGATGAAGAAAAGCTTCCTAACACATTCTATGAGACCAGCATTACCTGGATACCAAAACCAAACCAAAACCACTATAAAAAAGCCTACAGGCGAATATCCTTAATGAACAAAAAATAAAAATCCTCAACAAAGTATTAGCAAAGCACAATCAACAATGTATTAAAAGGATCATTCACTATAATCAAGTGGGATTTATTCTCAGGATGAAAGGATGGTATTTACCAAAAGAAAATCACTAATTTGAATAAATATATGCACCTCTATGTTTTTTACAGCATAATTTACAATAGCCAAGTTACAGAAGCAACCTAAGTATCCACTGGTTGAAGAATGGAGAAAGAAGATGTGGTATACATATACAACAGAATATTAATCAGCCATAATAAAGAATGAAGATCTTACCATTTGTGACAACAGGAAGGATCTAGAGGCTATTATGCTAAACTAATTCAGAGAAAGACAAAGACCATATGACTTCACTTACATGTGGAACCTAAATAAACAAATCAGAAACAGACCCATAAATACCCTGAACAAACTGGTGGTTGCTGGGAGGCAGAGGGAGATACAGGCTTGCAGCCATGGGATGAATACATTATGGAGATGAAAGGTACAGCATAGGGAGTATAACCAACTGGTATTGTAATAGTGTTACATGGCGAGAGATGGAAGCTACACTTGTGGTAAGCATAACATAATGTATACAGTTGTTGAATCACTATGTTGTACACCTGAAAATAACATTGTGTGTCAATTATACTTTAATAAAAAAAAAAACCAACAAGTTGGAGAAGAAAGGATGGTACAAATAATGAGGCTACATGAGCAGAGTGGGAATTGAAGATAAGGTTGACTTAAGATAAAGAACCTTTGGATGGAGAAATGAATGAGTCCTGACAAAAAGAGGAAAATATTTTATTTGTAGAAAGTTTCCAGAGAGCATAGGGATCTGGTGGTGAGGAATGGGAAAATCAGAGATGAGCAAGTGAAACACCTGTTGAACATCCCCAATAAAGATTATTTACCTCTTTGAAGAGCCAAAATTCCTAGCTGCCCATGAGGCTAAATTACTGGGATTCTTAATCTCCCTTTAGCAAAGTGTCTGCTTTTGCACACTTTTTGGTTAAGCGACAACTTCTTTAATAATAAATCATGGAGGCAGAATTGACTGATGTGATAGTGTAGGATTAACAGAAACTGACATAATATCACATGGGTTCAAAGATTTAAAGAAGAAAGCAAATGACTTTCAGTCATCTTAATACAACTCATTTTTTGTAGTAATCTTTAGAGGTCTTTCAGAGGTCTCCTAATTCCATTTTTCTATGTCTGGTAGGAAATATGTCACTTTTTTTTTTTTTAAACATTTTGCCAGAGATCCAGATGTCTGCATCTGATTGTGTTGTCAGACAGCAGGTTTTTAGCCTTCTATTTCAACATATTATATTTTCAACACTGAAAGTAGCTTTTTTTTTTTTTCTTTTTATGATGGTTGTTGCATTAGGACATAATGCAACTTGTTTGCTTTTGTTAAAGTAAGAGAAAAAAAATGGAGTGAAATGAACCGTGTTTTTTTTAATGCTAGTTGTTCCTATGAAGATTGTTACTGATGAGATGGCAGAAAACATATTGCTGTATTAACAAGGTCACTCAGTCACAAAATCCAATTAATGTGGAAAATGACAGAACCAAGCTATGTGGTGACAAATAAGGCAAATTCTCACCTTGTATTCTTAAAATTCCTTGATCAAATTCAAATATATAGCAGGGAAGCTGAGAACAAATTCAGGAAATGTGCATGACTCTGTTAAAAAAAAAACATAATTCATATATCTTCAGGATTGACTATCTTCTAACTTTAAAAAAAAATAATGGTAGCAAATTAAATCAAGAAATATTTTCTAATTTATGTTTATTTAAAAGATTTATCTACAGAAGTATAAAGGAAACTGCTGAGTAGAAAATTTCAAAATATACATATACATTCATAATATCCCTGACATGTTTACTTTTTTTGGAACTAAAAGCACCAAATAGTCATTTGCATTTTGAACGATAGCAAACACATTTCAGATTTAGCTGTCAATTTAATGAAGCCTCAAATATTGATTTTAGCAGAACAGTAAAGTAGGAAATGAAAATAAAGAGGATCATTATAATGGTACCCCAGAGGGAATAACTATGGGCACTTCAGTCAATGATAAACTGGTTCTAGTGGTATGGACTAGACAAATAAAAATAAAGATTGCCTTGACTTATCTTACACTGAAAAAAAAATCTTTCAGGTTTATGGCTTCATAAATTGTTCTGAATGTTTAACATCCCATGAAAAAGAAGCAAACAATGAAGATACTTCATTCAAGAATGCAAAACCAGTATACTCAGGCAAAGACTTGTAATTCAGATTTAGCATCTTATCTGTGTTTGCATTGCTGAAGGGCCTCCTTTGACTATGCTCAAAGTGTTTCCATGCACGCGTTACCAACAATTTTACTTTGGGTTTTATTTATTTTGTTTAAGTATATATATATTTCTTTTTTTTTAATTTTATTTTATTATGTTATGTTAATCACCATACATTACATTATTAGTTTTTGATGTAGTGTTCCATGATTCATTGTTTGTGTATAACACCCAGTGCCCCATTCAGTACGTGCCCTCTTTAATACCCATCACCAGGCTAACCCATCCCCCCACCTCCCTCCCCTCTAGAACCCTCAGTTTGTTTCTCAGAGTCCATAGTCTCTCATGGTTCATCTCCCACTCCGATTTCCCCCCCTTCCTACTATCCTTTTTTTTTTCTTTTTAACATATATTATTTGTTTCAGAGGTACAGGTCTGTGATTCAACAGTCTTACACAACTGACAAGATAGGAGAAGATATTTGCAAATGACATATCAGATAAAGGGCTAGTATCCAAAATCTTTAAAGAACTTATCAAACTCAACACCCAAAGAACAAAGAATCCAATCAGGAAATGGGCAGAAGACATCCAAATGGCCAACAGACACATGAAAAAGTCCTCAACGTCACTAGCCATCAGGGAAATCCAAATCAAAACCTCAATGAGATACCACCTCACACCAGTCAGAATGGCTAAAATTAACAAGTCAGGAAATGACAGATGTTGGTGGGGATGTGGAGAAAGGGGAACCCTCCTACACTGTTGGTGGGAATGCAAGCTGGTGCAGCCACTCTGGAAAACAGTATGGAGGTTCCTCAAAAAGTTGAAAATAGAGCTACCCTATGACCCAGCGGTTGCACTACTGGGTATTTACCCCAAAGATACAAATGTAGGGATCCGAAGGGGTACGTGCACTCCAATGTTCATAGCAGCAATGTCCACAATAGCCAAAGTATGGAAAGAGTCAAGATGTCCATCGACAGATGAATGGATAAAGAAGATGTGGTGTATATATACAATGCAATATTATGCAGCCATCAAAAAACCCGAAATCTTGCCATTTGCAATGATGTGGATGGAACTAGAGGGTATTATGCTAAGCAAAATAAGTCAGAGAAAGACATGTATCATATGATCTCACTGATATGAGGAATTCTTAATCTCAGGACACAAACTGAGGGTTGTTGGAGTGGTGGGGGGTGGGAGGGATAGGGTGGCTGGGTGATAGACATTGGGGAGGGTATGTGCTACTTTTGGTTTTAAACACCTGACAGTCTGTCTGACTTTAGTATACTAGATTATTTCTTTTAATGCTTTATGACCTTTGGTTGATTATGGATAAATTGTACACATTTTGAGAATAAACTAGTCTTACATGTAGTGGTAACTTAACTGCTTGAGTCCATCAAACATTTCCATCTCATTGGACAACCCACAAAGTCCAGTTAGATGGTTATTAACTATGAGGCTGACATAAAACAGGATAGTGAGAAAACTAAGTTTTACATCTCTCTCCCAGTCAGTAATAAGCATGCTATGTATGGAAAGCTTCTCTTGAAACCTCAAAATGCTTCAATCCTGTCTTTATATTGAACTGGAAATTTCTCAATAAATGCATCATCATAATAGCCCCTATGTAGGTTAAGCCTGTTTCAACCCTGTTCTTTCTCCATATTTAAATAGAATTTATGGAAGGAGAAAGATGATGTTAGAGCTTTGGTTATTTTACCTATGTCATAACCTCAGTTACGGATTTACCCACTCTGGTTTGTCACATAAAATGTGTAGCACATCCTTTTTTTTTTTTTCTTATATTTATGTTCAGTTAGCCACTGTATAGTACATCATTAGTTTTTGATGTAGTGTTCAATGATCCATTAGTTACGTATAACACCCAGTACACATCACAACATGTGCCCTCCTTAATACCATCACCCTGTTACCCCCACCCCCCTCCCTTCTAGTACATCTTAATAGAACTCTTGTTATTGCAGCTATCTGGAATATTCTTACCATGATAGTAAACTTATCTAAAAATATAACCTTCCCTAGAGATCCATGTGTACGTAAGTGACTCGTGATACATTTTCTACTACCAGGGCCAGCAATGACTTGCTCTATTTCCTTAGGCCACTTATATTTGCCCTTGATTTCTAGAGACCCCCTTGATTTCTAGCCTACCATATAAGACCCTTGACATCAAGCATTTCAACTTACATGTTCTTTTCCTCAAAGCAGCATACTCTACATACTCTTTTAATGAAGTATTTCAATTATTCTTAAATTTTTGCTTTAGTTATTGAGAGGCCCCAAACTAAATATCTCTCTTATATTTTATAAATATATATGGATTCCCTTGCCTCTAAAATTCCAATCAATTTTTCCCCTGGATTTGTTTGATTTGTATTTTTCCTGATGTGACATTTTAACCTATTAAAAACATGTTATCTCTTTTTTAATCAAAAGATAGATGACTAAAGTAGAAGATTAATATATGCTTGTCAATGGCTCATTTAAAAGCCTGTTGACTACTGTGCCAAGTTGTTACAGAAGTTGGTTCCTGTTTCTAATAAATTCAATCTACCAGAAGAAGCTAGATATATACAAAGGTCAGATTAAGAAACAGTATTATATATGAAAAAGTAAATGATTATACTAAATGGATTCAGCCTGAGAAGAATGGTTTCACTGGGTCATGTAAAATGGGCCATGAAGGAGTATGGGAATTTGCCTAGGTGAATTTTGGGGGGAGAATTTTTGAGATGGAATTAGCATAAATCAAGAAAAAGAGAAAAGATCCTATTTACAGTTTAATGAATTAGAACCATCCCCAAAGAACTGAGAATAAATAGGATTGGTTGAAACAGATATTATTTAAATAAAAATAGTTCAAATAAACCATAAAATTGATGAATAAATTTAAGAACTGGTTCTTTGAGAACAATACTGTAGATAAACATCTTGGATAACTGAAAAAAAGAGAAATTTGAAAAAAAAATGCTAGAATGAGGAAGTGGATACAAAAGAGCTTATTTCAATGAAAATAAGATACCATCTGTTCAACTAGCAAATAAATAAAATGAAAAAGTTGCAATAATTAAATGGGGATAAGTTAGCACAGGAATAAACATATAGACTAATGAAACTGGGGAAAAGAGCCATTAGGAAGTCTATACACCATATAAATCTAATACATGATAAAGATGGCAATTCAAATTAATTAGAAATAGAACAATTACTCAATAAGTAGTCAAGCAACTGGCTGCTCAACGAAAAAAATATAGTTAGATACTTTTTCTCACACATACACCATGTAGAAAAATGAATATGATTTTTAAAAAATCATTCAGAGGGAACATACCTCAACATAATAAAGGACATATATGAAGAACCCACACCTGACATAATCCTCAGTGGTGAAAAACTGAAAGCTTTTCCCCAAGGTCAGAAACAAGACAAGGGGGCGGTGCCTGGGTGGCTCAGTCGGTTAAGCGGCTGCCTTCGGCTCAGGTCATGATCCCAGGGTCCTGGGATCGAGCCTCACATCGGGCTCCCTGCTCAGTGGAGAGTCTGCTTCTCCCTCTCCCTCTGCCTGCCTCTCTGCCTACTTGTGCTCTCGCTCTATCTCTGTCAAATAAATAAATAACATCTTTAAAAAAAAAAAAAAGAAACAAGACAAGGATGTCCATTGTCGGGGTGCCTGACTGGCTCAGTCAGTTAAACATCTGCCTTCGGCTCAGGTCATGATCCTGGGATCCTGGGATTGAGCCCCGCATCGGGTTCCCTGCTCAGCAGGAAGTCTGCTTTTCCCTCTCCCACTCCCCCTGTTTGTGTTTCCTCTCTCGCTGTCTCTCTCTCTCTCTCTAATAAATAAATAAAAATCTTTAAAATAATAAAAAAAAAGGATGTCCACTGTCATCACTTTTATTCAACATAGTATTAGAGTCCTAGCCATAAAAATCATACAAAAATAAAAAGCATCCAGTTAAAAAAAAAAACCTGTCACTATTTGCAGATGACATATAGAGAGAACCTTAAAGACTCCACCAAAAATTATTATAATAAAAGAATTCAGTAAAGGTGCAGGATATATAATGAATATACAGAATCTGTCGCATTTCTATACACTAATCACAAAGTAAGAGAAATTGTGAAAACAATCCCATTTATGATTGCACCAAAAAGAATAAAATACCTAAGAAAAATTTTAACCAAGAAGGTGAAAGACCTGCATGCTGAAAACTATAATTCATTGATGAAAGAAATTAGAGGGCACAAATGGCAACATATACCCTGCTTATGAATTGGAAGAGTAAATATTGTTAAAATGTCCATATTGCTCAAAGCAATCTACAGAGTCAAAGCAATCCCTATTAAAACAGCATCATTTTTCACAAAACTAGAAAAAATAATCCTAAAATTTATATGAAACCACAAAAGACCCTGAATAGCCAAAGCAATCTTGAAAAATAACAAAGCTGGAGTATCACAATCTCAGATTTCAAGATATACTACAAAGCTACAGTAATCAAAACAATATGGTACTAGCAGAAAAGTAGACACATAGATCAATGGAACAGGATAGAAAGCCCAGAAATAAACTTATGCTTATGTGGTCAGTTAATCTATGACAAAGGAGTCAGGAATACACAATGGGAAAGACAGTCTCTTCAACAAGTGGTGCTGCAAAAACTGTACAGCCACATACAGAAGATTGAAATTAGAACACCTTATTAACCTTCTACAAAAATAAACTCAAAGTGAATTAAAAACCTAAATGTGAAACCTGAAGCCATAAAAATCCCTGAGGAGAGCACAGGCTATAATGTCTCTGACATTGGCCATAGCAACATTTTTCTAGATATGTCTCCTGAGGCAAGGAAAATAAAATAAAAAATAAACTGTTGGGATTACATAAAAAGCTTCTGCATAGTGAAGGAAATAATCAACAAAACTAAAAGACAGCCTATTGAATAGAAGATATTTGCAAAAGACATATCCAATAATGGGTTAGTATCCAAAATATATAAAGAACTGATACAACTCAACATCCTCAAAACAATAATCTGATTTTTTAAAAAATGGGCAGAAAACAGGAACAGACATTTCTCAAAGGAGACATCCAGATGGCAAACAGATACATGGAAAGATGCTCAACATCACTCATCATCAAGAAAATACCAACCCAAACTACAACGAGATAGCACCTCATACCTGTCAGAATGGCTTAAATGAAAAACACAAGAAACAGCAAGTGTTGACGAGGATGTGGAGAAGAATGAACCTCCAACACTGTTGGTGGGAATTCAAACTGGTACAGCCACTGTGGAAAACAGTGTGGAGGTTCCTCAAAAAATTGAAAACAGAATTGCCATGTGATCCAGTAATTCCACTAATGGGTATTTACCTAAAGAATACAAAAATACTAATTCAACTGGGCACATGCACCTCTATGTTTATTGAAGCTTTATTTACAGTAGCCAAACTATGGAAGCAGTCCAGCTGTCCACTAACAGATCAATGAATAAAGAAGATGTGGTATGTATATATTGGAGTATTCAGCCATGAGTAATGAAATCTTGCCATTTGCAATGACATGGATGGAGCTAGGGAGAATAATGCTAAGTGAAATAGAGAAAGACAAATACCGTATCTCACTCATATATGGAATTTAAGAAACAAAACAAGTTAACAAAGGACAAAAGAGACAGAGACCAACCAAGATGTATGTATTTGCTTGTCTGTTGTTATGGTGCTTTCTACATTCTGGATGAGTTTTCTGTTACTTATATTGGGAATATTTTCTACTTTCTACTCACCTTCTCCCTCTCTTAACTGTGCTTTCTGATTAATAAAGGTTTCAGTTTTGTTGAGGTCTAGTTTATCAATCTTTTATGGTTGATGCTTTTGTATGTATGTCCTACTTAAAACGTGGATATCCACTTGACCAAGCATAAGCTATTGATAAAACGATAATCTTACCTATGTACTAGTGGATTTTTTTCACAAATCAAGTGACTGGATTTTCTGTGGGTCTCTTTTTAATCTCTCTATTCTGTTCACTGGTCAGTTTGTATATGCTTGCTGATACAGGAAACAACCAGCCTCTGTGATGGCAATGGATGGTAAAGAATGAACTTCCAGGCAAAGATCAAATCCAGCACACTCCCACGGAATATGGTCTAAAGATAACACTAAGGCATGGTTGTAGAGTCACTCTCACTTTTCCCTCTAATCAGTTGCTAAGGACCTCAAATTTGTACTAATCTTCATTCTCATTGACACAGTTCAATCCCAGTTGAGTTCTTACCTAGGTTATCTCAATCCTTTGCACTTTTTCTCCCTGCCTTCTCCACTGTTACCAGGATAATCATTCCTCTCTTTCACTCCTTCCAGTTACCTCCTTTCCTACAGGTGTGGCCCAACTTCCCAAGATGAGAAGCAGGGCCACTGGCCAAATCACTATTTTACCTCTTTCCCCTCTTGCATTTACCTTCCAAAAGAGTCATTAGCAGTTGCCCAAACCTTAAAGTTTGGTTACACAAACCTGTGGATTTACCCTTGCATTTCTTTGTGAAGAATTTTCCATTCACCTTCTGACAAGCTCTTACTCATTCCTAAAGCCCCAGCTTAAATTATAAATTCTATATGAAGCTATTTCTCATTCCATCTGACAGAAATTAATCATTTACTTCTATTTACTGGGTACAAACTGATATTATTTCTCTGGTATCATATCCATCTTCATATCCCAAATACCTGGGAAAGATTAGGTGCTTAATAAATATTAGTTGAATTGAATCAAGTTGATGAATTTCGATCATCCTCTAACATTACTCACCCCCTTCCACACATACACACAAAACCAAATGGGTTGGAGTTAAAAATTAAACATTAAAGCTTAGACATAGTACAAGATAAAACTGAATATTAAACTTCAGTATTTAGAATGTCTACTTTTTACAATACTTATTATGAAAGTATTGTAATAAATTTTTTTTTCTTAAAGATTTTTTAAAGTAATCTCTACATCTGACATGGAGCTTGAACTTAAAACCCCAAGATCAAGAGTCACATGCTCTACCAACTGAGCAAGTCAGGCATCCCTTTAGTAGAGCTTTTTAAAGGGAGCACATTGTACTTTCACATAACCATCACCCAGACACAATTATCAACATCTTGTAACATTTACTTCATCTATCTCTTTTTTACATTATTTCCTTTGCTGAATAATCTTAAAGCAAATCAGTGATGGTGGGTCATTTCACTTTTATGTATATCAGTATGTGTTTTTAAAAATATATCCATGTTCTTACAAAATTATATTGTCATTATCATATCTGACAAAATAAACAATTCTTTTTCAATGTCACCTAGTGTCCAGTCTATAAGCAAATTTTTGTAATGCCTTATTATAATGGTTTGATAAATCAAGGTTAAAGCAAGTTATCTTCATTGCATTTGTTCTGTACGTCTCTTGAATCTTTTATTCTCTTTGCAGTCCACCTTCTTTTTTCCCCCTCATGCTATTGGATTTTTGCAAAAACTGGATTAGTGGTCCTAAAGAATATTCCACATTCTGGATGTGTTTATTCACTTCTTTTTGGTGTTACTTAACTAATTTCTATTTATCTCCTATAAATGAAGTTAGCTGTGGATCTTGGTTAGATTTAGGCTTAAGGTTTTTATTTTGTTTCTTTGTTTTGCAAAAGCACTTTACAGGTACTGTTGTGTGTCATGATGCATCACATTTCAGGACCACAATGACTGCTTGTTATGTCATTCGTGATGTTAAGACCAATCAGTAGATACAGGTCCTGGCAATTTAATCCTCACTATGAAATATCTCATAACCTTTCATCTACTGTTTTCATTAATTTATTGTCATTAACTGAATCCATTATTTATTTCATTAGGACTTGCAAAACAAAGATTTCCTATTTTGTCATTCCTTCTACATCTTCTAGCTGGAATTCCACAACAACTTCCCCCAACAGTTAGAGATAGTTGGTTATCTTGAAATATGCTGAACACAAGGGCTCCTGGGTGGCTCAGTCAGTTAAGCTGCCTTTGGCTCAGGTCATGATCCCAGGGTCCTGGGATCAAGCCTTGTGTTCTTGCTCAGTGGAGAGTCTGCTTCTCACCCCCCCTCCCTTTTCCCTGTTGTGCTTTCTCTCTATCAAATAAATAAAATCTTTTTAAAAAAAGAAATATGCTAAACACAGGAAAAGCAGGATAATTAAGGTCCTTCTTTTTAATGGTCCATGTTCACAGTTGCCTTAGTTACTTCCAGTGATGTCCAATGAGACTTTTTTTTTTCCCTTTCTGTTTTGTATCATTCTGAACTCTAAATTTTTGTATTTTCAATGTGTTTTAACCAGTTGTATTCTTCAGATTATTGGTGCTCAAATTGCTCTTCCTTTGACCAAAGGCTTTGAGCGTGTCTCCTGTTTTTTGTTTGTTTGCATTAGCCCATTTTTCTTGACAACTTCCTCGCTTTCTGGCTCAGGATATATCAGCATAATCCTGCTCTAGACCTGGAATCAGCTATTCCTCCAAGGAGCCCTGGGTACAGAGTTACTCATTGCTAATGGGTTGTCATTGATTCCAGGCTTTTTCAGTGGACAAAGCTTGAAAATATACAATTTTCAAAACAAGACAAAATAATTGAGACTCCATACTGGTATTTCCAATTCATATGTAACATCACAGTATTTTTACTTGATTTCTTTGATTTTACCCTTATATCTATTTTGTACACTTAAGCTTTTGACTCCTAATAGCAGTAATGTGATTTCTAACTTGCATTTTTCTACGCTCTACATAAAATAGATTTTAAAATTACAATAGCAATAGAACAATTATATTGCATAATGAAAGTTAGCATCTAAATACTATTAATGTAAAAATTAAGTACGAATATATAGCATAAATACTGTGTCCTAACGTCAATTGAAATAATTCTCATCTGTGTGTGTTTATATTGCAACTTGATTGAACTCCAAATTCTCAATCAGGTAGGAAGGAAGAATAGAGGCATTCTTGATAGAAAATGACTCAGGAAATTTACTTCCTATACAATATATATTAAGGAAATTCTTGAAGATTTCCCCCCAGTAAAATAAAATCAATTAAAATAAAATAAATTAAGCCAAAAATGACTTAGGAACCAGAAAATGATGCATTAACTTTAAGAGCACAGAGTGGAGACTTCACCAAATGGCAGACAGCTGGAATCCTAGCAACCAGTACAGAGAGGGAAAGGATCAGCAAGGCCTTAGACAGGGAGACAGTGAAACAAAAGTGTCTAGTCCATGAACAGTTCCAATAGAATGCTTGAGATACTGAAATAATTTAAAGATATAATAAAGGCACCATACAGAAGAAATTGAGAAAGGAACTTAGGGAAACTAAAAGCTCTGTGAGAAAGAAAATATGATTATAGAACTTAACAGTGGTTCTGCAGTGAGCCTCCCCAACTCATACTGATTTAATGTTGCTTAATGATTTTTAAGTTTTAGCATCTACACATGGATTAAACACACGAGATTTAATTATGGTTATGAAGACTATAAATGTTAGCAGCATTGATTATATAAAAGTGCATGTAGTAGAATTTAGAAGGTGAAAAAGGGGAAGACTGGCAAAGGAAAAGCAGGTGCATTCATATCCTTATTGTAAAAAGAAAGAAATCAAGAGATACTACCTCTGAAATAAAGATTTTAGTGTATTATTTAAATACACAAAGGACAGAATCATAAAAAACTGAAGCAAAAGCTATTAAAATGTGTGCCCTTTGGGAAAGCAGGATGAAGACTGAGAAGTATAGGACTGGCACAGATAAGGGTTACTTTTTTTTTTTTTTTTCCCCCGTAAACCATTCTGTAGTAATGGGTTTATTTAATTATGCGATGGAATACATTGATAAAATGATATTAATATTTATAGTAGTAGTAATAGATGGCAGAATTTTCACTCCAAGTAATATATCTCACCATATGAAGCTGGGGATTATCTGCCAGGATGCCAATTTAAATTATGAAAAGTAGTAAAACAATAATGTTCAATATGGAGGCTGGAAAATAGAAACATTACCTGTCAGTAATTAGTGTAACCAAGTAAAGAGAAATAAATAATATAAATGAAATAGGATCTGTATTAAAAGAAGAAAAATGTCCATACCTGATAGAACTGTGAGTCCAAAGAAAAAAAATTGGCTTCCTCATTATGAAAAACAAATTTTATAAAAGGCAATACTTAGACATATCTATAGATCTGAACAAAGATGTGAAATTTTAAAAAAGAGAAAGAGATTACAACAAGCATCCAATCAGGCTTCCTTTTTAGGTTGACTCACAGAGACAAAGAAATTGGGCTGTCCTAGGACTTCCCTTTCCCGACATTTGGTGAATATACATGAACACCTTCCTAGGGTTGAATAAAAAAAGTAGTGATTCAAGAATTTGAGGTGGAAACCAGTTGTTTTCTCCTATGAAGAAAACAACAACAACAAAAATTCTCAGATATTCAAGTATTCAAAAAGTATCCCACCAATGAAATCTACATTTTGAAAAAACCCTTAAAGGGAAGATAGTGTAGTGTGGACATTAAAAGGAAGGGTTTGAAACCATTATCTCCTGGTTCAAATGTTGATTCATTTCAGTTCCTGGTTACATGAGACTGGTCTTGCATTTCTAGAAGTTCTAGTTATCTGCCAGAAGCAAATAGAATTCCTCCCTGCAAAATAATCACATAATACTGAGCCATAATTTATCTCTATATGAAATATTAAACACATAATGAGGAATAGCCAGAATGAGCATGGAAACACATATACCCACACAAATTAAAATTTCAGAAGAAACTGTAAGAGACATAGGTCATAATGAAGAAGTCACACACGTAACTAGAATTCCAGAAAGAGAACACAGAAAGAATGGGAAGACCAGTATTTGAATAAATAACAGCTGTATATTTTGTTTAACCTGCAAAAGACATCAAGTCACAGAGTCAAGAAGCATTACAAATACCAAACAAGATAAATACAAAGAACTCTTAGGCTGATCATACTAAACCTGCCAAAAGCCAAAGTAGAATGGAAAATCATGGGGCCAGAAAAATGACAAGATACATAAAGAGAAGAAATAATAAGCCTATCAGGTGATGTCTCAAAAGGAACAGTGGAAGGCAGACTGTATCCTCAAAGTAACTGATACAAAATAGCTGCCAACACAGAAGTCTGTGCCCAGCAAATACACCCTATAAAAATGATGGTGAAAAGACCCATTTTTCAGACACTAAACTTTTGAGAATAAATGACCAGCACATCTGTAAGAAAGAAAAAGACTTCAGGCAGAAAAAAAATGGTCCCTGGTAGAAACGTGGAGGTGTAAGAATGAATACAAGGCAATAAGGGTAAGTTTAGATTATTATAAAGGAACATTAAATATATAAAATAATAGTCCTGTTTTTGGAAATTTAAAATGTAGAGAGAATTAAAATTCCACAAGCCGTTACCGTTACTGAAATAAAGCTGGTCCTTAGTTCCTGAGAGAGTCAACCAATTTTTTCTTTACACTTATGCCACTCATCAGCACCTCCCCTTTCCTGGTGAGGACTGCACTCCAGTTTTTCCCTCCCAGGAGCCCTAATTATGTTGAAACTCTTTTCTTCTCAGCCTCTTGGCCACATCTTTTAGATCAGTAGGTTCCCAGAGGGTACAAGTGGTCTCAAATGCTGCAAACCTTCACTCCCTTGGTAGCTATCCCAATTCTTCAATTTATTTTCCAAAATTTGGTCCAGTTTTTCTAGGTGTTTTCCACAGGCAGTTTGGTTCAAATCACATAGTCTGAGATTCCCACAAATGCTGTGTACATTTGAAAACTCAGTAATTATCCTATTATTAGAATTTCTCTTTTCCAAATCACTAGAGTGTAAAGTAAATACAGAATACAATCATCGAGAGATATAAAACTAGAGAAACAACGTAACATAAGAATAAAACATAAAGCAAAGCAGTTGAGGTAGCAAAATAAAAAGCCTATCTGATAAAAGGACCAATATAAACGGAAAAACTTGCAAGAAGAGTAAAGATAAGCAGACTGATTAAAAAAATAAATCCATCTAAATATTGTTTATGGAAAGTACACATGAAGTATAATTCAGGAAGTTTACAAGAAAAAAATGAAGAAATATAAAGCATACACATACAATTAAAAGACAGGAGAATTTGAAATATTTTTTTCTTAACGTAAAATATATGATTAAAAATAAAGCATTAAATCAATCCACATGAACGATTTCTCTATAATAAATATATAACTGTCAAATCACATAACTGTGCTGAAATATTTAAGGAAAACTGTATGACTGACAAGAAAAAGTTGTAACATAAAATAAGTGGGAGATGCTTTCCTGTTTTTAGCAAAAAAGAAAAAAATAGACTAACAAAAAAGAATGTACATCAGTGGTTCTAAAACCTCAGAGAGTATCAGCGTCGCTTGGGGAGCTCTGAATGTGTAGATGCTCGCTGCACCTCCATAGATTGTTACAATTGGCTGAGGTAGGTCCCAGATATCTTTGTTTTATAAAAACCTCCCAGGAGATTGCAATATATAGCCAGGACTGAAAGCTGATAATGTAGAGGTAGAGAATCTGAGTATTATTTGAATAACGTTAATATCATCACTATAAAATTCTGCATCCTGTAGAGGATACCTCTTTAAAAGAATACTCACAAATTATTTATAAAAATTGCTCATAAAGTCAAAAGAATCTTCAGTAAAATCCATAATGTAAAAATGGTATAGTGTACATTCTTTAATATGTTAAAATGACATTGGGAATAAAATTAAAAACATACTTTAACAACTTGACTCAAAGCAAAAATTGAAACTATTATTTAACATAATATTTAGAAAATAGAGATAAATTATAATTAACCATATAATTTTGATTCATTATAATTATTATGAGCATATATAAAATATATGGTTAACATTTTTCTCAGAAAAATTATTAGAGTTATTCATTACTAAATGAGGGAATGGAGAGGAAAGAATTAAAACATCTGGCTTCATTCACTCCATTTAGTGTAGAGACGCACCCAGAGGGGGAAAAAAGGCAAGTGATTTGGTTAATCTTGTCAACTAGACCTCTGAGTAAACAGACTAATAATATTTGCCAGGAGGAAGAACCTTATCTATAGAATTCCCCTTAGGAGAATATGACCAGAGGAAGGGTTACTTAGAGTAAATAAAGACAAACATCTATGGAAATATGATGGATGGCTCACTG
This sequence comes from Leptonychotes weddellii, assembly GCF_054177405.1. Taxonomy (NCBI): domain Eukaryota; kingdom Metazoa; phylum Chordata; class Mammalia; order Carnivora; family Phocidae; genus Leptonychotes; species Leptonychotes weddellii. The sequence continues at coordinate 59,165,963 of NC_138378.1, forward strand.
GGAAATGACTTATAAGCTAATAAGATTCTTTGGGTATAAAATATCTTGCCTAATATAAATGCTGCTCCTGCTATGTGAAGTAACTTGTGAACTCTGTTTAGAGACATCATCTACTTTTTGGACCAGAAGTGTATGTTTGATGTGAGATGAAAGTGTAGAAATTGCCCTTAATGTCTCAGACCTATCTACTTTGTCCCAGTCCTCTGGATTCCCATATCCCTGAAATTGCTAGTAAAGCTTGGTAGTGAGCAAGACCTTTGATCTGGGCACATCAGATGTGGCAATCCAATTATTTGTATTAGCTCAGAAAATAAATGAAGAGAAAATAAATGAAATAATATTATCTCCTAGATATTAGAAATAGAGTAATGTAATAAATTTATGGAAAGTAAGAAGAGTAATGATGAAAATTTCTTTTTTAAAAAAAGATTTTATTTACTTATTTGAAAGAGAGAGAGAGAGAGAGAAGCAGACTCCCCACTGAGTAGAGATCCCGATGCAGGGCTCCATCCCAGGACCACAGGATCATGACCTGAGCCGAAGGCAGACGCTTAACTGACTGAGCCACCCCGCCACCCCAGTAAAGATGAAAATTCCTAAAATTTGTGAATAAGAAAACAAAAATTAGCTGCACGGATAACTCCAAGAGCTAATCTCTGAGGAAAATAATCAAATTAATGAATGATCCATTTACAGACTCAAAGGGATGACTGGAGCTCTTTTTCTGTGTTGTTCTCTTATCTCTGGCACTTGGATTTCAGATGCCTCAGTTTACCCAAGCTGTGATTTCTCTCTCCACAACTCAGCTAGTCTGTCATACTCTGCTTGGCTTCTCTGTCTCTGCACTGGGATCTGGAAAGCGACCCCTATGCAGTAAGCTGGGCTCTCTTGGGGCTGGACTCCTGTGCTTCCTTTTTTCCCCAGAACTTAGTCCTGCTGTCCAATGTCTTAAAAAAATGTTTCATTTTCTTTTCCAGTTTTATAGTTGTTCATGATGGAAAGACCTCTTTGGTACCATTTACTTACTCATGGCATGAGAAAGTATATTAAAAGCAAGAAAAACATAAAGAAGGGAGCAGGAGAAAAGCGTTCTTTTGGAAAAAAGGAAAAAAGGCAAGAAAACCCCTCAAATCTAGTAATGAGTAAAAGGATAAAATCTTATATTGTAATGCAAGTAATGGAGTAATAAATGCCATCAAAAACAAAAACAAAACCAGAACTGATTTAAAAATTCAAGTCAAGGGATACATGCACTCCTAGGTTTATAGCAGCATTGTTTACTATAGCCAAACTATGGAAGGAGCTCAAGTGACTATCAATAGATGAATGGACAAAAAAGATGTGAGATAGATAGATAGATAGATAGATAGATAGATAGATAGATATGCATGCACAATGGGATATTATTCAGCCATAAAAAAGAATGAAGGGGGGGCAGAGCAAGATGGCAGAGGAGTAGGAGACCTGGATTTCGTCTCCTCAATAATTCAGCTGGATAGGGATCAAACCATTCTGAACACCTACGAACTCAACAGGAGATCGAAGAAAAGAAGAGCAACAACTCTCTCATCAGAAAAGCAACCACTTTCTGGAAGGTAGGGCGTGCGGAGAAGTGAATCCGAGGCGATATTCGGGAGGATAGACGGCGGGGGAGGGGCCTCCGTCGGCCGCTTCTGGCAAGTGATAGAGCCGCGGAGCACAAAATCGGAACTTTTAAAAGTCTGCTCCGCTGAAAGACGTCACTCTGGTGGCTAAGTGGGGGGTGGAACCCTCCGGGACAGTGTGGTCTCAGGACCCTCGGGGTCACAGAAAGACCGGGGGTGCCTGAGTGTGGCAGAGCTCCCAGGTAACGGAGCAGGGAAGCCGGCTGCAGAGGCGGAGCCCAGGCGCGGGCTCTCAGCTCGGGGTTGCCATAAACCGTGATCCGCGGCACAGTCGGGCCACTGCTCCTCCAGCAGGGACCCAACAAGCGGCAGATCCGGGGAGACTCACCTTCC
>NC_138378.1:59168459-59222221 GCF_054177405.1 Leptonychotes weddellii
GGCACATTCTGCATGGAGCACTGGGTGTTATGCACAAACAATGAATCATGGAACACTACATCTAAAACTAATGATGTAATGTATGGGGATTAACATAAGAATAAAAAATAAATAAATAAATAAATAAAGCAGTAAAAAAAAAGAATGAAATCTTGCCATTTGCAACATGGAGAGAGCTAGAGTCAAGCAAATTAAGTTAGAGAAAGACAAATACTGTATGATTGCACTAATATGTGGAATTTAAAATCAAAACAGGGGCATCTAAGTGGCTCAGTTGGTTAAGCATCTAGCTCTTTGTTTCAGGTCAGGTCATGATCTCATGGGTTGTGGGAGTGAGCCCCCCATTGGACTCTGTGCTCAATGATGAGTCAGCTTGAAAATTCTCTCCCTCTGCCCCTCCCCCCACTCTCTCTCACTCTCTAAAATAAGGATAATCTTAAAAAATGAATTTTAAGATACCAAAGAGGTCTTTCCATCATGAACAACTATAAAACTGGAAAAGAAAATTAAACATTTTTTTAAGACATTGGACAGCAGGACTAAGTGCTGGGGAATCTTAAATCTTAAAAAATGAATTTTAAAATTAAAAACAAAACAAAAAAGGAAAAAAAGGGAAACAAACCAAGAAACAGACTCTTAACTATATAAAACAAACTGGATGGTTACCAGAAAGGAGGTGGGTGGAGAGATGGAGGGAACAGGGGATGGGGATTAGAGTACTTATTATGATCAAAAAATAAAATAAAAATTCAGCTCAAAATACATTGCAAAAATAAATGAAAATAGATAATATACCACCTAGTCTCATAAAGAAGCAGAAAAGACTGTGAAAAAAATAGAGGCAAGATATAATAACCAACATATGAAAAAAAATTTTTTAAGATTTTATTTATATATTTGAAAGAGAGAGAGTGAATGAGAAAGAGAGGGAAAAACAATCTGAAGCTGACTCCACACTGAGCACAGAGCCAGACCTGGGGCTCGATCCCACAACCACGAGATCATGACCTGAGCCAAAACCAAGAGTTAGATGCTTCACTGACTGAGCCACCCAGGTGCCCACCAAAAATATTTTAATTATATATTTTTACAATTCTGTATTTATTTAAAATGTGGATAAAATTAGTTTCTACAAAAATACAAATTTCTAAAATTAACACAAGGGGAGAAATACAAAAATAACAACCTTAGAAGATATTGCAAACGTTCTAAAAATTAAAAATAAAAAAAACAGAAAAGCCTAGTTTCTTATCCCTTCCGCTTCCTTAACATGATGACCTCTGATAATTTTGTAGACAAGTTCATTCAAATCTACTGAAGAACTACAAATTTTAATCAATTTAATAGTCCAAATGAATAAGGAAAAAATGAAAACTCCAAAACTTACTTGTGCGAAGCTAGTATTTATCTGATGCCAGATATCCAATCATGGTTGATCAATAAGGCAAAATGACTAAGACATCTAAAATTCATCAAACAGAATAAATGTAAAGGTTTATTTGGGAAACTTTATAAAACAACAACAGGGTACAGACTAAAACTCTTAAAGTGTATTATAATTTTATAATAAAAAATACTGCATATAAATGATGTCAGAATACACAAACTCATCGGTGAATCAAACTTGTGGATCTTAAAAAGACCTAAATGTACTTGTAGAAAATAAAGGTAAAAGTGACATATTTTTCACAGAAAAGAATTTTTATTCAAAACTATTATGAGAATAACTGGGTAACACAAAATTATATAAAATCTCATCTCGCCTCATACTTTACAACAAATTCTTACTGGCTTAAAGATTATATTAAAAAATGGAGTTTTGGAAGCCCTAGGAGGAATGGAGGAGAATATTTACATAATTTTGCAGGCATCTGATAATCCCCACATATTGGAGACATATCTTGGCACTCTGGTTTGTAAAACTCAGTTTAGGAATGGCTGTTTTGGAAACTGACTGACAATTATTTATAGAAACAGTGCCAAAAGGACCACCTCTTGTGAATTAATAAAGCACAGGACATATTTATGACTTAGACTTTTCTCAAAACTCATCCTAAAGATCAAGTTTTCAGCCAGAGGGGTACTAATTATTCCAGGAAGTAGCGAAACTACTAAACAATTCTGTGTCAGGTCTCTCTGCATTGCAAGGGTCTTTAGCCTAATACACGAACAGCTGATAGTCCCCTACCTGCCAACTGTGCTAGTGCCAAGTTCAACTGACTAATATAGTTGGGGTGGGGGGGATGGGGAACACCCAACACCTTAGGAAGTTGCTTTTGGTGAAGTCAGTTTTGATATATGTGCAATTTTTCAATGATTAAAAAGAGAAATGGCAGATGTTGCATAACTGCTTATAGCTTTCACTGTTTATGGAGGCATGTTTAATGGTCTTATCAGTTTAAGTGGTGAAATAAAATACATTCATTATTAATAAATTTACAAAAGCATTAGTATGTACTAGGAATACATAAATAGATGTTATAGGCAAATTTTAAAATAACCAAACTGGGCTCAAAAAAGATATATTCCTATAAATTACCAATACATTTTTTAAAAGGTAATTTCTTTTAATATTTAAGTAGTTTTCATGCTATATAAAATTGCTTTTTCATACACTATATCATATTGTTAAATAATTTCCTATTTGACATTAATCAGTGATTGCCCTTTTTCTTGATATTCTCAATATTTATACCTCAATTAATGAAACATACTCTGCCCTCAGTGGTTTTTCAGAAGGGGCACATGGTCAATTTGTTTTAAAGAAATATTATACTAAACCAAACCACATGTGGATAAGAAATAAATGAGCTTTAGTCTTCTCAAATGCTATGTTTATTTAATTAGTGAAGAGAAATATATATTATTATTATTCATGCTTTAATTATCAGTCTCTTCTTCCTAGGATTAATCCTTAATGAAAAACTCATGAAAGAGATAAATTTGAAATACATAGTGAACTCATTTATTTTGTCTTTGAATAGAGATGGGGTCAAAACACATCCTGTACTCTGGCAGTTGTATTTGTCAACAACAGTATGTTCCTCACTGTTCAGGTCTATTGCCTGTCACTAATAAAATCATTGTGCATTAAGCAGACTTAAGACTTTTGGTTTTGTTATAGCTGAAAATAAATGGTGATTTTCTTTTTTCTCCGCAAGAAACATGCTTGCCACAAGATAAGGGTTTTACAGTGAGAGAAGAAAAATCATTAATTGCTTCCCACCTTCCCTTCTTTGTAACAGGTACAACAGAAAGAGGTATTTGAAAACAAAGCAAAAATAAGGTCCTCTGATGCAGAGTAAGATCAAGTTCAACTGACTAGGGTGGCTTCTTCTTGTTTTCTATAAAAGTATTTTCCCTTCCAAGCTTATCAAGGAATGCATTCCCAAAATGATCTATCTACTGCTTATGTCAGACTCAATGTATTTTTTGCAGTGAGAGATGTGGGAAACATTGAAAGATAGAATTAAAAGGAAGCCACGAGGGAAATTAATATTTTCCCTTTAGGATCATTCATAAAATCTTTGCTTCTTAGCAGAGTTATGAAAAAATAAAGTTTTGTTTCATGGACTAGGAATTCAGTATCAACTTTTGTTTAATGCCTTAGAAACAACAGGGAGGGCAAAACCAACCATCACATACAACCCATAATAAAACCTTTTAAAGTAATAGTAAGAACTTCTGCTCAGCTAGTCATCTGAATGAGAGCTGAAAAATAAAGAGAAACTTGAAATGACCACTAAATAAGTAAGTAAGGCTAACTCTTAGACATCAACTTTTTAAATAACCAAATGCCATTTAAATCATGTCTCTGCAAAAATGCTTCAGAATTAAAATCTGTGAAATCAACCAGGCAAGAAACCAGAAAACCCAGACTATGTGAAAAAAAGTACAATTGTAATACTACTACAATGATAATAACTAGAAGTTCCACAAAAGGAACCTTAAGTAAGTCCCTTCAAGACCTTCAAGTCATTATTTATCATGCAGAGTGCATTATACTATCAAAACACTACTCTTCAGAGTACGGACCCTCAGCTTCTACTGAGAGCATTTGGTGATATTTAGAAGAATAATTTCTGCCTTTACATTTTGATTTAGCCATCCCAAATCTCAGTATTTATACCAACATATACTAGGGAATCTATGAAAAGACTCATGTTCAAGTATTTTATTTTGCCATTACTTGTAAGAGTGGAAGATTGGAAACATCCCAAATATGCATGAAATGGACAATGACTGAACAAATAAATGGATGTACATTAACACAGTGAAACACTATGCAACAGGAATGAAATATACAGAAATGAAGATCTCTATGCACAGAATGATCTTTATTAAATACCATTAATTGAAAAGAGCAAAGCATAGAATAGTGTATGAAATATACTACCTCTGGTGAAAGAAAGAAGTTATATATAAATATATAAGCATGGTTTTACAGGAACTAATACTAAAATCATAAATGAAAAATTAGTATGAATGTTAAACTATAGAGTAGGAGGAAAGATGGTACAAAGGGACAAGTAAAAAAAATAAGAGTTTCAAAAAATAAAACTTGTTATATAGTTTTGCATTCATGTTTTATAACACCTAAAATCTACTAAAAATTTGGAAATAAAATCTAAAAATTCAAAACCAAACCAAAGATTTTAATTCTTATAAACCACACAGAGGTAAGACTTCTTTTTTTTAAAAGTAGATTCCATGTTTAACATGGGGCTTGAACTCACAGCCCTGAGATTAAGAGTCACGTGCTCTACTGAGATGGCCAAGCAGCTCAAGGTAAGAATTAAAAAGATAATAACTTTAGAATACATTATTTTGACTGTACAAACTTAGTAGGAAATATTCTAAGGACAAATAGAACTACAAAGAAATCTTGGACTTCAGTCAGTAGTCTAATGGAGAGGGATAATTTTGATATATATATGTATAGATTAATGTAAAAAATTTTGTTGTTGAGAAACACAATTCAGCTTAGAAGAAAAGTGATACAATTGTAAAATCACAGTGTTTAATAAAAAGTACTACAATATTCGGGCACCTGGGTGGCTCAGTTGGTTAAGCATCCAACTCTTGATTTTGGCTCAGGTCATGGGATCAGGGTCCTGGGATCAAGCCCTGAGTCATGCTTCCCCCCGCTCCAGTGCAGGGGGGGAGTCTACTCGGATTCTCTCTCTCCCTCTGCCCCTCCCCCCACTTGCTCTCTTCCTCTTTCTCCCTCAAATAAATAAATAAATCTTTAAAAAAATGTACTGCAATATTAAATTTGAATTGGAAAGTATGAACTCTTGATATTTTTTCTTTCTCAAAAATACTTATGACAGCTATCCCAATAGCAATGAGCACATCTTAGCACCCGGATTGTGGTCTTTAATTACCATTAGAAGCCAGAGCTCCTTGGAGTAATTCCTGGAAAGATTCCATATCTGAGGTGAAAAATACACAAAGTGAGATTGAAATATCTAGTTGCAACACAAAACAAGAAAACTATCAAAGATAAATGGATTCTGTCAAAGGGATACAAGAACAAATATAGAGGGAATCTCTTGGCCAAGTTTGAGACAATTTGCATATGAAAAAGAATAATGAATTTAATTAATTGTAACAGATTGAATATATGAAAATTCATGTGTTTATAATGTTATATAAGGGGACAGGGAAGACAAAATAGAAAACAAAACCACCAAAGATACCTTGGAAGCAACTAGGAGATGGGTCCTTTAATCAGAAAATTGACAAAAGGAAAGGTTTAAATATTTATGCTGTCTTTTCACTATAAACTATATTTCTTAGTAACCAAAATGCCCAAGCCAATGAGGGACTCTCTATGTGTGCGTGGGGAGGAGGGTACTGTGTAAAGAATTGAACAAAAAACTAGAGGGGCGCCTGGATGGCTCAGTGGGTTGAAGGGCTCTCTTCAGCTCAGGTCATGATCTCAGGATCCTTGGATGGGATTGAGCCCTGCATCAGGTTCCTTGCTCAGTGGGGAGTCTGCTTCTCCCTCTGCCCCCCCTCCCCCTCCACTCATGCTTGCCCTTTCCCTCCCTCTCAAATAAATAAAATCTAAAAAAAACAAAAAACAAAAAACAAACCCTAGAAAACACCAGTTTTCAACTTCTAATGAAATAATTGATTCAGACCATCATTATCAATGGATGAAAAGATATGAGAAATTTAATAGTGAACCTCATAATGGTAGGCTCAGTCTACCACCACCTGAATCCACTGATTATTCTTAGCATCACTGAAAATGGGACAATGGACATTGCTTTTCTCTTTATAGGAGACAACATGAAGTACATATCATCATTCTTCACCAAAAAAAAAGGAAACTTGAACGTAATCAAGATTGTATCATTAACTTCTATTTACAAGATATTTAAAGAACAGAGAAACAAACCACACTGCAAGGAATTTAACGGACAAATCTAAATAGCAGGCACTCAAATAGGGGAACTGACTCAGCTCTGTGAAAAGTCAATAACATGGGGAGAAAGAAAGAGGGAGGCACAAGATTTTGATTAAGAAATCTTAAAAGACATGATACTGTAAAGTGTGAACACTGTTTTCATTGTGATTGGAACAAACCAACAATAATATACACTGTTTTAAAAAAATATTTTAGAAATATGAGCATGAATTACATATTGATATTAAGAAGTTAAGAAATTTTTTATGTTTGACAATGGCATTGTTATTATATAAGAAAATATCTTCATAGATGCATGCTGAAGAATGTATGGAGAAATGTCATGAATCTGGACTTTACAAAAGAAAAAAGGACAAATGCAGAAAATAAAGGAAAATCTTAATAATTGTTGAATCTGAGTGATGGATATATAGGGGTTAGTTGTACTATTCTATTTTTGTCTATATTTTTAAAATTCCACAGTAATTTAAGTTGAAAAAAAATAAAGATTAATGTAACTAACTTATTTTTTAAATGTTGCCATTGGTTGGGTATGGTTAGATAAACAGATTAATGAAAGATCTGGAAAAGAGTGATGCTCATATTTAGAGTTCAGTTAATGTACTATTCTTAGTTTCAGGTGAAGTGAAAGCAAAAATGTAGATCTTATTTAATGGGCATATAAATGGGAGTCTGTGCTCTGAATTTTTAACAAGACAGAAACTCTCAGAACTTCAAGCAGATTGTCTCATCTAATATATCAAATACTAATATGGAAAATCAAACAAAAAAATGGACTACTCAAGGAATCACATGATAGAAAAAAATATTTTTTCAAAAAAATCTTCATTTTTGAAAAACTGCCTTTTTGGGTTAGTAACTAATGTATTTTACTAATACAGAAAAGCTGAATGTCAACCCAATATTACCTTCAAGTAAAGAATCATGAATTTAAAGCCATGACAGGTTTAAAAAAGAAAAAAAACCACTTACTGGGTGTCTATACGGTCTCTGGTACTGTTATTAGCCCAGGAAATACATAGATAAGTATTTTTTGGTGTTTGTAGCTAGTAATTCAATTGGAAGCACAGAAATCTGAGCATTTAAGATGTACAAGTTGAGTCTGAAGTAATGAGGAATTGATGGCCAACTTAAAGGTATTTGGTTGAGTGTATTCCTAGGAGGAAAAAAATGTTTGAATAAAGAAATGCTTGCAGTGAAGATCCACATGGAAATTTATGAAGTCAGAGGAGTAGGTCAATGTTGCCAGAGCTACAAGGTAAGGCACCGAGTGTCAGATGGATTTTACTTTGAAAGAAAAGGCAGTGCCAGTGATGAGAAAAGAATCGTGAATTTCTGAAAGAATATGATGAAATCATATTATCACAGATACCGAACTACCTAAATCCACTGATCAAAAAGAAGAAAAAGGCAAAACATACATACAAGTTAGGGACATGGTGATAGAAGAAAATAAAACCATGTTAAAATCAAATGGTTTTTACAATTTTTTCTATTATATTCCAAACATTACATACGTGTATTGGTTTGGGTATTCAAAATACATATTCTATGTAATAAAATATGGAAGTTAGATACCCAGAAAATTGTGCCACTGCCTAAACAATCACACGATGGCCAGGGCGGGGGGAAGGTGTTTTGTATTTTAGTACTTCCTGACCACCCATCTAATTAGTAATTAAGCTCCCAATCTTTATAAAAATGAAAGAGTAGGTATTATACTTTCCTTAGTTATTGCTTTTGAAATTTTTCCATGTTGCATAACCTTCAAGCACATTTAAGAAACCGTCATATTTTGATGAAATTATAGGGTGTATCATTTTACAAAGTTAAAATCCTATCATACTATAAATGCCTAACCTTTTTTCACACATTTTATATAAGTTTATCTTTGCATAAAATAGATTTCCTTAGGTTAGTCCCACCTCCACTAATAATTAATTAAACATTTGCTCAATTTTGCAACTGTGAGCAACTTAAGACTGTATATTTCTATACTCACATAAAAGGCTTAGGACATAACAGTTGTCACAGCACTGAAAATAGTTATTAAATCTCAGAAGGCAATGTTCCAGAAGTTAGTTTTCTAACCAATTAAAGCTGACATCCAAAAATACTAACTAATATGACAACACTATCAATTTCTTTAAGATACCAGTGTGGGATTTTTAACAAGGAAGGATATTTAGGAAAAAGGTAGAAAATCAGGAAGCAAGAAATTAAGTATTTTTTTACACTATGAAAAATATTTTTAAGTAAGGCTCTCACAAGATTTTTCTACTGTGTTTTTAATTTTGTATACATTTCAGATTATTGTTTTTAACATTTTAAAGATAACAAATTCACCTTGAGTATAAATATCTCAAATTCTGGGCCTCTTCACAGAAGTCATTCAAGCAATGGATTTCTTGGCCTAAGTCTCTATAAGCTAACTATAAAATCAGACTGATAACTAATGTTTTCTACTTAACTCAAATATTCTTAACATTCAATTCACAAAGAGAGTGGAGTAGTTGAGCATGCATTACTTTGAATTAAAGAATTTAGCAGGTCCATTTAGCAGCCTTACCATAGAAAGAAGCATAACTATACATTTTAAAAAACTCATTGGGTTACCATCAAAACTGAGAACATCAGTAGAAAGTAAAAGATGAGGTTGATGGCTTACAGGAATTTAGTTGAGGGAGAAGATAGAGAAGGAACATAATAAAGTTAAGACAAGAAGGATCAAATAAATTTTGTGGTTTTTATTTTATCTTTGCTGTGAGTATGTAGGCTTGCTTTTAATGTTTTACACAGAATTGTCAGTAAAGGTTTTAGTGCTTTAATATGAAAAGCCTGTGGTCTAAGATAAACCATATATTGATGATAAATTAGTGTGTTAATTTCCAAATGAACCTCATGTTAAGTATGAGATAGTATGTTTTTCTGCATGCAAAGGCAATTACAGGTTTAATATATTTGGTGTTGGGACATCAATCTTGCTAAATCAATCATTGTAAATTATCTCACAAATGTACCTGCAATTCAGTGGCAAAGCCTCAAGTGGAAAACTGGCAAATTTCATTCAACAAAAGTAACATAAAAATTTATTTTATTGTTGCTCAAAAAGGATTCTCAAAGAATATTTAAGGATGTCCAGATATGATAATCAATACTTACTACACTAAGCTTCCAATGCCTTCATACACACCTAACTCAATGAAGATTAGTTATTAAACAGATTTTTAAAAACCTGTTAGGTCCTAGTCTTGCTTATTGTAATATGGTTTCTTCAGTCTAACAATTTAGTTCTCTTCAATATAAGTTTCTGCAACATCACTGCATCCTGACAGAGAGAAACAATTTTTATACTCCTATGAAAATAAGGAAATGAGTTCTATTTCTAGTTTTCATCTATAGGTCTCCCTTAGTAACAAATCTTTTAATGGTGAATAGAGATTGTAAGGGTATTCATGGTACCTTGAAATGATATATGTATAGTTCTTGATTTCTGGGGAATTTAACCTATAAGCTTTCTCAGAAAAGAGGAAAGCAGTCTCCCCTGAAAATGGGAAGGTTCCCTTCCTACCCCTCCACCCCAGGTTTTAATGCCCATTCCTTTTGCCTGCTTCTCAAATGTCTCAATGGCATCATCATTATTCTTCAGCAACATTACTGAAGGGAGTCACTTCTGTTGTACATAAGTTTATGTAAACAGCAATTTATTGAGGTTTTTCAATTAACTAGATGAAAGGAATCTTTTCAAAATGTATACAAATATCAAATATCTTGAAGTACCCTTGAAATATCTTATAATATTGTTAATTAATACCTCAATAAATCCAGACTTCTGGGAAAATTGGGGGAGTAGAAGGACCCTAGGCTCATCTATTCCCACAGACACAACTAGGTAACACCCATATCAATGTGAGAGTCAGCAGACTCTCCAAATCTAAATGTAGAGAAGAGGCCACATCAAGGAGGTAGGAAGGGCAGAGACGTGGTCAGGAGCTAGATGACCCTATAGGACTATGCACAGGAACAAGGGACTTTGTGGTGGTGAGAGAGGAACGAAACAGACCCCCATACTAGGGACACCAGGCATGGAGGACCCACACAAGGAAGACAAATTGCCATAACATTTGGCTTTGAAAACCAGAGGGGCCCAACAATCAGTGGGGTTTAACAACTATAACTTTAAAAATCAGCAGGCTTGGCTTGGAGTGCCAAAGAAAGATAGGAAACTGAGTTCCTGTCCTTAAAGAGACAGCACGACAAACAGCATCACTGAGATATAGCATAAAAGTAGGAGTTTGAAAAACACCTGGGTTATACAGGAGAGAGGTTTGTTTAATAATACCAGAGCTTATTCTGGAAGGGCAGGGATGCTTGGAAGACTTCTCCAAGAAGAAAAGAGCTGGCAGGGCCATTTCCCTCCCCTGCCCCTGAGCCTAGACACATGGACATCTGTGGGAACCAGCACACTCCAACACTCACTACCTAACTTGCTAATAGCACACCCTGCCCCTGCATTCTCTTATAGACACAGCCCCTCCAGCCAGGCCTTGGCTCTAGGGCCCGTCCCACAACAGACCTGCACAAACCTTGTTAACAATGCCAGCCCTGCCCCCAAGTTCTCCTGGGGACCTGCCTCTTTTAATATGCTTTTGGCCAGAGCCCATTCCAAGCAGTACCACAGTCTGGCAGGGTACAAGCAGCTCCAACAGGAAACAGCACCACTCCCAAGTTACTCTTGCCTATGACACAGGGTAAGATAACTACATGTACCAGTCCTCCTGCGGCCCCAGCAGTGTGCTGGTGGCAGACATTGGGTTTGACTGCAGGGATCAACCACCAACAAAAGCTTCTTAGGACAACACAGGGAAAGTACCCGGCAGTTAGTTGCTACCACATCTCTGGCAAATGCCTGGTCTGACTCGGCTCAAGCACAAGTTGGCCCCAGACTGGCCCACTAACAACACAGGGACCAAACCCTGCCCACAACAGGAAAAAGAGAACCATTGCAGACAACCGGACTGAAGGCAAATGTGGTTCAGCCACACAGTAGGGCACATGCAACGCACATGGGATACAAACTTGAAGCACCAGGTTCCGGTGAACACAGGACATTGCACTGCAGGGCACTACAGGACTTCTTCTTTATAAGGCCACTATTTTCAAGAGCAGGAGACATAGCTGACTTTCCTAACACATAGAAACAGACACAGACAAAATGAGGACACAGAGGAATATGTCCCAAATGAAAGAACAGCACAAAATCAAACTAAGAGACCTAGGCAAAAACAGAGATAAGTAATATACCTGAGAGAGAATTTAAAGTATTGACTATAAAGATACACACTGGACCTGATAAAAGAGTGGAGGATATCAGTGAGACAAAGAGAATGAAAATATATATTAAAAAACAATCAGAGATGAAGAACACAATAACTGAAATTAAAAATACACTAGATGGAAAAAATAGTAGACTAGAGGAAACAGAAGAACCGATCAGTAATCTGGAGGACAAAGTAATGGAAAGCATTTAAGCTGAACAAGAAAAAAAATAATAAATGAAAATAGGCTTTGGGAACTCAGCAACACCAACAAGCATAACAACATTCACATTATACGGATCCCAGAAGGAGAAGAAAGAGAAAAGGGGACAGAAAATTTATTTATAGTAGTAATAGCTGAAAACTTCCTGGAAACAGAAATTCATATCCAGGTGGCACAGAAAGCCCCCAAGAAAATCAACCCAAGGAGGTCCACACCAAGACACATAGTAATTAAAATGCTAAAAAGTAGTGATAAAGAAAAAAATTTAAAAACAGCAGGAGACAAGAAAATAGTTGCAAACAAGGGAAACCCCAAAAGGCTATCAGCTGATTTTTCAGCAGAAATTTTGCAGGCCAGAAGAGAGTGGCATGATATATTCAAAGTGCTGAAAGGAAAAAAAAAAAAAAAACCCACAGCGAAGAATATTCTATCCAGCAAGGCTATCATTCAGAACAGAAGAAAAGATAATTTCTCAGACAAACAAAAGTTAAAGGAATTCATGACTACTAAACCAGCCCTGCAGGAAATGTTAAAGGGGACTCTTTGAGTGGAAAGGAAAGACCATAAGATGGAGTATAAAAAGTAGGAAGCACAGGGATGCCTGGGTGCCTCAGTTGGTTAGGCATCTACCTTTGGCTCAGGTCATGATCCCAGGGGCCTGGCTTCTCCCTTCCCCTCTGCCTGCTGCTCCCCATGCTTGTGCACACTCTCTCTCTCTGACAAATAAATAAATAAAATCTTTTTTTAAAAAGTAGGAAGGACGAAAGCAATAATATTAAGGATATCTATAAAAATCAGTCAAATTTTCACAAAATTAAAGGATGTTAATTATGATACCATATACCTAATACAGGGTTGGGGGAGCAAAGAATGGGTTCAAACATAAGTGACCATCAGCTTAATATAGAATGCTTTATGTGTAAGATGTTATATACAAACCTAATGGTAACCACAAATCAAAAACCATTCATAGATATGCAAAAAATAAAGAGGAAGGAATCCAAGTATATCACTAAAGAAAGTCAGCAAATCATGGGGAAGAAGAGCAAGACAAGAAAGGAGCAGAGAAGAACTACAAAAGCAACCATAAACAAGTAACAAAATGGCAATAAGCACATACCTATCAATAATTACTTTGAATATAAATGGAATAAATACTCCAATTAAAAGACACAGTGTGACTGGATGAATAAAAAAGCAAGATCCATTTATATGTTGCCTACAAGGGACTCATTTCAGAACTAAAGACACATGCAGATTGAAAGTGAAGGGATGGCAAAGCATTTATCATGCAAGTGGAAGTGAAAACAAAGCTGAGGTGGCAATACTTATATCAGACAAAATGGATTTTAAAACAAAGTTTATAACAACAGACAAAGAAGGATGCTATATAATCATAAAAGTAACAATCCATCAAGAAGAACTAATAATTATAGATATGCACTCAACATGGGAGCACCCTATTAACATGGGAGCAGCTACTAACAAACACAAAGGAAGTAATTGATAGCAATAACAAAAATAGTAGGGGACAATTACCTAATAAATCAGCAAGGAAACAGTAGTTTTGAATGACATATTGGACCAGATGGATCTAGCACATATATCCAAAACATTCAATCCTAAAACAGCAGATTACACATTGTTTTCAAGGGCACATAGAACATTCTCCAGAATAGATCACATATTAGGTCACAAAACAAGTCTCAACAAATTCAAAAAGACTGAAGTCATAGTGTGCATCATTTCTAACACACTATGAAACTAGAAATCAATCACAAGAAAATTCTGGAAAGAATAGAAATACATGGAGGTTAAATAACAGGGTATTAAACAATGAATGGGTCAACTAAGAAATCAAAGAGGAAATTAAAAAAAAATACACGGAAACAAATGAAAGTTAAAACACAACAGTCCAAAATCTTTGGGATGCAGCAAAAGCAGTTCTAAGAAGGAAGTTAAAGCTATTTAAAGCCTATCTCAAAGACTAAGAAAAATCTCAAATAAACAAGCTAACCTTACACCTAAAGGAGCCGAAAAAGAAGAACAAACAAAACCCCAAACCAGTGGAAGGAACGAAATAGCAAAGATTAGAGCAGGAAACAAACAAAACAGAAACTAAAAACAACCAACCAACCAAACAAAAAAAAACAATAGAAATGATCAGTGAAACCAGGAGCTGGTTCTTTAAAAAGACATAAAAAAAAAAAAAAGACTCAAACAAAATCAATGATAAAAGGAGAAATAACAGACATCACAGAAATATAAAGGATTGTAAGAGAATATTATGAAAAATTATATGCCAACAAATCCTACAACCTAGAAGAAATGGATATATTCTTAGAAACATCCCCAAAAACAAATCAGGAAGAAATAGAATATTTGAACAGACCGATTACCAGCAAAGAAATTAAATCAATAAATAAAAAACTCCCAACAGAAAGTACAGGACCAGAAGGCTTCACAGGTAAATGCTAACAAACATTTAAAGAAAAGTTAATACCTATTCTTCTCAAACTATTCCAAAAAATAAAAGAGGAAGGAATACTTCCAAATTCATTGTATGAGACCAGCATTACCCTGATACCAAAATCAGATAAAGACACTACCAAAAAAAAGAACTACAGGTCAATATCTCTGATGAACATAGTTGCAAAAATCCTTAACAAAATATTAGCAAACTGAACCCAACAATACATTAAAAAAATCATTCACCATGATCAAATGGAATTTATTGCTGGAATGCAATGGTGCTTCAATATTTGCCTATCAATCAATGTGATACATCACATCAAACAGAGAAAGGATAAAAACCATACAGTTATTTCAATAGATGCAGGAAAAGCATGTGACACAGTACAACATCCATTCATGAAAAAAACCTTCAGTAAAGTAGGTTTAGAGGGAACGTACCTCAACATAATGAAAACCACCATAGATTAATAACCCACAGCAAATATCATACTCAATGGGGAAAAGCTAAGTTTTCTCCCTAAGGTCAGGAACAAAACAAGGATGTCCACTCTCACCACCTTTATTCAACATACTACTGAAAGTCCTAGCCACAGCAATCAGACAAGAAAAAGGAATAAAAGTCACTATTTGCAGATGACATGAGACTACATAGAGAAATCCCTCGACTCCAAGAAAATACTAGAACTGATAAATGAATTCAGGTCACAGGATACAGAAATCAATATACAGAAATCATTGCATTTCTATACACTAATAATGAAGTAGCAGAAAGAGAAATTAAGAAAACAATCCCATTTGCAATTGTACCCAAAATAATAAAATAACTAGGAATAAATTTAACCAAAGAGGTGAAAGACCTATACTCTGAAAACTATGAAACATTAATGAAACTAATTGAAGATGATGCAAACAAATGGAAAGATATATCATGATCATGGATTGGAAGAACAAATTTTGTTAAAATGTCCATCCTACCCAAAGCAGTGTATGGATTTAATGCAATGCCTATCAAAATACCAACAGAATTTTTCACAGAACTAGAATAATTCTAAAATCTGTATAGAAGCATAGGAGACCCCAAACAGCCAAAGCAATCTTGAAAAAGAAGAACAAAATGGGAGATACCACATCCCATATTTCAAGATATGCTACAAAGTTTTAATAATCAAAACAGTATAGTATGACATAAAAATAGACACATAGATTAATGGAACAGGATAGAGAGCCCAGAAATATCCACAATTATATGGTCAATTAATCTTTGACAAAGGAGTTAAGAATATGCAATGGAAAAAACAGTCTCTTCAACAAATGGTGTTGGGAAAAACTGAACAGCTACATGCAAAAAAAAAAAGAAAGAAAGAAACTGGAGCACTTTCTTATACCATATACAAAAATAAACTCAAAATGGATTAAGGATTTAGATATGAGACCTGAAGCCATAAAAATTCTAGAACACAGCACAGGCAGTAATTTCTTTGACATGGGCTATAGCACATTGTTCTAGATATGTCTCCTAAAGAAAGGGAAACAAAAGCAAAAATAAACTACTGGGGCTACATCAAAATAAAAAGCTTCTACATAGTACAGGAAATAATCAACAAAACTAAAGGACAGCCTACTGAATGGGAGAAGATATTTGCAAATGACATATCCAATAAAGGGTTAGTATCCAAAATATATAAAGAATTTATACAACTTACCACCAAAAAAACAAAACCCAAATAATCCAATTAAAAATGGACAGAAGACGTGAACAGACATTTCTCCAAAAAAGCCATCCAGGTGGCCAACAGACACATGAAAAGATGCTCAACAACACTCATCATCAGGAAAATGCAAATCAAAACTATAAGGAGATATCCCCTCACATGTCAGAATGGCTAAAGTGAAAAATGGAAGAAACAGCAAATGTTGGAAAGGATTTGGAGAAGAAAGAAACTCTTGCACTGTTGGTGGGAATGCAAACTGTTGCAGTCACTGTGGAAAACAAGTGTGCATCTTCCTCAAAAAACTAAAAATATAATTACCATATGATCCAGTAATTCCACTACTGGGTATTTACCTGAAGAATACAAAAACACTAATTTGAAAAGATATATGCACCCTATGTTTATTGAAGCATTATTCACAATTAGCCACATTATAGAAGCAACCCAAGTGACCACTGATATTTGAATGGATAAAGTGGTAAAGATATACAATGGAATATTACTCAGCCCTAAAAAAGAATGAACTCTTGCCATTTGCAACAACATGGAGGGATCCAGAGAGAATAATGCTAAGTGAAATAAGTCAGAGAAAGACAAATACCATATGATTTCACTCATTTGTGGAATTTAAGAAACAAAAGAAATGAACAAGGGAAAAAGAGACAAACCAAAAAACAGACTCTTAACTATAGGGAACAAACTGATGGTTACTAGAGGGGAGGTGGGTGGGGATGGGTGAACAACGTGAAGGGGATTAAGTGTACACTTACCATGATGAGCAGTGGCTTATGTGTGTAAGTGTTGAATCATTATATTGTGCATTTGAAACTAATGTAACACCGTATGTTAACTATACTAGAATATTAAAAAAAATACCTCAATAAATCTGAAAGAGTTAAAAATGATATTTTATTTTCAAAAATATATAAAGTTTTCCAGCTTTTTCCTACAAAAACATCAAATAAACATATATGTAGAGAGAGAGACAGAGATAGAGAGATTCCTCTATATATCCTATTAGTGTAGCAAATATTAGCTTTCAATTCACTGCATTTTGTACATTCCCTTCAACAAAATGTAGGCTGATTTCAACAGAAGATGTATTTCAGATATTCGAAGGAGTGGGATTTGAACGCTACTACTACGGTGAGTTCTTTCAGCTACTTCCCACTTAAAGAGCAGACCTGGAAAAGCATGCATGTTCATACATATACTGACCGTAGATGTGTGTGTGTGTGTGTATGTGTGTGTACAAGTCTGTTAGACTTGAACTTTCTATTTCCCTAATATGGAAATCTCAAAAATAAAGGAAATAGTAAACACGACTCTCCCTTGGGATGCTTAGTAATACTAAAAAATAACTATAGTAACACTGTATTGAAAAACATCTTCATTGATCAACATGCTGACGTACTCTGGCTAGGTGTTAGACACTGTTCATTTTTCCACGTGCTTTCCATTGGGAACTGGTGCCTCTGGAAGTCAGTAAGAGTCTTCTCTGTCTGAGATCATGTTCCTCTGAACATTTCAAATGGTCATTTAAACTGTCTGCATGAGGGGCTGGCCAAATGACTTTGGGTATGCAACCTCTTTCAGCCTATTATAAGATAATTTTAGCTAATGGGCTTTCATATCAGTCTGCACTTCTAAGCTCTCTCCTCCCCCCACCTCCCACACACCTCCCATCCTGAATCCAAGTCATCAAACCGAAATATTTAAAAGCATTATGATCCTACTTGAAACTACTTACATTTTAATTTTGTGTAAGACTTCTATGGACAACTAACAGCCCAGCTTGGCTCCAGACAGTATTATAATAATGTACAAGATAGCTAAAAAGGAATTCCAATTTTTTCTAAGTGGCGTTCATAGGAAAATGAGGAAAGGCTTTCAACCCACTAAATTATTCAGTGGTAGTATGCATTCTCTAAATTTATTACTTTTGGCTGATCTATAGTTTCAAATATAAAATAAATGTTAGAATCTGAATTTAAAAAGCAATAAATAAAACTGTCTTTATCAACAGGGCTATAAAGAAAATTCCATTTTCATAATTCACTGATACTATATCATCAAATTTATTTTGATAAAAAATTTAACAAATAAAGTGAGAGAAGCATATCTAACTAAAACAGCATTCAGTACACTAACTTCAGGACCATGTGAGAGCAAGTAATCACATATTTTTAGTTAATTGCTTCACACATATTCCCATTTTTAACACTTCTGCAGTCAATTAGACAATACTACTAAATGTGTTATGAAAGTTATGTCAAAGATCACATATTACTTCACTTGGTTTTTGCACTACCAAAGTGTTTTTTTTTTTAAGATAAGCAATTGTAATAAAAATGAAATCAGATGCAAAAAAGCAAATTTTTAATTTGACCAATGCCTTCACCCTTTTTTGCAATTTTTATTTCAACAACTAGAAATTACTTTCTATCATATAGTCCAACAGTTTCTCAGTCTTCATATACTTTAAATTACTGCATCCTCTAACAATTGTCTTTTTCCCTCTTGAGGCTTTTAATAGGCTTACTTACTAATAATGATGATTATGCAACAATAACAGAAACTAAAGAATATTGAGTATTTGCTAGGTATCAGGCACTGTGCTAAGAGCTTTTCACAAATTACTTTTTGTTTTTTGTTTTTTTTATTATGTTATGTTAAACACCATACATTACATCATTAGTTTTTGATGTACTGTTCCATGATTCACTGTTTGCGTATAACACACAGTGCCCCATGCAGAACGTGCCCTCTTTAATACCCATCACCAGGCTAACCCATCCCCCCACCCCCCTCCCCTCTAGAACCCTCAGTTTGTTTCTCAGAATCCATAGTGTCTCATGGTTCATCTCCCCCTCCAATTTCCAAAAGGTAATTTTTTTTAAGATTTTTTTTTTAAGATTTTATTTATTTATTTGAGAGGGAAAGGGAGAGAGCACAGGAGTAGGGAGAGGGGCAGAGGCAACAGGAAAAATAGACCCCGCTGAGCAGGGAGCCTGACACAGGCCTGGCTTCCAGGACCCTGGGTTCATGACCTGAGCCCAAGGCAGACACTTAAACAACTGAGCCACCCAGGAGTCCCACTTTTGTAAAATCTTTACATCCCTATAGAATTATTATAATTAACCCCCTTCTACACACAAAGAAACTGAGACCCAGAGCAATTAAGTAACCTGACACATGTCCTAAGGCTAGGAATTCATACATCTAGCATTTTAAAATAAGTCAGGTGTTATTACTCCTGCTCAGAACCTTTTATTGGTTTCTCATCACACTTAGAAAATCCAGGCCCTTGTCATGTCCTACAAGCTTTATGATTTCAACAAAACAAGCTTTATGTGTTATGATCTCAAATCTTGTTTTTGATTGTACCTCCTCCAATCTCACACTCACTCACTCTCCTTTAAGCAACAATGGCTTCCTTGATTCCTCCAACATCTAAAGCATACTTTGACCTCAGGGCCTCTGTATTGCTGTTACTTCTGTCTGAGCCAATTTGCCCTCATGAATTTGCTTGGCTCACTTCCTCACCTTATTCATGACACACAGAGAGGAATTCCAATATCCCAACTGAAATATGCCACATCACCCCTATGCTTTAGCTTTATTTTTCTTTTTTGGACTTACAGTCTGTCATGATGTTACATGTTGGTATGTACATTTTTTTCTTTCTCACAACAGTGGAAGCTTCAAGAGAGCAGAGACATTGTCTGTTCTGTTCACTGCTGTATCCCTGATGCTTGGTGTAGTACATGGCACATGGTGGGTTGTCAACAAACACTATGGAAGGAGGGAAGCAAGCAAGCAAGAAAAGAGTATAGAAGTTGGGGATCACAAGCAGGATACAACTTTTAAAGCCTGACCTCTGTACACAGCTCAAAGCAGTGAATCAAATGCCTAACAAAATAACACACACACACACACACACACACAAAGAAACCAAAACCAACAACAAAAAACTGACTGTAGTTTTAAGAAAAGAAACAATGATTTGAGGAAAAAATTTTGTCAAAGCACATCATGATTGGTTATTATGGATACATTCATAATACCACATCTGGGTTAAAGTAAAAAAAATATGAGATTTATACTTATTTATTTTCATAACCCTAAGCAACTGTTGCCTGGGAATTGTTAATTTTATTGTCTTTTGAAATTGATTGTAATTCTACTTTAAGGTTGCATATATATGATGCTAGATGTTTACTTGGAAGCTACAATATTTAATCACTATCCAGATGTTTTCAAAGAAATGTCCCAGATGGTAGACACTGTGTCTGAAAGATCCAGTTTGGAAAATTTTCAGAATTTTTATTAAGCTAAAACTTCTCTCCGGTGCATAAAACCAAGTAAGAATGAATAGTATTCTGTTTTTGTTTTTCCACCTGATTTTGCTTCTTTTCTATTGGCACCACCCTAAATCAACCTAAATATTTCAGGGTGAGGCAGTGCAGGTCACAGGGTCAAGTGAGCTGACAATGAGAGATGGAATTATCAACCATCCCAGGGAGAGACAGTGAATAGTTTGAACAAGAATACAGTCTAGCACAAAGATAAAGTCATCATTTCTTTTCTAAAGGAATGCAATACTCAAAGGATATATAAAATTCTCAGGCATATTGCTGCTGAGGCCCAGCTTTTTAAAGCAATAAACAAATTCTCACTCTTGTGATTTCTATAGTTCTCTGACTTATCTTCCTACCCTTACCCTGTAACACCTAGCACTGTGTTTTCCACATAGCACACATTCAAAACGTGTCTAAACTGGAGTGACTATGCATATTAGCTTGTGGTAAGATACTGTGTTTGAAAAGTATATTCTTGGTGGGTTAATTTTTTCCTTTCCTCCTTCCTTCCTTCCGTCCTTTCTTCCTTCTTATTTTTCCCCAAAATGAAAATAACTTTTAGAAATCAGTAAGAACAAGACACAATTTATAAATGAAGACAAATGACCACTGATTTCACTGAAAATAAATTCAAAAGGCCAATAAACATAAGAATATGCTCAACTACCATGTTAACTTCAAAGCAAATGGGGATAGTTTCTACCTTTAAAATTGTCAAAAAATTTAAAAATTTTGTAAGGCCAGTGTTAGGCAGGACATAGGTAAGTACGCACTGTTGGAGGCAGTAGAAATTGCTGTAACCATTTTAAAAGCATCTAGGCAATGTCTATAAAACATTTTAATATAATACATTTAACTCAGGGCCCCATAGCTAGTAAGATGACTGTGCAATATGGTTGACAAAAGATCCCAAAATAAATAGACAGGGATATTCACTTTAGCACAATTTGTGGATATAAAAAACAAGAACAAACTAAATGTCCATAATGGGTAAAAACCTGAAACAACCTAAATGACCATCAATAGGGATATACTGTACAATGACAAACTGTGCATTTGAAAAAAATACACATTACATACCTATGTGCATTTATGTAAAGATTCTAGGGTATTTGAAGTGAAAAAACAATCCATACACGAACATACACATATATAATGGAATAAACATAAAATTATTTTCTAGATTTACATACATGAGAAGTAGTGACACCAGTGGTTATCTTTGGAGGTAGGTGATGGTAGAACATTTTTACATTTTATTTGTATATTTCTGTTGTTCAAATATTTATTATTTTTTAAAAGATTTTATTTATTTATTGGAGAGAGAGAGAGAGCATGAGAGAGAGAGAGAGAGAACACAGGCAGGGGGAGTGGCAGGCAGAGGGAGAGGGAAGCAGACTCCCCCACCCAGCAGGGAGCCTGATACAGGGCATTCCAGGACCCCCCTGCCGGTTCACGACCTGAGCCTAAAGCAGACACTTAAGTGACTGAGCCACCCAGGCACCCCTGTTATTCAAACTTTTAAAGCACTAGTTTGATTTAAAAATATATCATCAGACAGAGGGGAGGTGGTGGGGTGATAGGTTAAACAGGTGATGGGGATTAAGGAGTGCACTTGTGATGAGCACAGGGTGTTGTATGTAAGTGCTGAATCATGAAATTCTACACCTGAAACTAATATCACACTGTATATTAATTAAGTGGAATTTAAATAAAAACTTGGAAAAAAATAAAAAATACATCATCAGAGATTGTGTGTGGGATTTAAGGGCCAGTATTACATCTTTTTTTTTTTTTTTACTTTTGTCAGTCTTTAAAAAGTTAGTGTTATAAATATAGAAATAGGTTTATTGTTTTGTCTGTTTGAAAATATATTCTTACTTGTGAAAATAAGCCAGGCAATAGGGAAAAATATTATGAAAAGGAAAATAAAACTAGCATAGAATCCCACTACTAGGACTACAGTCTTTTGAAAATATAGAACATACAGAAGAACAGTATCAATTACAGGTCAATCATGTAAGGTAAGTAGTGACCAGGGGCTAGCAAACATGGTATCCCTGAATATAGAATACATGTACCTATACTTCTGGTTTACCTGATCCTTTACACACACACACACACACACACACACACACACGGAATATGGGGTGATGGGAGAAAGTATGCTCGATAGTATCAGGTGGCTTTGCTTAAAATACCTAAATCTGAGATACAGATTTTATGTGCTTTTGTCAATGTTTTATGAGAAAGTCATGAAAGAGATTATACTTATCGATGGTACTCAGGTATGACAGTCAGTGTGGGCCACCAGCTTTGAACTAACTGAAAATATGAGAGGAAGCTCTGTTCTGCCCCAACCTTTCACCTAAGAACATTCAACTCAATAATTCTACATAGTTATCTGGAGTACCACTAGTTTAGCTTCGTTCCCTGTGATTAGAAATAATTATTTTTGCTAAAGCTCAAATAGCAACATATCAAGCTGTTATCTGTCATTGAGACCACAAGGTAGATTTGTTTATAAATTCTTTTCCAAAGCAGCATTGAAGATAGATGGAAAGAAAGGGTAAGCTAAAGAGAGGTTAATATAGACATGGAAGATTTTTGGTACACTTCCGGTGATTGTATTTCTACTTCTAGCCATTATTACAGAAAGCATTTGATTTCTTTGTGACAAATGAATTCACTTTATTGTAATTATGACTAATCCTTATTGGAGTACACCTTTTCATTTTCTCACTTTTATTAATGTTCCTTTGTCTGCAAATTTTATTTTAAGCCCTACCCTGTACTGACAGTGAGTTCATTGAGCCTATTGCTTTGCCAAATAAAAACAATGGTTAAGAGAAATATACTGCATTGGGATTGGTGGGAGTACAGCCAAGCCCACTCACTGGGTAAATGTGACCACTACCTGAAAGTCAGAGAATTCTAATGAATAAAGATAATTATGAATAATACTGCACACCTTGTCTGGTTTGGAACATAAGGCAGTGGTTCTGCATTGCCAAGAAAATAATGTTTCTCTCTGTATATATTCTGATGCTTCACTCAGAAACTTCACCTAGATGTGACATAGAGACATAAGAAGGAGTTAGCTGCACCATGCTGACAATCCACTTCAAAGGTTGTTATTGTAAACAAAATCATGTAGAGTCGCACGGAATTAAAATGTATTCTGATGCCAGAACTGCAAAAGCAGTTCAGATACATACAGGATTTCTGAAGACAATGCTTTTGTGTTCTCATGAATAGGAAATGCCGATGACCAGCATGAAACAATTGGTTGACTTTCTTCCATAAAATGATTGGAGATTTTTTTCAAAAGTGTATGTTTTTCTGATTTATTACTATTACCCATGAGTAATTTTTATTTCTAAGTACAGGTTTCTCCCTGCTGTTATGGAATACTCACTTTGGGCAGATAAAATAACTCTTTCATTTTACCTATTTGAAACAACGAAGTGAAATACACATTCACTTCCATCCCTTGTTTTCTTTTGCTCAAACTCTCTCTCAATGTGACTCCTCCCTCTGTGCCCCTAATGCCCTCAGACCGCTGGATCCTCTACTAGCCTCAGGGAGCAACATATCACACGACAGCGCCTCATGAACCCCAAATTTACCAATCACTTGTACCTTATCAAGACATTACAATTTTCTGTCTCAATTCCTCAAGGCTCCCCCTCATTAAAGAGACAAAGGGCTCATTTCATCCAGTAATGACAAAACTGTGAGTGAAAGATTTAACCTATCATTCCTCTCCATTGGGCTGTTATTGTAGTAATGCTGCATAACAAACTACTCCCTGAACCCCCTGGCTTACAACAGCGAGCATTCATCTTTCTCACAGATCTGAGGGTCTGCTGAGGCGTTCTGCTTCAGGGTAGACTGGGCTTGGCTCTGGGTTCTCGGAGGGTTCAGATCTGCCTCGCCTAACTTGCTGTGGGGCTCAGACTAAAGGGATGGTAGCTTTCAGGGACATGCACTTCTCATGACAATGAGAGGAACACAAGAGAGGAAGCCAAATTGTGCAAATACACTTAAGGCCTCTGCTCACATCAGGTCCACAAGTATTTCTTTAGCAAAAGCAAGTTGTATGACCAGTATGGATGGGTAGTGAAATATGTTCCACCCACTAGGGTGCACTGCTAGGTCACAGGGTAAAATATAGTGAAGAGTTGACAATTTACATGGCTTCTAAGGAAATATATATTTTTTTATTCGGTGGGAATTTACCTGAGATAATACTCTACACCTTAAGTGAAAGTAGAACTTGTATTGGCACAAAATGGTATTATTAAAATTTAAGAGGCAGGTGAAGAAATGTAATATCCTATGAATGACATCCAAGAGATGTTCTTCTATTCTACTGATTATATAATAGAATAAAATCTAATACTTTGTGCTAGGTACTGTTTTAAGGGCTCTACATATATTAAACTCATTTAATTATTAAAATAACTGCATATATTAATAACTATTCTGATTCCATTTGGCAGGTTAAGTAACTGAAGCATAAAGAGATTTACCAGTTTGCCTAAGGTCACATATTAGTAAGGTATGTACTCTAGCTCCAGACTCTACACTTCTGGGAGACTGAATATGTAAATGGATGATGAGACCATATATAAAAATACAGCTCTGACCCACAACTTACAGCAAGCTGTCCACAAACCCAACCTGTTATCTACAATAACCAGACTAAGAAGCCAGCTTGCTATAAGTGAGATTTATAGGAAGTCACACTACTATCTTTAGAAGCAATCCAGGAAGTCAAACAGTAACCCCTGCAACAATCAGCCCCAAATGGCTATGACTTGACAGCTTTCCAAGTCTTCGTTCCAACTTCAAATTGAGAACCATCCAGAGGAAGCCAAGTATGTACACTCACCACTCACATAGGATGCCCTGCTTTTAGTTCGTGCACTTACAAGCTTCCCCACTCCAACAGCCTCCCAACAGGGCACATGTGAAGCCTTCCTGTTTTGTCACTGTAAAGCTTTCCCATTTCTCTGCCTGCCTCTGAGTTTCTGCCAAGGCACAAGCGGTGGTGGCTGACTCCCTTGCTATAGCAAACTCTGAATTAACAGCTTTGGCTTTACTCATTTGTTTAGTCTTTATTTATTTCTATATAACCAGAACAATATCCATTATATATAATGTAACTGAATATGTGCATGTCTAACATAGATACAAAGACTGTAGTTAAAACTGCTGAAAGGTCAATAATCAACTTTTCAGTACTTAATTTTGGTAATATGGCCCCACTAATAACTTGGTAGTTAGATAATTTTATGGATAGATCTACAGAAAATCCAAGTTAATGATAATCGTAAGAGTAATAACAGAGTGTAAGTCAATGATAAGGACATCAGTAATAACAAAAATACCTATTTTATTAAGTACTTATAAACACAACACACATTAGTAAAAACATTAATTTGTGTCATGCTCAAATTAATCATATGAGCTGATTACTGGGATATTTCCATTTTACAGGAAAACTGAGACTTAAAAAGTTAAGAAACTTGCTAATACCCACATTGTTTAGATATTATACAAACACAATTTAATTTTGGCAGCTTAACTCCAAAATTTAATTGCATTTATGTTTAGCTCAATAGCTGGCATACAGTGGGAATTCAACTTAACAGAAAATAAAAAGAATGGATTAATTACTTAATTACCAAGATTCAGTAAAACCTGCACTAACCCTAAAAACCTATTCACCAAGCTTCTTGGAGCTTACTTGTCTTCCTTCCCATATATATATGTGTGTGTGTGTGTGTATAATAACTGCATTTCCCATTCAGATAAGTATATCTTAAAAGCATACTATCATTTTTGCTTTTTCTCAAGGTTTTAATTTAACTGTGTGCACAGTATGAACGCTGTCAATCCTGGGGAGAAGCAGACCCAGGATCTTGCACTACCCACTTACCTTGGTGCCTGGCCAATCGACCGGTAGCTATTGGTAGCAGTACCTCTGGCCCCTAACCTCGCCAGATCCAAAGATCTACAGTTTCCCTATAAGCAACCATCAAATCTTGGCTGAGTACTACATATGTGAAAAATTGAAGTTAAGAGGTGACTTCCTGACAATCAGTTCTCATGAGAATAATCTTAGCAAAGAAATGTTGGAAATAACCTTTTTTTCAATTCTTTAGCAGGACAGTGAAGGGGATTGTAACCTTGATGTGCGTGTGTCAGAAGGCAATCCATTTCCCTCAAAATACTTGAGATCCATTGTAAAACAAAGAAATTACAATACAATGAAATACAATACAGTGAGTTACAACTCACAGTAAATTTCACTGATAAATACCAAAGCAATGATATGAAGAATGTATTCAAGTAAAAAATGTTTAAATATAAAAAATATATATATCTTCAAGTAGATAATATTTGCAATCATGAAAAATGGCTATAGGTTTAAGTAAAGGCAAGGAAGAAGAGAACATTCCACTTGCGGGGGGTTAGTGTGACCAAAGACAGAGTAGTAGGAAAAAGACAGACATGTAGAGGTGCATTAGTAGATCAGTCCAGTAGAAAAAAAAAAGTGTTTATGCAAGGGAATAGTGGCCCTCATTTCTGTTATTCCTTCAATGTACATGAAGAATGTCTGACCTTTAGTGGAACATCAAAGAGTAATGGGAAATAACACAAGTGCTAATTTTGCAACCAGAACTTCCAATGGCAATTCTGCAACTTACATTTTTAGAGGATGAGTTATCACAACTAAATACCATTTTTCTTCATATGTGATGATGTCTGTTCATATGACAACACGCCATTTTATAAATAACACATTGTACCATCCTGCACTCTTCTGAAGGAAATTTGCCTACTGTCCACCCCACTTCTTCCTTGGTATCTCACTGTTTTACCCTCAATAAATTATGTACTATTCGAAGGAATTATGCTCACAACTTTTTGTCTTTTACCCAAAAAGGCCATGAATAAATAAAATCTGTCTAGTAGACCACTGAACCCCAATCCTCTTTTCTGAAGACTCATGGCTAAGCTCACAGCCCATATTATCATTGAACGGGGAGGATTTTTTTTTTTACCTTTCTGCCATTTGTTAACACACTGAGATTATCCTTTAATTAGCCTCTTTTTCCCCCCTTTTTTCCTATGTGGGTTATGATATTTCTCACATCAAGCATCCCCTATCATTATCTCCAGTTTTGTTATCTGGATTTATTTTTAATTGCTGGCACTTATGCATCCCAGGTATGTGAATATCTATGAGATATTTCCATAGGCCTGGCAATGGACTGTTCAAGTGCTTGCCTTAGGGAACAAACACTGGAGACCCAAAGCTAGAAGTGGCCTCCTCCATTCATACAGAGTGTATGGCAGAACGGCCTAAGAGATCATTTGGGGGACCAGTTTATCATGTCCTATAGTTTCACTCAATAATTGTGACTAAATGCCTGTTTTCACAAGACCTTGTGCTAGGTACTGTGGAGAGTACAAGGAGGGCAAAGATACTGTTCTTCTTGCCATCAAAACCTTACAGTCTAACGTATAAAATCAGATCCTAATAGTATCAGAGAGTTATGGGTATTCTAAGAAAAGTAGAGAGAAGGGCCAATGGGAGTTCAAAGAACAGAAGGATTACTTTTTTACTGGCCAAGGGTGAATCATGCTTTCTGAAAAAAATGCAATAATTTATTTCTGTCCTAGCAGTTAGACAGGCAGCACATTACAATAAACCTATACATCTAGGCACTTAGAGCTATAGAGAATTGGTCAGTATCATCTGTCACAATCAAACCTTATTTTTCCTTCCTAGGAACGGTCCTATTTATGTTCACGGTACCTGATCCCAAGAAGCTCAAGCAAATACAAATCAGCAATATAAAATAGCCTGCCTGATTAAGTTAATTTCAAGGTTTCATTTCTGCTCATATTGCCTACAACCATTTTATTCATTGTGATAACTGCATAAAAATAACCTAAAAAATAGTTGAGTAATAGTGCCAAAAGTTCCTTTCCACTACAACATTCTCGTTCTCTCATTTCATCATAAATCTTAAATTTGCCTTCAGACTCTAACAGCACTTTAGTGAGCATGAAATGTGATTATAATTGTGAAAGTAACTGGAAAAGAAAGCATCAGCTTGCTAGATATGTTATTCTAAAATAGAAATACTTAGGGATCGGGGAATCTCCAACACGGAAATGCAAAGATTCTGAGGCTATGAAATTCATCATCTAGCTGCTGACACTCCTGTTTTCTTTTCTTTTGTTACTTCTCTGTTGCATTAAACTCTATGTCTCTATTATGAAGTAACCTGTATTTTTCCATTGCGAATTTTTTAACATAGGGAAGGTAATTAACCTTATAATAGCTCTAATAGATGTCCCAACTGCCCTTCTTTGTATTAGTTATTTTAATTTGTTCAACATGTATTGGGATACTGACAATAAGAGTCCAAATTATAATTTAAATAGACTGATCTGCTTGGAACAGAGAACCGTCTCTATCTGCAGCAAAACACTATAATTTTTAAAATGTATATATATTGCTGAGTGGTAGAATACCTGTGGTTCACCCATCATGATCATTTTAAACAAAAACTTACTACCATCATTTCATACATTATAAAAAATATCACCCAATACACAAAATTTAATTTTTTTCTTTCTTTCTAGCATTATTGAGACATAATTGACATAACATTGTGTAAGTTTAAGGTTTACAATGTGTGATTTGATACGCTTATATATTGCAATATGATTACCACCATAGTATTAGCTAACACCTGCATCATGTTAAATAATTACCATTTCTTTTTTGCAGTGAGAACATCTAAAATCTACTTTCTTAGCCACTTTCAAGTATGTAACACAGTATTATTAACTATAATCACTATGTTGTACATTAGGTCCCCGGAACTTATTCATATAACTGGAAATGCGTACTCTTTGACTAATGTGTCCTCTTCTTCCCCATCTGCCAGCTCCAGGTAACCACGATTCTAGTCTCTCTTTCTCTGAGTTTGGCTTTTTTAGATTCCACATAAAAGTAATATTATACATATTTGTCTTTCTCTGACTTATTTCACTTAGTATAATAACCTCAAGATCCATCCATGTTGTCCACAGCAGGTCCTTCCTCATGGATAAGATTCTGTTTATATATGGGAGCTCAGATATCTCTTCAAGAATCTGTTCTTATTTGCTTTGAATATATGTCTAGAAGTGGGACTGATGGATCATATGGTAATTCTATTTTTAATATTTTAAGGAACCCCCATACCATTTTCCGTAGCAGCTGTACCAATTTACATTCCCACCAACATTGCTATCTAAATATGCTCTTTCCTCATCAAACCTTTAGTTATTAATTTTAGCATCCATTGATGGTTCTTGCCTGACTCATCAGTTTTTACTATTTTTACTATGATAGTGGCTAAGTAGTGACTTTCTTCTCCATTTATCCATTGGCATTTTATATAAAAAAAAAGTTTTTCTTCATTTATCTATTTATAAAATTCTACCAGTACGGATTCATGGACTCATTTTAATTCAGTGAATTCTATTTTGTGTGATAATGGAAATGCACCATTCAGATATTTAATAAGAATCTGTTCTGAGGATGTGGATGTCTGACAGCCTCCTGTTGCTGCACCTTCACATCCCTTGCATGTTCATGACAAAGCCATGCTCTCAGGGGAGTGCTGTTCCTGGTCAATGCTAGGCATGGCAGAGGTGCTACAGTTGGGCCATTTATGCCCAATACGAGCTTCCTGTAAACATGCAATCTTCTCTTGGGCTGGCCATCAGGTTGGATAAGACTTTCTCAGAGCTGCACTGTAATCTGAGAACTTTCCTTCTCCTTCCTTCCACCTCTCCTTCATAGGAGTCAGTTTTCCATTGCATATGAGGCTCTCCCTGCCTATTTCTGCTCTCTCTCCTTTATCCTTCATAGGCCCTTCCCCCAATAAATATTGCACGTCTAATTCTGTCTTACTGTTTGTTGGAACACATATTCTGTTACTATCACTGTTTATTCTGATGTTCTAATTATCCCAGATTTGACCAGTAGGAGATGTTTCAAGCTGGCTTCTATGTCCTCTTTATCTTTTTGTTTAGAAAGAATTTCAGATTCACAAAGAAGTTCAAAAAATAATATAGAGTATCTGCTGTAGGACTTTCACTCAGCTTCCTTCAATGATAACATATTCCGTAACCATAGAACAATTATCAAGATTGGGATACCAGCAGTGCTGTACTAAATATACCACATACCTTCTTCAGATCTTATTTGTTTTTCCATGCATTAACTTGTGTGTGTGTGTGTGTGTGTGTGTGTGCACGCATGCAGGGAGTTCTATGAAATAAAGATTTGTTTAATCACTACCACAATAAGGATAGAGAACTGTTTGATCATCCCAAAGAAACTCCCTTAGGCTCTGCCTTTGCAGTTATAGTGTCTCTTCAAAAACCCTGACGCCTGGAAACCAATGATATTTTCTCCATCACTGTAATGCTGCCATTTTGAGAATGTTACAAAAATTGAAACACATAGTATGCAACCTTTTGAGATTTGATTTTTTTTCATTTATATAATGCCCACGAGCTCCATCTAAATAACTGCATACATCAACAATTATTTCCTCTTAATTGTTGAACAGTATTCCACTGAATGGATATGCCATATTTTGTTTATCCAATCACCCACTGGAGGGCATTCATATTGTTTCTACTTTTGGGCTATTTCAAAAAAAGCTGCTATGAACATTCACTTTGTAGGTTTTTGGTATGCGATCTTAAGTTTTCATTTTTATGAGTAAATACCAAGGAATCATATGATAATATGATAAGCATATGTTTAATTTTATAAGAAAATGTGAATCTATTTTCCCCATCTTTAAATTGTTTTTTTAGTCCTTTTCTCATTGATCTGGAGGAACACATCATATGTTCTGTATTCCAGTCATTTGGTAATTAGGTTTTGCAAAATTCTTCTTCTAACTGGAGACCTTTTCTTTTTACTTGTTAAAGGGTATATTTCGATGGACTAAATTAATACACTTACACTCACCACTTTTTATTTATGTTTGTGGTTTTTTTGTGTGTGTGTCTTTGTTAAGAACTTCTTCTCAACCCTCAAATCACAAAAATATTTCCTTAAATTATATTCTAAGATTCACATTTAGGTTATGCACTTTAATTTTTTTTAAATATTTTATTTATTTATTTGAGAGAGAGAGAGTGAGAGAGCGAGGGGAGGTGGAGAGGGAGGGGAACAAGCAGAATCCACACTGAGCACAGAGCCCAATGCAGAACTCGATCCCATGACCCTGAGATCAAGGCCTTGAGCCAAAATCAAGAGTCGGATGCTTAACCTACTGAGCCAACCAGGTGCCCCTGTGCAATTACTTTAAACTGATTCTGGGTATTATATAAAATCGGAATCAAATTTTATTTTACCTCTATGTATTATTTTGTTCTACGATTTCCAAAATCCATTCTCCATTTAACTGCAATGCCACTTATTTCATAGATCAAGTTTCCACATATGTGAGAACATGCTTTTGGGCCTTCTATCAATACTCCCTCTATTCATTAAAACAGGTTTATAATAAGATTTATTATAAAACAAGTCCTCTTACTCTGTTCTTCCTCAGGAATGTCTTGTTATTCTTGACTTTTTTTTCCATATTAATTTTAGAATCAGCTTGTCCAATTTCATTAAAATCCCTGTCAGGATTTCTTTGGATTCTTATTGAATATATAGATTAATGAGAAAAGCTACCTCTATGATAATGAAACTATTAATGAACATATTTCTTTTTTATGTAGGTCATCTTTAATGTCTTTTGATAAAGTTTTATAATTTTCTCCATAAAAATCATGAGCATCTTTATTTACACTTATTCTTATAGTTCTTTTTTATTTGATGCTAACAATGATAGATATACTTCTAATGTTTACATTATTATGAATTTGCTGTAGGGCTTGTAAATACCCTTTACTAGGAAAAGAAAATTTCTCTTGGTAGCTTTCTAACTTTATTTTTTCTTTTTTGCTCATTAATTGGTGTTGAATTCTATTGGATGCTTTTTTTTTTTTAGCAAATATTGCAATGATCATGTCGATTTTCTCTTTTAATCTGTTTATATGGTAAATTACATTAACAGATACTTAAATCTAAATTCAACTCTTTGGGGCACCTGGGTGGCTCAGTTGGTTAAGCGTCTGCCTTCAGCTCAGGTCATGATCCCAGGGTCCTGGGATCGAGCTCCATATTGGGCTCTCTGCTCGGTGGGAAGCCTGCTTCTCCCTTTCCTTCTGCTGCTTCCCCCTCCTCACGCTCTGCAAATAAATAAAATCTTCTTAAAAAAATTTTATTATGTTATGTTAATCACCATACATTACATCATTAGTTTTTGATGTAGTGTTCTACGATTCATTGTTTGCGTATAACACCCAGTGCTCCATTCAATGCGTGCCCTCTTTAATACCCATCACCAGGCTAAAATAAATAAAATCTTTAAAAAATAAAAAATAAAAATAAATTCAACTCTTCATTTCCAGGATAAAACCCACATAGTTTTAAAATGTATTCCTAGATATAGTAGCTAATATTTTATTTGGGAGTTTTACTTCAATATTCATGAATGATATTGGCCTGAATTTTCCTTTTTAGTATGTTCTTTTCTGTTTTGGTTTCAATGTTATATTAGCCTCAGATAAAATTAAATTCTCCCTCTTTCTATTCTCAGTCTCATCTAACTACACTTTACAAAGGTTTATTATTGAGTATTGGCCTCTGTCCTTCCTTTTCTTAGAGCAGTTACTTTAGAAAGGTGCAATCATAAATTCTCTCCCTGCACCTTTGAGCTGTAAATTCTCTACAACCCCAAAATGTCTTTTTCCAGAACCTGAGACCTATCTCTTTGAAATAAAATAATAAGCTTATGTTAATATTTCTTTAGTCATCAATTTTCAACATTTAGAGATAACCTGTACGAACTCCCAGTACCATCTACTTATATCACTTTTCTGGTCTTCTCAAAAAAGTTTTATCAGTTTTGGAGAGGTAAAACTTTTGCAACTATTGTTGATATGGCCAAACATCGAGTAATCTCTAAATTCTGCTACTTCTCTTTTTTTCTTTTGGATCATAACTTCTAGAGTCTTCTATCTCACTGTTCCATCTTGTCTGGTTGCTTTATAGGTCCAGTGCACAACTGGTATCCTGGGACTTCTCTTTACCTTCATCCTGGAAATTCCTCTCCCCAATCCTCTGTATTGGGAGCCCTGACTCTTGGGACCTGTACATTTCTCTTTCTGGACTTGCAATATCTCTGCCAAAGGTGTAGCCACAGCAAGCTCAATTGGGAAAATTTTATCTTCCATAATTTCTTTAGGGAAAGGTTTCTTGAAACAAAGAAACTAATTCTTTTTTTTTTTTAAAGATTTTATTTATTTATTTGAGAGAGAGAGAATGAGAGAGAGCACATGAGAGGGGGGAGGGGCAGAGGGAGAAGCAGTCCCTGCCGAGCAGGGAGCCCGATGCGGGACTCGATCCCGGGACTCCAGGATCATGACCTGAGCCGAAGGCAGTCGCCCAACCAACTGAGCCATCCAGGCGCCCCGAAACTAATTCTAATATACCCTATTGACCTATGAAATAAGCTTAAGGGGAATTCCATTTGCACATCTTACTGAGGGGATGCCATCATGTATTATTAGCTCATTAGCCATCCATTGTTTCCCTCTGTTCTGGAGATGGTTATGTCAGATGGGTTTCAAATGATCATTTCCTCCTTTAACTCACCCCAATTCTTACATTAATCACAACTAGAAGATGAGATTGTGCAAATATAAAAATAAAAGTGAGGGGCGCTTGGTTGGCTCAGTTGGTTAAGCATCTGACTCTTGATTTTGGCTCAGGTCGTGACCTCAGGGTCATGGGATTGAACCTCACATTGGGCTCTGTGCTCAGTCTGGAGTCTGCTTGAAATTCTCTCTCTCTCCCCCCTCTACCCCTGCCCACCCCCTCTCTCCAAAATAAATATTTTAAAATATTTTAAAAAATCAATAAAAAATAAAAGCAGGGGCACCTGGGTGGCTCAGTTGGTTAAGCATCTGCCTTTGGCTCAGGTCATGATCCCAGGATCTTGGGATCCAGCCCCGAGTCCAGCTCTCTGCTCAGAGGAGAGCCTGCTTCTCCCTCTCCCTCTGCCTGCCACCACCTGCTTGTGTTCTCTCTGACAAATAAATAAAATCTTAAGAAAAAAATGCCAGTGAGTTCGAGGAGCCAAAAAAAGAAAAATCCTAAAAGTATTAGTGTTGTCTATAAACATTATGTTAATGCTGATTTTCTCAAGGCCTTCATTGTACATTAAAATGTACATATACATATTATTTATTAATAAAAATGACTATTTCTATAGCCTAAAAGATCCTATTGGTGAATTTACTCCTCAGTCCCTGGAAAGGCTAAGAAACACATTATTATTAAATAAGCATTCTGTTTTCGTTCAAATCTCTCCCTTAATGCCCTGTACTTCTTTAGTAATAAAATTAGTATTTTTGGAAGCTTGAACAGGTCCAATAAAAGACTATTTACTGGGCCCACTTCTCCCACTAAATAATAATTTTCTCAGAGATGAGTGAATTAAGAATGAGAAACTAAGTTGATTATCTGCATTTGGTTTTATATATATATTTTTTTGGTGGAGGAATAAGAAATACCTGAATGGCCTTTTGATCTGTCTCCCCTTTATTTAGGTGGTAAATTCAAACCGTCTACATGGTAATATGTCACCTAAAAAATGTACATTAAATTCACTTTAACTATGAAGGAGAGGAAAACATAAACACACACACACACACAAACACACAAATGTGCAGACACAAACACACCCAGGATTTAAGTTAGTCAAAACTTGTAGAGTCAAAAATGAAGAAGAATATAATTTAACAGAATTTGTCATCAATAGTTACAAAAGCTGCAGACGTTCACTCAGTTTAGTAAGAACAATCATTTTTTAGTAATTTTTCTATTACTCTCCTAAAATTTCATAATTTTTAAACATTCTGTTAATGTCCCTGTATTTAATAATCTAATCTCAATTTTACAAAGAAAATGTTCTTTTACCCAAAAGTGAAATTAAGTTCAGAAATAAATAGAAATATATACACCTCACATTCAATTTATCTTTATGAAAAGATAGCAATTTCTAAGATATTACTATGACTTTGGCCACTAAGAAATGTTACATTTATGTCCTGCTTTAAATCTTCAATCAGTCTCTCTCATCTGTCAAAATTTTATAGCTACTAAAAGATAAAGTCTCTGTTGCTATGGTAATTATTCCATTACCTAGGTGACAGTGTTCAAATGATGTCATTGTTAGTGATCTAACTCATAAAACATTTTTTCAGTTTTAGTGCAGTTAGACAGAGGGAGAAAATTACTAGTGATACATAATCAAGAGGCCAGAAGAATGCTGCTCTTCTTAATAAACAGGGTACTCACAAACGAGAATTAGAAGGTGAATTGTCAAATGAATTTCTCCAATTATCTCTGCTTTTAGTTGGGTCAATACCCTCATCAGCATTTTACTGAATGAAAAAGAAGAAAGATTTTGTGTGTAGAGAAACAAAAAGAAAGCAAGGTGTTCTAGGGGAAGAATGGTGGAAATGGCATCCCACCTAAAAAATATGTTTCCTTAACTCTTCAGTTGAACCTCAGGTTTTATCATTCCCAAGTGGAAAAATGCTATGTGCTTTCATTTTGGTGCCATGATCTACTCCTTAACTAGAGAGCTGTGTACAAAGAAATATAGAAAAGGACATAGAGGAGGAAAGGGAAATAGGAAATAGGATGGAGAAGACAGCAGAAAAGATCAGAAAATGGGTTGCAGCTCACTGTTCAGATTATGATAAAAGAGCAATTAGGAAAAAAAGAAGAGGTAGCAAGAAGGGTGGATAAGAGTTTGGAAACTTTTCCAACTTCAGCTGGACTTATCAAGAGATGACTTCCCTGTGTCAATATTATATCCATCTCATTTAAAGGACTTTCAAATGTTGGCAAAGACATATAGCATGCCACCCTCCAAAATTGCCTAACAGGTGACAGAGAAAGTGTCCTTTGAGTTCAGAGGATTCTATAGCCAGCCACACTGTAATGGCTCCAGGTGAACTATTATCAATCAAAGAAAAATCAAACCAACATCTCCTTTATAAAGGTAGTAAAGCAATTCGTCAAAGATCCTTTCTCTCTTTTCTTCTTCTCATGTCCTCTCCTGTATATTAGCCTACCCTATTCTCTCATACCATAAGAATTGCATTAAGAAGCCCAAAGAGAATGAAGAAATCCTAGCAGTCAGTTTTATAGGTAAGGTAACAAAGAGTTTCCTTGTCTGATACAATGATAGAAACTCAGAGTTGGAAGAAAAAATGTATTAGTAGTCTCATACCAATTCAAGTCCAGAATGCTTACCAACTTTCTCTAGCCTCTTGCTTTGACAGCTCAAAGTAGAAGAATTCACTACAGCTGGAGGCAGTCCATTCCATTTTGGCCAAGTTGACATAATTCATTGAGGGCAAAAAATATATATATAAACCTGTGAAAACTTCATGTGTTGTCTCCCAAAAAACTAGAATTTCTTAACAGTTTGGTAAAGAGAGCAAAATTATTTCCAAAGCTCACATGGCAGAATTCCAGACAGCATGGTATTTGGGCTGGTGTTTGGAGGATAGGTTTGGGGAAGAGTGATCTCAACTGGAGAACCCACAAATGACATCACTGTGGCCACTGCTCTCCTTATTTATATGTAAGGCTAGGTTGGATTATTTTTTCTCTTCTGGGATGTGCTTACACTGTGTCCATGTGCATTTTCTGGTAACAGTATGAATCAGATAGAATAAACTAATGATGAGCAACAAGCTCAACCCGGGAAGCAACAGCTGCTGAGGCATCACCTCACTTTGTGAAAATTGGTAATGGACCCACTGATTGTGGTATTTTAGGCAACTCCCAGAGCAAATATAAATGCCATTCCATGATTAATAATTCTTCTTTATTCAATTAACAGTTTCATGTGTCTTGTTCTTAGTATGTATTAGACAACTTGACATTGCACCTAGGAGAGAGTTTTTACAAGAAAATGTGGTATGTGAATAATATTACCCTGTTGGTTTTAGATTCTAACAGGTTTCTTTCTTTCCCCCAAAGGATGGGGGAGGAAATACCAAAGGCTGGAATGTAAATGTCTAAACCCCAAAATAACTTGTCAGATTAAACCACCAACATCATAAATCAAGCTCATTAACAGCAACTGATAAAGTTTATCTGTCTCACATCACCAGGGAGGCACTTGCTAGCAGGGCTTTTGCAGATAGAATTTTCGGTAGATATCATCATTAGAACTCAGTGAAATAGCCATCCACAGGAACAGCTTGCAGCATTAGCTTCCATATCATAATTACAGAAATGATTACAGTAGCAAATATTAAAAACAGTGCAGTTATGCATAATTTCTACAACAGGCAATCTAATTTGCCAGCAGTAAAAACAGTAATAAAAGCATTGCCCAGTGATGGGACAAAGCAATTTTCAGTCAAGATGCCTAAAAATAACATAAGTTTTCTTACAGCTGGATTCATTGTTAACATGGTTTGCTTAGCATCCTGCTTGAGGGAGCTTAATCAAAACCAGGGCAATAACCATATTAGCTAACGCATGATACTAATGGACTTTTCACCCAAAATAATAGGACTTCTGACTTCCCCTGGATAACTACAGTTCTGGCAAAGGACATCCATGGAGGACAATAAAATCTCAGAAGGAAGGGACCACTTCCTTTAGTTAAAGAACAAAATTATCCATTTATGTCAACATGATCCTCTTTCTTACTCCTCTGAACCCCCATTTCCTTCCCTGGTGTTCATGCTTCTTTAAGCACTCACCTGTCTCCACTTCATAGCCTACTTATTTGTATCCATACCAATGCTCCCTATTAATTTAAGCTCTTGGTTGGAAGAGAGACTATAACTGATTCATGTTCTTAATCTCTCCCTCCCCAGGGAGTCCATCCCTGTGTTAAGCACAAAGTAAATGATATAGAAGTTTGTCAAATTAAACTGATGGACCTGAGATGTCAAGTTATACAATATAAATCAAACATCACTCAGAAACATCACAATAATGAAAACATAATCTGCAGTATCTGAACCTTGGCAGGATTGAGTTTGTTCATTTAAAGCAGTAATTTTCAACCCTGGTTGTTCATTATATCATCTGTAAGGCTTTAAGAAAAACCTAGTTGTAGGTACTACTCTGGATCATTTTTAAATCAGAATTTCTAACAGTGGGATCTGGGCATAGGGATTTTTAAATCTTCCCCAGAAGGAGTCAGGGTTGAGTCTCAATGATTTAAAAGGTATGAGTGAACACACACAGAGTTTAAGCATGGAAAATACCTGATTTACTAGAGATAAAGAACTAACTCCTTTTGTTGTGTGTGTTTGGGTATGTACTTCATACTTGGGGCTATATTTGGCTCCTCCATAAGATGAAGGGTGTTAATTGTACATACAGTAAGCCCTGAAATATTTTTCATAACAAAATTATGTAAGCACACAGCAATGCTAATGCCAACACCACCAGGCCAGTGAGTCTGTTACAAGTCAACTTCCAATAGTGGGGAACAAAAGTTTGCATTCTTTACAAACTCTCTAAGTCATAACTTCTCTTTGGACAAGAATGATAGGGGAGGATGACCTTTGTGGTTTGTTCCTAGAATACAAGATAAGCAATGGAAAAACAGTGTTTTCAAAAGGCATGGTAGTCCAGATCTTGATTTTTAAATAATCTCCAACACAAAACACCAGAACTCTTTGGAGAAATGGCTAACACTAGGGCAAGGGAAGAGATTATACATGCTGAGCATGAGCATCCTGTAGGGTCAGAAAGTAATGAATTAGTATTCAGAAAGCAAAATGATGTGGACATGCTAAAGGGAACAGAAGCCAACTGAAAGAGTCCCCAGTGGCCAAAGGTAAAACAATTTGATCAACAAAATAAAATAGTATTGAATGATCTCCAACACAAAACACCAGAACTCTTTGGAGAAATGGCTAACACTAGGGCAAGGGAAGAGATTATACATGCTGAGCTTGGAGCATCCTGTAGGGTCAGAAAGTAATGAATTAGTATTCAGAAAGCAAAATGATGTGGGCATGCTAAAGGGAACAGAAGCCAACTGAAAGAGTCCCCAGTGGCCAAAGGTAAAACAATTTGATCAACAAAATAAAATAGTATTGAATTATAACCCAATGTATAAAATAAATATCCATGAGTCCACACAGATATAAATGTTTGAACAAATAAATAGGGGTGGAGAGACAAATCTCCTTTATAGAAGAGTTGCAAATAATATATGTAGGTATTCCTCCTTCAGGAGGTAGGGCATAACTTACCTTATGTTGGATGTGAGCTACACTTAATGACTTCTTCCAAAGAACAGAGTATGGAAAGGAAAAATAATCACTTGGGGCATCTGGGTGGCTCAGTCAGTTGATCGTCTGACTCTTGGTTTCAGCTCAGGTCATGATCTTGGGATCTTAAGTTTGGGTCCCATGTCAGGCACCATGCTTGGCACAGGGTCTGCTTGGGATTCTTTATCTCTCTCCCTTTGCCCCTCCCCCTGCCTGTCCTCACTCTAAAATAAATAAATTAAATCTTTAAAAAATAATAATTACTTTATAGTGGAGAATCATGGCAGACACCACCTTGACAAAAGTGATCATGGTTAACATCATCAGTGATGGCTCATGTTGCTATTACATATCCCCTGATAGGATACCACAAAAAGGACACTTGACTTCTGTGGCCTTTCTTTTCTCAAACCCATAACCTCAAACAGATCAAAAGAGAAATATCAGACAGACACAAACTGAAGGACATTCTAGAAAATACCTGACCAATACTCCTCAAAATGGTCAAGTTCATACAAAATAGGAATGACTGAGCAACTGTCATGAGTAGAGGACACATAATGATTAAATACACTGGAATCTTGAATTGTATCCGAGGACAGAAAATAGACATTTCTGCAGAAACTAGTGAAATCTGAATAAAGTCTATAGTCGAGCTAATAGCAATATGCCAATGTTAATTTGATACTTTTCACAAATATATCATGGTTAATATAAAATATGAACCTTAGGGAAACTGGGTGATGGATACGTGGAAGCACTCTATACTATCTTTGTAACTTTTATGTAAACCTAAAAATATTCTGAAGTTTATTAAAAATCATACACGAAGAAAGCATGTATAGGAATGAAAAGAAAATATAATCATGAAAATGACTTATCTTTTGATTAAAGGTATTAAAAATGTTTTGAAACACAAAAAAGTTCACTACTGTTCCCTCGTTAGCTTGGTCAGTAATGAAATATATATTATATAAAATGTATTAATATATTCATACTTAATGTATTATGTATTGAACTTCAGTAACTTGCATTTCTCATTCAATCAGTCTGGACTTAAAATCTCCAGACTGAATGAGCAAATTGTACTTGATGTGGTACCAGAATGCCTTCCCTGCACTACTTACCCTTTCACAGGAGGGACATTCCCTTATTTTACAAAAATAAACCATGTTAGGTGCATCTAATTGAGGGCCCAGAGCATCATCAATTCCGAGTTAACTCACCGTATAGCTACAATGTGCTGTGAACACTTCATAATGGTTCACACAGTGCATTTTTCTTGAAGCCTAAATTTTATCTGAGAGCAGAATAGCACCTGTGCTTACTAGTGAATGTTTAGTACTCTTTTGCTGTTTTATTTTACAAAGTTAATATTTCTCCAAGCAAAAAGGCAATCTCTTAGCTAAAGATGCAATGTTGAAATAAATTCAAATGAGAAATTCCAGTTGCTGACTTTTGCTGGTTTTACTTCCTGAATGTTTTGGGGGAGTGGCTTTTCCACTCCTTTTATTCATGCTCAGTCTGAAGTCTTTTAATGGGTCTCTCTCTCTCTACCTGTGTTATTCTGCTTCTTTCCCATCTCAGTACATCCATTTCACTCTACCCAGAGTGGTCCATCCTAAGTTGCAAATATGACTTTGCCACTTCCCTCAGTAAAACCCTCTCATGGCTCCCTGATTATTATATGTTAAGTCCAAACTTCTCATCACAGCAAACTAATTCTCCCACATATGGCCCCTACTATCCCTCTGGAGACTGTGCAAAGGAAACAGCAACCATTCCCATTAAAAGAAGTTATGCTCTAATATTACTGAAGTAGTTATTTTCTATACACACCCTACAGCTATATGCTTTCATGTCTTCCCTCTTGCAGTTCTTTTTCTTTTTTCCCCTTCTTAAACAGATAATTCTCTCATTATATTTCAAGTCATGGGAGGTGTCCTCTCCTCTATGAGGTTTTCCTTAGCAATACTTTTCTAACTATCTTCCTTTCCCTGCAAACAAGCATTGCCTCATTGTTCTGTTTCTATGTCACTCTTGGATATACCA
Organism: Leptonychotes weddellii; assembly: GCF_054177405.1. Classification (NCBI taxonomy): domain Eukaryota; kingdom Metazoa; phylum Chordata; class Mammalia; order Carnivora; family Phocidae; genus Leptonychotes; species Leptonychotes weddellii. The sequence continues at coordinate 59,210,519 of NC_138378.1, forward strand.
CTATTCTAACACCCACCCTACTCACTTTGCTCTGCAGCACACAAGTGTCTTGCTTTCTGCTAGCTGCTAAGCATCCATCTTACTCATCCATCTTTGTGTCCCCAGGGAAGAGCACAGGGCCTGTATACAGAAGACACTAAAAATGCTATTGAGCAGCTATAAGCAGAAATTCCTGCTCATTTAAATTAAAATAAATACTTTATCCCTCAAGGGACTAATTACTGAGTGTCACAATTTATCTACAGGGCTAGACTTCTGCATCACCTCTCTTCACACACACCATCTCTGTAATCAACAACAGTTCCAATCTGTATCACCTGCCAACTTTTTCCCACTCAGTATCAATCTCATGTTTAATTTCTACCTGTATGTATGTCTGAGGGGCATCTTTAAAAAAAAATCCATTTTTTACAATTCTTTTTCTGCTTCTTTCACCATGCTTGCTTAAATGAGATTTTCATTTGCCTATATTCTAGGCTATATTCTGTGAGCTGAGCATACAAAATCAGTAAGATCAATTCCTGGCTTCAGGGAGCTTACAGTCTGATAATAAATTACATTGAGGGAGCTAAGCATCAGATGCTGCTAGGGAACAGGGGCAGAGCTCCTAAATCATGGAAGGTTTCCCCTAGAAGATGGTGCTATGAGCCAGGATTTGAAGGATCAGTGGAGGTTATTAGCTGAGGAAGGAGGTGAATGGCATCACAGGTAGAAAGAGAAACAGCTAGGAAGGGGCACCAAGTGAAAGGGATGGTGGCCAGAGGTAGCTCAATATGTTTGCAGATCTTAAAGCAGCTGATATTCATGGACAATGGGAGGCTGCACATGAGATGGTGCAAGATTAGGGCAGAGGTAACCTTCTTTTATTATTATGTTCAATTAGCCAGCATAAAGTACATCATTAGTTTTTGATGTAGTGTTCAACAATTTGTTGCATATAATACCCAGTGTTCATCACCACACGTGCCCTCCTTAATACCCATCACCTGGTTGCCCCACCCCCCAACCTCCTTACTTCTGTAACCCTCAGTTTGGTTTCCGGAGTCCAGAGTCTCTCATGGTTTGTCTCCCTCTCTGATTTCTTCCCATTCAGTTTTCCTTCCCCTCCTCTGTGGTTCTCCATGCTATTCCTTATGTTCCACATTTGAGTGAAATCGTATGATAATTGTCTTTCTCTGCTTGACTTATTTCACTTAGCACAATCCCCTCCAGTTCCATCCATGTCGATGCAAATGGTGGGTATTCATCCTTTCTGATGGCTGAGTGATATTCCATTGTATATATGAACCACATCTTTATCCATTTATCAGTTGAAGGGCATCTTGGCTCCTTCCACAGTTTGGCTGTTGTGGACAAGGGCAGAGGTAAACTTGGAAGGCCCTGTGATTAAGTTTAGGTATTTGAATTTTAGGCTTACAGCAACAAGGGGGTACTGAAGAATTGTAATCACATTTATGTATTAGAAGGTCTCTGCAGATTCTGAGTAGGGAAATGAAGAGGCATGAAATAGGCAAAGAGAAGACAATTATATGGCAGCTATAGTTTTCTAGGCAAGAAGACATTAAAAGCATGAATAAAAGAAGTGGCAATGGGTGTAGAAAGTAGGGAAAATAAGCAAAGTTAGAAGTTGGAGCACGTGGACACTAGGGAGTGAGCAAATGGGAGGTTTCCAAGATGATTCCCAGGTTTCACACATGGACAGTGGGGTCAATTGGTGTTGTTATTTCCAAAGACAGGGAATGAAGGAGGAGGAGCAGATCTGAGAAAGAAGATAATGTCAGGTTTTAAATATGTTTGGATTAAGAGTAATATACTTATCTTGATGGGCACTGAGAAATTTATAGAATTATGGAATCACTATACTGTACACCTGAAACTAATTTAACACTGTGTTTTAACTACACTGGGAATTTTAAAAAACATGTTTGGATTAAGACCTATCTGGGCATTCAAGCAGAAAAAGCAGTTGGATACTTTCTAGGTTATTGAAGATGTCCAATTAAAAATAACTCATTAAGAAGCTATGCATTAGGTAAGACCACCCTCCCCCAACAGTGGAAAAAAAAAAGGTGGAGGGAACTAAGAATGTAGATCTGATGAACACCACGACTTAAGGAAAGTGAAGAGGAAGAGGCTGGTGAGGAGGCACAAACAGAAGGTCAGAGAAAACCAGGACAGAGGAGTAGGATAGTATCCAAAATGTAAATATAAATAACATTTTTGAAAATGGAAGACTGTGATCAACAGTGTCAGAAACCACAGAGAAGTTCAATAACTTAAGGCTAAAACTACTCTCCAATGACATAATATTTTCAACCATTTGCTTGGTTTGTAGGCATTATTCAAATTTTAAGATTAGCTTTAATTTGATACGTAGAATGGTTTTTATGACTAGAAATTAATGTCATTACTTTTTTCTGCTCACTGTAATCTGGAAGACCTAGCCATCACAAATGCTTAGTATTCCCAGTGTTGGTATGTGAGAAATCACCTAATTCCAAATCTCAATTCCTATGTATTATGTATTTAAAAAGGCCTCTGCAGAGACTGAGGGGGGGTGCTTACTACAATTGAAATCATTCTATCCTAGGATATGTCCCCCTCTTTTTTTATAATCACACTTCAGTCAGGAAATCTGCATTCTAGACCCAAAGATGTTGCTAACTAATTGTGTACACTAGGGAAATCACTTAGACTCTTTGGACATTTTTATTCATGGGTAAATTTGCGGGATTGGGGTCTTCTGTTGTAGATTGAGATAAATCATGGTCTGGGAGAGCTAATGCATGCTTCTTTATTCATCTTCTATACTGAATTTTCACCAGGGACACATATATTTTCTTAGAGTTGCCTTTACACTTTTGGTGGGAATGGGCCTTTTGCCAATGCAGTTTACAAGGTCCACCTCCTAAATGCTTGTTTCATCTTTGCTTCACTCTTCCTCCTACTGTATGCCTTAGGCAGAGTTCTTTCTTCCTCTATATTTCCAAAATACATTTCACAAACCTCTATTATAGCATTTAACACATTTTACCCTAATTACAAGATAATGTGGTCTTTGGGGCACAGAGTATAATTATATTTGAGTATCCCTAGCATATAGCCTGTGTCTGACACCAACTTTTGTTTAGTAAATGCATAGGAATTATTCAAGCAAAGGAGCCAGATATATCATGGTGCTTTCAGCTGGAAGAGAAGTGGCTAGCTCAGTTCCCCCGAACTCTGAATCAAACTGAAAGTCTACAGATGTGTCATTGTGTACAGAATGGCAAGAGCTCATGTGGCTCAGGACTCTACAAATGGTTTCCCGAGAAGCTTCGTCGCGAAGTTCTATTTAATTAAATGACGAGGTGGGATCACCAACAATGAGATCCTAGACGACAGCCAGTCTATCCACTTTGAAGCATAACTCTTTTGGGTAGGGTAGATGGAGAGATGGATGATAAGAGAATACCTAAACAACTGCTGGCTGATAGACTCAAAGGCAGCAGGAGGGACACTTTATTAAGGGCCTGCCACAGCACAATTACAAACAGGGCAGAACCACTGTGCAGACAGAGAGCAATGATAGCAAGCTGGCTTACCTAGAGAAGGGCTGAAAGGCATTAAGAAAAAGCCCAAAATGAGATCTACCAGGCTAAACAAAGCCAGCCTTGATATGCACACGCTGTTTTGAGATCACTCTTTTCTTGGTCAATGCTACCGGACCCTAGCTGGTGGATGGATACCTCCTTGATTCGTAGTACTGTGCATTGTGTCTGTATCAAGCCTCTAGTAAATGTTTATGGATGATGATATATTGATCTGTTTTATAATCCCCCATATAAATGGATAATAAACTTTATCTACAGTGTTTTCAAATAAACAATGGCGTACTGAATAGATATGCCATGTGAGATGAAAAAGAGATTTAAAAAATGTATCATTAACTTATAGTTCTTGATTTCATCAATTAGAATTTTATTTACCAATAAACTGAAATAAGCTGACTTCACTTCTCATAAATATTCTCATGTATGTCAGGTGTATTTTGGCTTTAACTGGAAATCTGGTTACAAGAATCTAGTTCTTTAGATATTTATAATTAAATGTGGTGGCTTAGCTCCAGCAATAAGATGCATCAAATAATCAAAATACTAGTCAATCTTCCTTTTAGAATTTGTAATGATGTTGATAATGGAAGTTTCTATAAAAATCTTTAAAATATGAGTTATCATTATAACAATAAAATCAAACAGAAATAAACACAGTCAAATCATTTAATACATCTTGAGCATCTACCATATGAAAAAGACTGTTTAAGTGCATGGAAAATGTAAAAATATCAAGAGAATACATGACCTCAATATTTAGTAGGGAAGAAAAAGCTGGAGACATAAATAACTGTGATACAAGGTAGAATGGGATAAATGTGATAAGAGCTATGACAGTTTGCTAAATTAATAAAATGCAAAGTTACAGTGACTATCTGAAGTAGTGTAATTATGAATTAGGTAACCATTACTAGTTAAGCATTTTTTTCCAAAGCAATGCACAAGATTCTATGGGCTGAGACTTGAAAATATGAGACTTATTCTCCTCCCTCAGAGACAAATTTATCTTAGAAGGCCGTTTTAATAAAGAGAATTCACAGAAAGTAGTTTTGATGCTCTAAGACTCCAGAAAATGGTGGACAGACGCTCTGTTTAGAATCTAAACAAAATTTATTGAATATTACTTAAGCCACAAATTATACTAATTTCCAGAGTATTAACTCTGAAACCTTGTCCCATATAAAGTAGCTTAAGGGGAAAAATGAATAAAATAACATTTAACATGGGAAGAAACAAATATGTAAAACCTGGTATGCTGACTGGTTATGAATTGAAAATATTAATAAATACAAAAAGGGACTTAATCTAATTTATAAGACCAGCATCATGGACTAGCATATGGCAATAGAATGAGATTTTGTTCAGGGATCATTGCTTATCATTATCTCCCCTTTCTCTGTATCTCAAACCACACTTGGTGATGGAAAGTACCACCCAGAGCTAATAGACCTGCTCTTTGATTCTAAGGATCCAGGGAAGTTCAGCACTAAAAATCAAATAGGGAACATTTTCTTTTTGCTATTTTCAAAAAAAAAAAAAAATGGTGACAATTCTACCTCTTCCTAAGAGCCGCTCAGCTGCGGATAAAGACCATTTCAGAAAAGGGGAATAATAATTACCACTTCTGATCTTTTGACAGCCCAGCCTGCAGCTAAAATGACTGGCAGAACTCACTTTTTGGCTGCAAGGTAGGAGGTTCTCATACCAGTCTATACTCAAGCTGTGCTACATGACAACCCAAGATCTTGAAGCAACCTGGAAAATATATTCAATAAAGCAGATGTGATATGAAACACCCAGAAGCTTCAAAATGCTATGAAATTAAGATAGTTTTTCCCTGTCCTCCCATCTCAGGATCATTTTGAAGACTTGCTATAAGTCCTGGTTTCTAGGTTCCACCTGGTTTCTACTCAATCAGGCGTTCTAAAGGTGAAGACCAGGAACTGAAATTAATCTGCTTCATTTGTAAAAATTTGGGAATCACACATCTGAGTTGGGGGATGTCCCATGGAAAGATATAAAACACAGAGAAAATAATTGGAAAATTCATATGGTGTTGGCGACTAAGAATGTAAAAAATCATGTGCCAATAGCAAGCAGTTAACATTTCTTGAGTATCTACTATATGCACAACACTGTTCATATAGAAATGACCCCCTAATCGCAATGCACATAAACTAAATTGGAAAGGGCTCCCTAGGAGACTCATGCTTATGAAAAAGAAACACTGTCAGACTGAAGGAACATAAAAGATGGTTTCCACACATAAATATGGTTAATAACTACATCAGAGCCTTGGAGCCTATGAGGATGAGAAGAAAATCTAGCAGTAATTCAGGATTTCACACAAGCGGTCTCCTGTCACAGCCAGAGCTCACCTGCCAGGCCCTATCTCTGTCACTTCAATATCTTACTTTTTATATCTATTCTGGAATCATCAATCTCTACAAGTGGCATCTGACTATTGCCTGCTGGGATTTTGTGGTTGATTCATAAAGAGTATAAGGGGAATTGTATTGTAAAACTTACAGGGTTTATAAGCTACTTTTGAAAAGTAAGAATTCCAAACTATTTCAAACCATCCAGGAATAAATTTCCCTCATGATACTTGGAGAACCAGGAAATGGAAACAAGTGAACATCTCATTACCTTTCAGCAAAGCTCCATTAGGTAAAAGCTTTCTGGACAATGCAACTGTTATAAGACCCTATGCACATGAACTTGTCCTTGAATTTAGGATCTGAAAATGAGGTTACCGATATACTCCGGTAAGACTATTTATAAAAATCAGAGAATACATTCACCTTCAAGTTTCAAATACAAACTGTATACAAATATTTTTTTTCTTCAATAAGGAATCAAGAGAAAAAGAAAAGCAGCAAAAACTTGGAAAATGTAAAATATTTTATAAAAAAAAATGAGAGAAATTGTATAGGATAAGCATGCTAGATTTACACTAAGGATAAATAAGGAAAAAGATAAGTGCAAGGTATAATGAGAGGTCTTTACTCTGCAGAGTTATCTTGACATGTTATAGACTAGGGGTCAGAAAAAATAAGGCCAAATCTGGTTTGACACCTATTTTTATAAATAAAGTTTTATTAAATCAAAGAAGAAGATAGCAGGAAGGGAAGAATGAAGGGGGGATAATCGGAGGGGGAGATGAACCATGAGAGACTATGGACTCTGAGAAACAAACTGAGGGTTCTAGAGGGGAGGGGGGTGGGGGGATGGGTTAGCCTGGTGATGGGAATTAAAGAGGGCACGTACTGCATAGAGCACTGGGTGTTATACGCAGACAATGAATCATGGAACACTACATCAAAAACTAATGATGTAATGTATGGTGATTATTATGTTAATAATAAAAAAAAACCTAGCCTCAGTCATTCATTTACTTACTGCCTATGGCTTCCTGTATAATACAGTGGCAGAGCTGAGTAGTTTTGACACAGACCATAAGAACCACAAAGTCTAAAATGGCTGATCCCTCCCCTATACCACTGGATACATAGAAATGTTAGTAAAGTAGCAGATCCTTGAGATTTCCTAGCTTTTATAGGTCACTCTTTGTCATACACATGTCTTACAAAGGCATCTAAGGTGTTTATTACTAGCTCTTTCTTACCAGATCTAATCAGCCTATCACCAATATAGTGGTAAGAGTAATATCTTTCTGGATGGTAACAAAGATCCTTTTGAAATTGACTATCACAAAGAGTGGGAGAATTGGCACAGTTCTGAAGTAAAACAATGAAGATAAACTGCTGTTTCCGCCAGTTAAAAGCAGACTGTTTCAGGTAGGTTTTTACTAATTGGTAGAGAGGGGGAAAGTGCATTTGCCAGATGAAAAAAGCAGCTTTGATTGGTGACATTTTTAAAGTAAGTCTAAACTAGACTAAAATAAGTCTATACTAGACAAATGGTCATATTCCTAATGAAGATGTTTGAGGAATCACCACCATCTGCATCATTTTTTATGAAAATTCTTCCTGGGATATAAATAGTTCTGATGTAAAAAGAGATTCTTGTGATGGGTTACTTCCAGGGGATGACATCAACAAAATGGTGAAAAAGAAAGCCCCAGACCATCCTTCCGCCCACAGAAACACAGACTTAACAATACATGGACTAATTCCCTTTGTGAGTAATCCAGAACACATGTTAAGAAGCCCCTATACCCCAGGTGAGCATGAAACCAGAGACATAAAAGCATGGTGATCTGCAAAAATTTCCCAGTACCTGGTTCCTCTCTGGGAAAGGAAAGAGAAGACTAAAATATGTACCCAATATTTTGACCTGTGTGGGGACCGGAGGGGGCTGTCCAAGGGATTGGCTTCTGTAGTGCCTGAATCTAAGCACTGACAGGAAAGGGTGCCAAATTGGGGGTGACTGAAAATAAGGTTGATGGTTTGAACTAGCACTCATTCACTAACCATAGTCTCCCTCCAGCCCCTTGCTCAGTGTGGAATGAAAAGAAGAAAACCCAGACTTCTCCCTGAGGAAGGAAGGAGTTGGAACATGAGTCCAACATTCTGCCTTTTCAGAGGGCTTGCCTAGGGACTGGTTTCTGTCATGACTGTTTTAGAGCACTAAGGGGCCTTAGATGCTGGGGGCCACTGAGAACAAAAGAAAGCTGGGCGGATTGGTGCCGCTCAAGTGTTCTTAAATTGACAAACTTGAAAACACTAACAAGGAACGGTCTAAAAAAGTAATTGACAAGGCAATCCTATTTACAATAGCATCAAAAATAATAAAATACTTATAAGTAAACTTAATGAAGGAGATGAGAGACTCGTACACTGAAACTACAAAATGTTGCTGAAAATATTAAAGAAGACACAGATAAATGGAAATACATCCTGTGTCTGCGGTTTAGAAGACATAATATTGTTAAAAATGTCCCTAGTACTCAAACTGACTTACAGGTTCAGTATAAAGTCTATTAAATCCCATTGGCATTTTTGTAGAAATAGAAAAAAGGATCCTAAAATTCAAATAAAAACACAAATGACCTTGAATAGCCAAAACAATCTTGGGAAAAACAACAATAACAACAAAGCTCTAAGTCTCCTACTCTTGACTAAAAAACATATTATAAAGTGACAGTAATCAAAACAGTTATGGTACTGGTCTAAAATGGACACATAAACCAATGGAAAAAAAATAGAGATCCCAGAAACAAACCCACTCATATATCGTCAAATGAATTTGACAGGACAGCACAATGGGGAAAGAACAGTCTCTTCCACAAATGGTGCTGGAAACATTGAGTGTCTACATGCAAAAGAAAAAAATTAGGGCCTAATCTTAGAACATACACAAAAATCAACTCAGTGTAAAGAGTTAGCATAACACCTGAAACTGTGAAACTCCTAAAGGAAAACAGAAGAAAAGCTTCATAACATTGGTTTGGCAAGATTTCCTAGATAGGACACCAAAAGCATAGGCAATGGAAGCAAAAATAGACAGTGGGGCTACATCAAACTAAACAGCTTTTGCATAGCAAAGGAAATAACAGAGTGAATGGCACCCCATGGAATGAGAGAAAATATCTGATAATGGGTTAATATCTGAAATATTTAAGGAACTCCCTACTCCCAACTTAATAACAGAGTAACAAATTTCTTGATTTAAAAATGGGTGAAGGAGAAACAAACTGAGGGTTCTAGAGGGGATGGGGGTGGGGGGATGGGTTAGCCTGGTGATGGGTATTAAAAAGGGCATGTTCTGCATGGAGCACTGGGTGTTTTATGCAAACAATGAATCATGGAACACTACATCGAAAACTAATGATGTATGGTGATTAACATAATAATGAAAAAGTAATTAAAAAATACAAAAATGGGTGAAGGACTTGAATAGACATTTCCTTAAAGTAAACAAACAGATATATGAAAATCAACAGGTATATGAAAAGATGACATCACAAATCATCAGGGAAGTGCAGATCAAAAATACAAAGAGATACTATCTCAATGAGACACTATAAAAAAACAAAACAGAAAATAACAAATGTTGGCAAGGATGTGGAGAAATCAGAACTCTTAAGTACTGTTGGTAGGAATTTAAAATGGTGGAGCCACTAAGGAAAGTAGTCGGGAAATTCCTCAAAAGAATTCAGGACAGAACTACCCTATGATCCAGCAATTGCATTTGTTGTCATTCATCCAAACTAACAGAAATCAAGATCTTGAAGAGATATTTGCACTTCCATATTAACTGCAGCATTATTCACAATAGCAAAGAGACGGAAACAACCTAAATGTCCATCAAAGAATAAACAGATAAAAGAAAATATATATACATACATAAAAGAAAATACATATACAATATAATAACATGGGTTATTATTCTGTCTCATAAAAGAAATCCTGTCATAAGCTACAACATGGAGAATCTATGAGGACATTATGCTAAGTGAAGTCAGTCACGGGAGGACATACAATGCATAATTGTACTTATATAAGGTAGCTAAGGAATCAAATTCATAGGAACAGAAAGTAGAATGATGGTTGCCAGGGACTGGAAGGAGGGGGAAACAGAGTTACTGTTCAATGGATATAGAATCTTAGTCATGAAAATGAAAAAGTTCTGGAGATCTGCCTTACGACAATGTGCATATAGTTAGCAATGCCATACTGTGCACTTAAAATTTTGTTGAGGACAGTATTCATGTTATGTGTTTTTTTTACTGTAATTTTTTAAAGTGGATCCCATAGTTCCCAGTTCTGCTGATTATCGTCCATGGTTACCCATGGGGAGCTACATGGTGTGATAGGAGGGGGAAATCAAGGACTGCAATAAGGAGTATTTTTATTTTTACTCTCTATACAATGATGTTTTCTTAAATTCTTAAAAAGACAAGCATCTTTTCGTGTATTATTTTGTAATAGATAAATAAAAGAACATGGTCTCAGTTTAAAAGAGAGAGAGAGATGTATTACTTCGAGAGAATTTTACTTGCCCTTTGTAACACAGTAGACTTTATTGCTTGGGTGAGTGAGACAACGTAGGGATTCTCCTCACTGATGCGTGTGTTTTGGATGCATGCAGGAATTGAGAAATGACTATTAGGTGCTTTTGCAGACTCACTGGGCCTACTGTGTAATGAATTTAGGCCAAAATTTTGCTTATCTCACTTCCATAAGTGTCCTCTCCGTGAGTAGGGCACAGAAATATTTCGGTATTCCAAGGTTTATCTCAGCTCAGAATTGACATCCATCCTGGAAAAGTCTGTATTTCCCTCTTCCTTGGATACAGGCAGTGTGATGAATAATTGCAGATTCCTTAGCAGAAGGATAGAAAGAACATTAGTGGATATACCTTTGGCAACAAGATCAGGCCTCCTCTTTGTGCACAACATTCTGGGTCTACGAACTGGCTCAGGTCTTAGAACTGGATGAGTACTAGGATTCTCTCTTGCAGAGCAAAACTGTTCTGTTTCCACCAGATACCGATTTTTTGTTTATACAAATCATGCAGGATCACATCTGCTAATTTTCTAAGGTTAAACCAATTGTAATTCCTGGAATGACCTCAACTTGGTCATACATTACTAGACTTCTCATATCTTGCTAGTATCTTTAGAGCTATTTTTATCTATGTTCAGAAGTGAAATTGGTATGTCATTTTTATTCACAAAATGTTGTCAGGTTTGGTACCAAGGTAATGCTAGCTTTATTATGTGAGTTGAGTAGTTTCCTCTTTTTCTCTATGAGAGATCGCATAGATTTTTTTTTTCTTAAATATTTTGACAAAACTCTGGAATTCACCTCTGGCCTAACTTTTCTGCGCACAAATGTGTTTGGATAATTCAATTTTTCTAATGGCTATAGGTCTATGAATTTTTCCAGTTTTTGAATTAGTATCAGTGATGTTAATTTTTCTAAGAACTTGCCCAATGTATTTGAGTCTGAAATTTACTGGAATGACATTTTTCTTTTTTTTTTTTTTAAAGATTTTATTTATTTATTTGAGACAGAGAGAATGAGAGACAGCATGAGAGGGAGGAGGGTCAGAGGGAGAAGCAGACTCCCTGCCGAGCAGGGAGCCCGATGCGGGACTCGATCCCGGGACTCCAGGATCATGACCTGAGCCGAAGGCAGTC
>NC_138378.1:59222721-59247245 GCF_054177405.1 Leptonychotes weddellii
CTTAACCAACTGAGCCACCCAGGCGCCCTGGAATGACATTTTTCATAACATGTTCTTATTACCTCTTCATACGTGCAAGATCTGTTATATCTAAATATTAACTTCTGATATTTGGCCATGTCTTTCTTCTCTGTATTAATCAATTTTACCAGAGGTTTGTCATTATTAGAAGTCATTTATAGGAAACAACTTTGGACTTCTGTATTTAACATACGTCTCTTCTTGTGTTTTATTACTTCCTTTCTTCTACTTTCTCTGTATCTATTTTGGATGTCTGGACAGTTATTGAGAAAGTATAAATATCTCTATTTTTAATTACCCTTATTGCTAACATTTACAAATTTGTATAATACAGATGGTACCCAGAAGAGCAATGCTAAAAGGAAAAAATACTACCAAGCAATCTAAAATATGTGGCTCTCTTTTTGTGATTGCTGGAAGTCAGCAAGGGAATGCAAGCTGCAGAATGGCAGACCTTTGTTATACAGACAGATGTTTCATTACACTGCTGCTTGAGATACCTTGAAAAGCAGACTTGCAAAATTATAGACCTGCAAGTTATAGAGCTTATAACTATAGTAGAATTGATTTGAAAACCTCAGAATATAGGTCTGCTAGCTTCTTTTTGTTGATTTTTTTTTTTTTAAGTTCTAGCACTGATAGTGCAAGGTAGCCTAGTTAGAACAGGTTGCTCTGAAGAGGCAGAGGTTATAGCAGATAAGACTATAGCCTCAAGTTTCCCCAAACAGTTCCTACAAAGAGTTTCCAGCCAGACAATGAAGGCGAGCTCAGAGGCAAAACTCAGATTAAGATGTGGAACTTTTAGTCCATTCAAGGTTAAGTTAAAAACAAATAAAAAAGCCAGTAAATTAAAGACCAGTGTATTTAAGTATAAAAAATACCTTCTGATGAAATTTTTTACTTATGGTTACTTGCAGAGAGAATTGACTAGAAGCCTACTAAATTTTTTAAGAAACTGTATTTTCAAAGAAACAAGCCACCTACAAAAGCTTGTCATTTTCCTAACCTAACCTTTCCTAACCTTTCCATTAACCTAACCAAAACTCTACCTCAAACCAGTGATCATGATGTGGACTAAACTATCAAGCTTCTAAAAAAAAAAAAAAAATCCTTTCCAATGTTTTCATTATGAAGGATAAGGACAAGGAAAGTCTCACAAAGGACAAAACCAAGCTATAGTCACAATATCCAGAAGGCATTTATAATGAGCTACCACTTGGGTTAACCAAGGAACTTAATTCAGTGACAAAACAGATTTTTCACCACTCTTGCCCAGTGGGATTTAATGGTTGTGATAGTTCAGTGACTGCTATGAATTTCCCATGCTTTCTTCCAAAAAAGAATTTTAAACGTGTTTATGCTATTCACCGTTTTATATTGGTGTAGGGGAGAGAAGAGACAGTTCCTCTATGTTTAAATATCCTAAGCATGATGAACCACTTCAAGAAGAATGGTCTCCCTTGGGATATTCCTTCCCTCTACAAGGGAGACAATTCCAAAGTTGCATCCAGTTCAAAGTCCACTCCTGGGTAAGTAATGTCTGTCCTCTCCATCAGGTCTTGATGTGGCTCTTCATGTTGTAGTTTGATGAGTAGGAAGAGATTTGAACCTTTTCAGAAGAGACAAGTGGTGAACTATGGCAAAGACTGAGAGTTGCCCTTCACATACCCATTCCACCCTTCTTTTATAGAACTTGAGTGAGGCGTATGTTGCAGAGCTATAAAAACAATTTCTAGTTTCCCTTGCATTAATTGTGCCTGTGCCCTGGCCAGTGAATTTTAAATCAAGGTAATCACAACTTCTTTTAAAAGAAGCATCATGCCTGCCCCTATCCCTTTTCCATTACCTTTTCCCTTGGCTGAACGTGAGCGGCTTAGCCGGAGCTGAAGAGAAGTTATCTAAGATTGGCGGATATGTGATGAGGACCCTGAATAAAGGGTCTTGGTCTTTGATACAGTGAAATAATTTGTGATAAGCCCTAGGCCATTTATTTCTGGATTACTATGTAAGAGATAAACTTTTATTTGGGACTTCATTACAAGAAATACATCTACCCGTAACTAGTATAATACTAATGGAAGTAATTATGATGTCTGCGTATATGTGGCTAAAAAGTTTTCCATTCTTCCTGGCACACATTCAGAATCTCCTTTAAACTTAGAACAGCATTTGAAGCTATTGAATATGAGCCCCGCTCCCTTTTGTGTGAAACGGATGCAATATCAAAAAACAAAAACAAAAACAAAAACAAATCCACACAAAACAAACCCCAAAACCAAGGCTACTCCTTAGAGAAACTGATCTGCCCACTGCATTTCTTTCCCTGGCATTAACAGTTCCCCAACACTGTCTGAAGCTATGTTTCCGTGGTTATTGTAGTTACTGTTTTCTGCCGTATCTCCCTGAATTTAGTAAAATCTCTGTGCTCTTCATGGTACTGAATATAATAAATCACATCATACTCAAGCTATCTGGAAATGAAACCACTTGCCTTTAAGATAATAAATTCCCCAGCAAAGCCCTTCCCTCATCTACCACTAAACTTTTTGCTTTCCTCAGTCTATGAAGTTGGAAATAATATTTCTCTGATGTTGAAACTGTAAAGGATACAGAAATTCAAACTGCATGATGGTTGATAAAAAGGAATTTTATCAGGAAAGTGAGAAAGTGTCTTCATATAATGAACTTTAGATAGCTATAGAAAGATAATCTGGGTATTAGCTGAGAAATGAATACTTAGATTACTATACTAGACCAGCAGAAGAGAATTCATTTTTTCTTTTTGGATTTTGTATTACATGTAGAATTTCAAAACCCTTGACCTCCAAAGAACTTCCAAATGACTCTTAATACCTGATGATTTTATGTGGCTTATTTTCTACTTCCAAGAACATTTGCTCTCATTATGTAGATGAAAAACTGAGTTACAAGACATGTACAAGGTCATATTTTGAGCCACTAGTGGAACTTGAACTGAATCTTTGAACCCTTTCTCGAACCAGTTTGATTTTCACTGCCTTGTGTATGCCACAAAATTTTAGGTACTGTATGAGGAACTATTTTATATAACTCTCTGATTTTCTTATTTTTATTATCTTGCTTTTAGTTGGCTGTGTTTTCCTTTGTTCCCCCCACTCCATCTAACCTTTTGGCATCCCATTTCTTGCCCTTAGTTTGTATGTGTGCACTGCAAAGTTTATCACATTTAAGGTGCATGCACATGATGAGTTCAAATCACTGAAGCTCACTGAGCATGTCAACGTGAAGTGCTGCAAAAGACGTAAGACATAGATTATTCCTGCTGCTGGTGAGTCTAGATGTGTCCTCTACACGTGTGTTCTTTGTAGATGTTACCTAATAATTTCAAGGGGCTATTTGTGGGTGGTAAGTGTGTGATAAATTAAATGTGATTAAAATAAGATACTCAATTCTATTCAAATCAAATGAAAACTCACTTTATAGCCAATCATCTTGGTGTACAGTGGAACATATTAAGACATCAATTCTCTTTTGAGCATGTAGCAACATACCTTCCATTTCCTTGCAATCATACTTTTCCAGCATTTGGCTACTCTTAACAAAAAGCATGATAAAAGTTTTCTTTATTCTTTGCCCAAATTAAACCTTCCTTCTCCATACTTTCAAAGAAAACAGAGTTCAATTTTTTTCCAGCTCTTTTCCATCAATGCTTGAGGAAGGATGTATGTTCTCACAAGCACCAATTAAACCAGAAAGAGAAGAGCTTTCCAATTGCTCAGTGGATCAATCAATCAATGCTGTACACCTTTATGGTATGTTAAAATATTTCTAACTATTATCATCATTATTACAGAAATGTCCAAACAAATCAGTATGATGAGGGCTCTCTGAAACCAAATTTCTGCTTTATTCATTCTCTATCCTTGCCTCTCCCACAACTACTGTTTACAAGATCTATTTCTATGCTCCTTTGCTCTATTTATAAATAATTATTAATTATATAATATTTTGCCACTGATTAGCTAAATGAAACTCATCACTTCCCCTTTTGTGAATCTAGCCTGCTTCCATTTAAATTGCTATCTCATTGTCTTTATATCCCTTGAGGCTGGAAAACTTTCAAATGTTCTATATTCATTGTAATACATGTATTGTAATACAGGTAATACATTATAATAATGTATCTGTACGTATGACATTAATAGATGTAATACATTTATGTAATACATACATAATACATATATAATACATGTAATACATTTGCTTTTATCTCCCCATCTCCCACTCCCCCACTATTCTGGTAGGATGCTGATTTTATGAAATTCTTTTTCATCCTTGTTTGTTGATGCCTTTTTTCTTCTTTTTTATGCTGACACTTCATTAATTGTGCAGAGCTCTGGGTAAATATATGTGAACATCCTGTATGATAGAAATACACAAGATTCAATCCCTTTTGTTTTCTCCTCTTACAGAGATAACTGATAGGTCCTGTAATTCCTTACCTCCCTTCCCCGTTAGAACTTGTATACCCTTAGTTCCAGCTCCTGTTGGGATTTCCTTTTTTGGGAGGGACTTCCAAATTCTTCTTCTCACCTTTGATATAGCCCCTACTCTAGTCCGTCATCCAAGGCATTAACAGTGATTTCTGGGGTGCCTGGGTAGCTGAGTCAGTTAAGTGTCCAACTCTTGGTTCAGGCTCAGGTCATGATATCAGGGTCATGGGATTGAGCCTCCCAGAGGACTCTGCATGAAGCAGGGAGTCTGCTTGAGATTCTTTCTCTCTCCCTCTGCCCCTCCTCCCACTCTCTCTAACAAAATAAATAAATAAAATCTTTTTTAAAAAAGTCATTTCTGACGAAGAATGGAATAATCAAAGAGGGCTCCATAGAAGACAGAAGACTGCCAGATCTTATGAGACACTAGGGGGTCACCTATAGGCTTGACTAATGGTCAATCAGAAATGGTCACTGTAGAGATTTTTTTCTGCCCCAAATTCTTAAGTGACAACAAATGATGTGTATTACTATAGACTGTTTAGAATGCTAAGACTGTCCCACAAAATTTTCAGAAACACTTAAAGGAATAACCATTTTCTATGAAGGAAGCTAGTTTGATAGTCATGGTCTTATTGCTAGCTGCTTCCAGCAAGACTCTTCTTTAAACCACTACCTACACTTACAGAATAAAATAAAATAAAAACTAAAACTTAAAAAATAATAATAAAATAAAAAATTAAAAAGAAAATTAATTTTTAAAAAGTTTTATTTATTTATTTGTCAGAGATTGAGAGAGAGAGCCAGCACAAGCAGGGAGAACAGCAGGCAGAGGGAGAAGCAGGCTCCCTGCTGAGCAAAGAGTCCAATGCGGGACTTGATCCCAGGACTCTGGGATCATGACCTGAGCCAAAGGCAGATGCTCAACTGACTGAGCCACGCAGGTGTTCCAAATTTTTTAATTTTTAAAAAGTGATTTCTAAATACAGATTTGATCTGGTTACTACCGTACTCAAACACCGTCTTACCATGTTATTCAAAGTCCTTCATGATGTGACTGCAGCTTACCTTATCAGCCTCATCCCAGCATTCTCATCTGTTAGGTTTGCATTGTGCACCTTCTCCACTTATAGGGCACTTTTCTTCAACAACATCTGTTTGGGAGTCTATTGAACTAATGAGGAACCAATAGGACCACTATTTTGATTCTAAAGCTAGTAAGGTGACTCTCTCCTCCTCTTATCAATGCCCATTTAACAAATAAAATAAAAAATGAGGAATGTGCTGAATTTTAGGACATCTCCAGGACTATAAACTTGACTATGACAGAATTTTCTAGATCAACTATTTAAAATGCCATAAATATACATAAAAATAATTGTTTCCATCTTGAAAATTGTTCTCAATGATGTTCTGTTTTTTAATTCCATTTTAAAATTCATAGAAAATAACCCATGTTAGATGCTTTTATTCAAGGAACCACACACATGCACACACACTTTATCAATGTTTTGTTTCCCCAATTACTTCCAAAGTTATTCAACCGTGACTACATTAGATTAGGTAATTAACTTGCAAATACCTCATTTGGCATAAATGCTTTAAGCATATTATTATTCTGAGCTATTTTTTCTTCTCTATTTCTCTAGAGTTTGGCTTTAATTGTAGCTTTAAAAATACTAGGTTTGGGCGCCTGGGTGGCTCAGTTGGTTAAGCGACTGCCTTCGGCCCAGGTCATGATCCTGGAGTCCCTGGATCGAGTCCCGCATCGGGCTCCCTGCTCAGCGGGGAGCCTGCTTCTCCCTCTGACCCTCCCCCCTCTCATGTGCTCTCTCATTCTCTCTCTCTCAAATAAATAAATAAAAAATCTTTAAAAAAAAAAAATACTAGGTTTTACGGGGTGCCTGGGTGACACAGTTGGTGTAGCGTTTGACTCTTGGTTTCAGCTCAGGTCTTGATCTCAGGATTGTGAAGTCGAGCCCCTGCATTGGGGCTCTGTGCTCATCACGGAATTTGCTTGAGACTTTCTCTCCTTCTCCCTCTGCCCCTCCCCTGCTCAAATAAATAAATAAATAAATAAATAAATAAATAAATAAATCTATATCTTTAAAAAAATTACTAGGTTTCTGGATACATTTTGAACTAAAAAGCCACCTATAATATTTCATTATTCACTTTTGTTTCTCCAGTGCCAATCCCAGTATCACACAGAAAAAGGTGCTCAAATGACATTTCTGGAAGGCAAGTGAATCCATTGTAATGCAGAGATGTATACCAACACATCAGCTTTAAATTAAATGATGTTTTACTGTGTTTAATAGAAAGGGTAGAAAAAACAATGTTGCCAACCAGGTACAAAATCCATGGTGTCTAGAGAAAAATAAACTTACACATGTGGAAAGTATAGACAGCAAGTGCCCATGTAAATGACAAAATTACTTGCATATGAACAATATAATAATAATGGTAATAAAAATGATAGTGATTAATATTTATCGAGCACTTACAATATGCTAGGATCTGGGCTAAACTCTTCCAGACATTATATCATTTAATCTTCACAGAAATTCAATAAGGCATGAATTACTACTATACATTTTACAGAATGAGAAGGATCCAAGAAGTTTTATATGTACTTAGTTTTACCCAACTGGTAAGGAATAGTACTAGAACAGGATTTTCTGAGTTTATAACTTCATAATACTCTAAATTGGACAGTTTACTCTTTCTGGGCATCACTAAGATGGTAGAATTAAATGATGAATAGAATCCAATATATTCATTACAAAAGAGAATTTTTCAAAAAATTGTATGTTAGAGCACATTTAAGACAAAATTCTATAATTGAGCTCATAGGAAGAAGAAGATTTCCCCAGGAATTAGAGTTCACCTTTGGATAGAACTGGCACTCAGCCAAGCATATTTCCACAATGTTTTGAAGCCTTGATGTATTGAGCTATATACAGCATAAATAATGATAAATCTACTGTGGCATATGCTGGAGATCTCAAGTTTTAAAATTCCATCCTAGATAATTTAACAGGATTAAAAAAAAAACTGTTCCTTAATATTGCAGAAGTTACCATGGTATATTTCAAGTCACAGTTTTGAAACAGCATCAGCATACATGATCAT
Organism: Leptonychotes weddellii; assembly: GCF_054177405.1. Taxonomy (NCBI): domain Eukaryota; kingdom Metazoa; phylum Chordata; class Mammalia; order Carnivora; family Phocidae; genus Leptonychotes; species Leptonychotes weddellii. The sequence continues at coordinate 59,230,350 of NC_138378.1, forward strand.
AGTACTAATTGAGTCCATAGCAAATATGAAAACAGGTGCATACATAAAGATCCACTTTGATAATTGAAATTTATTTTGAATAAACAGTAAACAATATATCTTAAGTTGTCATTACTGAAGTATTCAAATGAAAGGAGATTCATGAATGATTATGCAAATTTCAAAAACACATTCAAAATGCAGTTTAAAAGCAGTGTGCAAAACATGAAAATATTCTATTTCTTGTTTTCTTCACTGAGTTAGTCTACTTGTATTTCAGAAATCTAATATTTAAAGAGGAAGAAACTGGCAATTTAGTTGTCACTGGCACAGACATAACTGTGGGAAATTCCTATAAATATTTTTAGTAAATTAGGGCTAGCCAGGAAGTTTGAAAATTCATGATACAACCAGAACAATTCATAGGGGGGAAGACAAAGAAAATGGATTTTCAAACCATGAAACAGCATATAAATTAAAGGGATAATACAAAGGAAGATGAGATTCACTCATTAATTATCACTCAATAGTTTTTTATCAAGAATTTACTGTGTGAGACAGAGCAATGGACAAGGGCCTCTGTCCTCATGGCATTTTCTAGTGAGAGGTACAGAAGTGATAAGACTAATTGTCCAATTCATTTCTAAATACAGTTATGATAAATGCTCAAAGGGACATTAGAATGAACTGTAAGCAAACAATGAATCATGGAACACTACATCAAAAACTAATGATGTAATGTATGGTGATTAACGTAACATAATAAAATAAAAAAAAAAAGAATGAACTCTGAGTGTAATAAGAGAGCTTGAATTAGTGAGGGACAGAAAGAAGGGGGGCAGGGCAGGCACACCAAAGATAAATTCATTAATGGAGCAGCATTTGGGGCTAATTAGGTCAATCAACTAACAAAGGAGACAGAAAGTCAGATAATTTTGTGATGCGATTGTTCAGTGATGTGAATTTCTCCACCAAAATTTTTCATAGTATAATAAGGTAGTTGTCACAGAGTTGAACGTGATTTATGTTAGGGTGATGTTCAAGAAAGATGCTTTATTTGGAAGCACAACTATGTGATGGTTAAGTTTACTCTAGAATCACACAGCCATGATTTGAGTCTCTGTTCCACTCTGCCTTCCACTCTATGTGAAGTTGGGCAAGTTTCTTCAGCTTTCCGAGTAATAAGTAGCTATAAAATTGGGATAATAACACTGCCTTTATTACAGTCTTGATATGAGGTTTACCTGAGATAATAAACACCCACTACATCCTTGGCACAAAGTAATTATTCAATATATCTTAGCTATTATTATTAGCAGGAAAAAGATTGAAAATAAATGTCAAAGAGGACTTTAAATGCCCTGCATTAGAGTGTGGATGTTATTCCCTAAGTAACAGGAAGTCACTGAAGTTTTCTGAAAAATTCCTTAAGCACACAAAATAAGTAAGTAGTGAAAACCTATGGATTACAAAGTGTTTCCAAATGCATTATTTTATTTAATCCTCATCAATCTTGAAGTGATGCTATTTTGATTGAAATTTTACACATAAAGGAACTAAAACTTGGAGCATTTAAGATGACTTGGTCAAATAGCTAGGATTTAGATTCAAATCAAGGACAGTATAATTTTTGCCAGGACACAGATGGCAGAAGATTTTGAAAGACACCGTAAAGAGGTTACATAGAAAAACTAAGGGACACCGCTATTTTGGTTTTTCTGAACTTGAAGTGGAAAATTTTTATTTTTTAATTTTTAGAATGATGATGAGAGAAACAAGACATCTGGTGAAGGTTTAAGAAACTGGAAATTTTGGGCGCCTGGGTGGCTCAGTCGGTTAAGCGACTGCCTTCGGCTCAGGTCATGATCCTGGAGTCCCGGGATCGAGTCCCGCATCGGGCTCCCTGCTCAGCAGGGAGTCTGCTTCTCCCTCTGACCCTCCGCCCTCTCATGTGCTCTCTCTCTCTCATTCTCTCTCTCAAATAAATAAATAAAATCTTAAAAAAAAAAAAGAAACTGGAAATTTTGACGTTGGTTGCACCTCTGCCACTTTACTTTGTGACAAGTCACAGAGAAATTATTTAACTTCTGCTTTGTCGGGTCCCTCATTTGAGAAAAGGAAAATATTATCCCATTTCTTGGGATTTCCCAAAGGATCAAATGAGATACTCTCCTCCCTCTAAAAGCCACAACAAACAAAACAGAAAACTCAAAAGAAAAACACAAACATATATTGTCATTTTAAAAACAAAAGTCTCCATTCCCACCTTGAACTTAAAGTCTTAGAGGAAAAGTCAAGTCAGAGTCACTGAAGTGGAAAGAGGATCAGACTCTTTTATTTATTAAAATAAAAATCTCATATACAGAAAACTAGACAGCTTTTCAATGGCATTTTGCACATGTTAACCTAATAGCGGTGACTCTGGTTGTTTTCCTTTTACTAACACTGCTCCCCCGAAATCTTTGGGTGCTCTCTCTCCTCCTGTTTGAACTGTGAACACGGAGACCCATTGTGTTCTGCTGTGTATGTCACAGGTACTGAGGGACATTTTCCCAAGTCTACTTCTCTATCCAGATGTTAATGAATTATCGCCTTTATGGCTTTGCTTTCTGTGTTCTATAATCTCCTTTTTTAGAGAAGGGAGAGTAAAAGTCAAAGGTCCTGATGTATTCTTCTCAGATTCCTTTGCTGTTCTCAAAACCCCTTGAGGCAGTTTTATTCTTGTTGTTTTTTTTATAAAAATTTATTTATTTTATTTTAGAAGAGAGAGGAGGGAAACAGAGAGAGAATCTTTCAAGCAGACTCCCCACCAAGCAAGGAACCTAATGCCAGGCTCGATCCCAGGACCCATGAGATCATGACCTGAGCTGAAACCAAGAATCCGTTGCTTAACCGACTGAAATACCCAGGTGCCCCCCAACCTTTAGTTTTTTGGGGAGGCAAAGGAGTTGGAACTTCCTACTCATGTCCTTCTTTTTTCTATTCTGACCTTATGGTTTCTTCCTCTTCTAATTATGAATTTTATAATTAGAACTGAATTTAATACCTAGATATATCTGATAGAAAATTTGGAGATTTCTGAAAATGTCCTTAGATATAATGCCATACATACTAGAAATTTCCATAGTGCAACTTATTTTTTTTCTGCTTATATTATCATTTTATGAAAGAATTAGTATTTAAAAATAAGGAGAATTTAACATAATCTTACAATAAAAATACCGAATGATTTTAGCATTATGAAAAACATACATTGTCCATGTTTTTCTCATTTCACCATCATGGACTGGCATGAGTTCACAAATAAGCACTGTAACTTATTTTTTTTGGAGAGTTTAATAAGATAACATATTGTAAGCCTTCATAAAAGTACTGCTTGAAAAAAAAAATGGACTCTGACTTATAGAACTTTTGTAAAATCCAATATCTGAAGTAATTTAACTGCTTCAAAGAATAATTTGCATTAAGAATCCCCCTTTTTGCCTAGATTAGATAATTTGATATTTTCCTACATATGATTGTAAGACACCAATGTGGAAAATCTTTACATGACAAGAGAATAGTGGTGAGGTGACAGACTGAAATACGTTAGAGCTTGGTTTTGTTGGAGTGTTAGAGACAGCATTTTGTTTTATATACTTCAGAGATAATTTGGGCCACAGGATAATGTCTATATTATAGAAAAGCAGTCAGCATATAAAATAATTTTACTATCCTACAAAGATAGGGTTTTTTTTCTTAAACAAGTTATTGAAAATGATCCCAAAATAAAGGAATTAATTGGAAATACAAGGACTTGGAGGTTTACCACCCAGAGAACTTTGTTTTGTTTTTCTCTTTGTTTGGGAATGGACTCAATGTAAATGAACAGGGAATCTAAGAAGCAGCAGCACCATCAAGTCAAAGGATGGGTGTGCATGAGGCTGTGCTCCAGGCTGCGAGACAACTAGTCCAAGTGAAAATAGGAATTAGAGGGGTTGCATAGGACAACTTCAGGGAGGAAAGGTGTTCCAGATTAATGTCATGGTTATTTATTTTTTTTATTATGTTCAGTTAGCCACTGTATAGTACATCATTAGTTTTTGATGTAGTGTTCAGTGATTCATTAGTTACTTATAACACCCAGTGCTCATCACAACACGTGCCCTCCTTAATACCCATCACCCTGTTACCCCCTCCGGCAGCCCCCTCCCCTCTGAAACCCTCAGTTTGTTTCCCGGGGTCCACAGTCTCTCATGGTTCATCTCCCTCTCTGATTTCTCCCCCTTCAGATTTCCCTCCCTTCCCCTATGGTCCTCCGTGCTATTGCTTATGTTCCACATATGAGTGAAACCATATGATAATTGTCTTTCTCTACTTGACTTACTACACTTAGCATAACCCTCTCCAGTTCCATCCATGTCGTTGCAAATGGTGGGTATTCATCCTTTCTGATGGCTGAATAATAGTACATTGTATATATGTACCACATCTTCTTTATCCATTCATCTGTTGAAGGACATCTCGGCTCCTTCCACAGTTTGGCTGTTGTGGACATTGCTGCTATGAACATAGGGGTGCAAGTGCCCCTTCTTTTCACTACATCTGTATCTTTGGGGTAAATACCTAGTAGTGCAGTTGTTGGGTCATAGGGTAGCTCTATTTTTAACATCTTGAGGAACCTCCATACTGCTTTCCAGAGTGGCTGTACCAGCTTGCATTCTTACCAGCTGTGTAAGACGGTTCCCCTTTCTCCACATCCTCGCCAACATTTGTTGTTTCCTGTCTTGTTAATTTTTGCCATCCTAACAGGTGTAAGGTGGTATCTTATTGTGGTTTTGATTTGTATTTCCCTGATGGCTAGTGATGTTGAACATTTTTTCATGTGTCTGTTAGCCATTTGTATGTCTTCTTTGGAGAAGTGTCTGTTCATGTCTTCTGCCCATTTCTTGATAGGATTGTTTGTTTTTTGGGTGTTGAGTTTGAGAAGTTCTTTATAGATCTTGGCTACCAGCCCATTATCTGTAATGTCATTTGCAAATATCTTCTCCCATTCTGTGGGTTGCCTTAGTTTTGTTAACTGTTTCCTTTGTTGTGCAGAAGCTTTTTGTCTTGATGAAGTCCCAAAGTTCATTTTTGCTTTTGTTTCACAAAGATAGTTTTGAGTTATAACAATTAATTTTTTTTTTCCACAGCTGCAATAACAATGCTTAGAAACTTAGACAACTAGAATAAGAATTGGCATTTGGGACTACAATGTCCAATATTCTTATTTTACACAGGAGAATGCTGAGTCCAAAAGAGAGGTGAAATTGTTAACTAAGGTCATACTGCTATTTAGACCCTCCAGCTAGGATCCTGACATACTGATTCTGGTGCAGTATTCCTATGTTAAGTTTCATTTTTAATTCTGTGTACTCCATGTTTTGTTCACCTCAAAAGAAAAAGACCCTGTCTGAGATTGAGCTGTCAGGCATAGGTAAAAACAAAGCAGGCATCTAGCCTACTTTCTAACACATGAGTCAGTCTCAAGAAAATTGATATATGCTGACAAACAATACTATTAAGGAAGAGGTGTTTTGTGGACCAAAGAAATGACCTTCACACAGGTTGAAATAGAAGCAGTGTTGAATGCCCTGTATGATGGAGGAGCAAATGAATTATATATAAAGATAGTTCAAATTGATTATGGCAGCAAGAGACTAGTCAAGGACATTCACAGGCAACTTTACAAAACTATTTCTCCATCCTTCCTCAAGAACATATTCCAAACCCTTGTCCTGGAAGAAAAAGGTATCTGAATAGAGAACTCCTAAATCACTTGTAGGAGAGCAATTCCATTGCTACTAAAACCTACCCAAATTTAAAAACTTAAAAACCAGGCAAATCTGCTAAACAGGGTTCATGTGACATTATTGTGAAACCCAGGGAGTGCAGAGGATGAATGCAGGGCTAGATTACAGTTTGCAAATATGAATAATGAATGATTCTTCACATTCACCACCTAAGCAAAGGGGAGAGAGAGCACTGCCAAACTGAGGAAGGCTTCCCAGCAGAATGTAGGAGAGAAATATGCTGGGTGTAATTGCCAGATTTTTATCTCAGGGGCTGAAGGGTACCAGGCAGTCACTGTGAATAAAGAGTGAGATGCTATTTTAGAATTTGCTCTCAGGAAAGAACATAAGCTGTGACGTGGAGGGCTGTCTTCACAAAGAAACAAACAAACAAAAAATCATAGAATGTGTTGTTATATTGATATGGAAAACCTTAGAATCCACTCCAAAGACGACCTGGAATGACTGCCCTCAAAACTTATATTTTCTTCCACTATAGACAGACTTCTCCTCATCCTAAAGCAAATGAAAAGCAACCACCAAAAGGCTTAGGAAGTAGTGGGGTGTGGTCAAAAGTCACTCTGCTGCCTCACTGTCCTCCCATAAATGTTCTCACTGAAGTGAAATTTCTTAGAGGAGTTTTTCATCCCCCTCATCCGATGGTCATCCATGACCTCTGAAGCCTGTCTTGTGTGTATATCATCACAAGTAAAGTCACTTGGTAAAGAGTGGAGGGAAAAAAACAGGTGAAGAGTAAGGACCACCTGTGATGACAGATGAGCAAAGAAATCACCAAGGCAACTGAGGGAAGACACATTTGGAAGTCCTAAAAGAAGCCAAGAATGCAAGGACTTTACTTTTCCCCAAGGAAGTACACAGACAGTTTCTATCTACCACCAAATGTTCAGTGGAGTTTTCACTGTTTGGGAAATGACAGTAACTCCACTCTAGTAAAACCACCTTTCTGATCATAATCTCTCCATGAGCAAATAAGACTGGAGGAGCTGCACTTAAAAATGAACTTAAGAAGCTAGCAATCCAGGGCGCCTGGGTGGCTCAGTTGGTTAAGCGACTGCCTTCAGCTCAGGTCATGATCCTGGAGTCCCTGGATCGAGTCCCACATCGGGCTCCCTGCTCGGCGGGGAGTCTGCTTCTCCCTCTGACCCTCCCCCCTCTCATGTGTTCTCTCTCATTCTCTCTCTCTCAAATAAATAAATAAAATCTTAAAAAAAAAAAAAAAAGAAGCTAGCAATCCAGAAATCATCATGTAGATACAGGGAGATCAGTTTTATGAGCTTGAGATGAACATATTAGCTGATTTGGTGAAACACTAAGGTCTTTTCCATAAAAGAAAAGCAGGCTATCCTTTAAGGACTATTTAAGGCACCGAATGGCCATGGGTGGGAGGCTAACATTATTTAGGTTAGGCTATTCATTCTATGAAAATGTATTCAGAAGTCTGACTCTAACCTTAGAAAGTGGTTTTGCATGGCTGGCATACACTTATGAGACTCAGCAATGACTCTTTTTATTTGGTCAAGAGGTCCCAAATGTGGAGAGGAAGATAAATAATAACTGCCCTCTCCATAAGGTACTCATAATATTTATGCCCTGTTAATTGTTGTTTCATAATCATTCATTAATAATAATGGCCTCTTTGTCACACAGTGAACCACTTACTCCCTTCAATTAAATGTCTTCAAATATTCAGAATATTTCTAAGAATTTTGATAGATTCTGATTCTGATTATTATTATTTTATTATTATTATTTGTAGGAGCACCAGATTAATGTTGGGCAGCTAACCAGAGGATTCAGGCAGACTTGGTCTTGTAGAAAATTTACAAGTAAAATTTTCAATGTTACATTTGCAAATGACCAAGTATCTCTTGAGAGAATCCAGATGACAACGTTTGTCTTAAGGCCAATGTGCAAGGTTAAATTGAGAGACAGAGCACAGAGTGCATTCTCTTATGATATGGATTTAGAGAGAGTGAGCTGAAAAAAAAAATAGTGAGTAGAAACCAAAGAAAACTACTTTACTATGAGCTTTAGGAAATAATTGTTTAGGTTTCAGAAAGAAAGGAAAATGAATTACATCTTTTTCCCCTCTCCAGAGTGCAAAGCCAGTTGAAAGATTGCTACAAGAGTCAGACAGAGATTTTAAAAAATTAAAAAAAAATAAACCTTTATTATGAACTAGACCTGGAAAGTAGCCAAAGGGCCTTACTAAGGCTTTATCCATGAACTGGGCAGACTGACTCAATCAGCTCCTGGATCCATGGGACCACAGCATATATCTTTTCAGGGTTAGTCCACTTCTTGCATCTCAGAAACCAGAATTTGGCTTCAGAGATAATGTCAGTGGCTGAGCCACACAATCCCACCTCCCTCTTCCAAATTCACTCGTCAGATCATTTACTTCTCTTACCCAAAGGACAGGAAATGTGTTGGGAGCAGGGAGAGTGGAGCTGGGAGCGCTATGCTTTCCTTTCTAAGGAAAAGTGATGAGTTGGGAATATGTGGTTTTTCCAGTAATATAGAGAATATAAGGAGTCATCAGCCCAGGGGCTAGAAATGAGGGACATGGTGGAGACAATGCTCTTAGCAGACTGTATCCTCACTGCATTTAATATAAATAACCATGGCGCAGGCCTCAGCCAACTCTGGTAGTATTTGTTTTAATCCTCAGACATGGCCCTGGAAGATACAGTGTTCGCCCAAGGCCCACAGCATCCTGGAGTGCATGCTTGATATTAATAAAATTTAAAGTTACGTTTCATGTATTTTTAATCCTGTATGTAGATAATCACATGCAGCTGGACAAATATTATAATCACTTTTATGGTATATAGATTACTAGGTTAATTAGAGTATCAATTATCCTGAATGTATCCCCATCCTATTTCAAACATTTTGAATCAATGAGAGGTATTTGACTAACTGAATTTTTCTTTGTAAAGATCCATTGCATTCAAGGCATGTCTGGATAACATAGAGAAATGAATTAGACACATTCGCTGACCTGAAAAGTCCTTATCATATAGAATTTACAGACATGTACCTAATTAGGTGCAACACAACAACAATGCATTGATAGTGCGGAAGAAAATAAAAAGGGAGCATGTGCAGATCTGCCTAGACCTTACTGAAAGCTGGAATTTGAATAAGTGTCCTGAATAATAAGTGAGATGTCACAAGGCTGTGGAATTAAAGAGGAAGTTCTAGGTAGCCATAGGAGCAATTCTGACAATAAGAGGACCTTCTGTGGAATGACAGATAATGCCATTATTGAAGAGTAGAATTCAACATATGGCTGATAAAAGTTAAAGGTCAAGATGTAGGTTGAGGCAAGCTCTCAAAAGTTATTTTGCGTCTCGTTTGTGTTGTTGTGATGTTTTCAATGCTTTGGTTTGGTTCTCTTCTTTAGCAACAGATACTGCCATCTTTTGCTAGAGAATAAATAGAGACTAGATATCTTAGAATCACTGATGTTTGCCAGTCTTCAAAGGGTAAATGAATGGGAAATAGTCCCGGTCTTTCTGGGAGAAAAGGATGGTCTCACTCTGAGAAGGGTTTATCACTGGGCTTGGTGGTTGCTCTTCTGTGCTGTTGTGGACAATGGACTCAGTCCTCCCAGCATTCGTAAGGTTGATTTGCATGCCAGGAGTTAATGTACATGATATATAAGTATAATTATAGACCTACAGTACTTTCTTGAGGGCCTCTAATTGACCCCATTGTTGGAAAGTAATTGTTCCCTCCATTACTGTTACAAAGGAGCTTGACTCCATCACTGGTGACAGATACCTCAGGAGACAATGAACCTGCCTCCACGACTGAATTTTGGACTAAAATTATAAGGTCAGCCTTACTTACTGGGAGAGTGTCTTGCTTTCACATAGTCCAAATCTTTTGCAGAAATAACTTGTTTTCCTCCCTTTTCTACCAAAAAAATTCACCATTCCTAAATCTCTTCCCAAAGGGATTTCATCAACCAGGGAGGACTGACTCTTATCACAGGAGAGAAGTATACACCCAGACAAACTGTGTCACAAACTCTCATACCTCCCATCTAATCTAAGAGCCTATTCATTTTTCCCTAGGAATCATTTACTCTCCCCTAAGAATACTACATCCCCCTACCCTTCCCCTATTAAAATGGTATTTAAGCCTGAATTCTAAGCCACCTCAGGAAGTTACTCAGTTTTCCCTGAGTATCTCCCAGATATACATACATGAAGTATACATATTAATAACCTCCTGCTTTTCTCTTGTTTGTGTGTCTTTTATTACAGGAGTCTCCTCTAAGAACTCAGAAGCGTAGAGAGAAAATTGCTTTTCCTCCTCTACATGTGCGTATCAAGCCTCTGTCATTCATTCACCACATTCTGTGTAATAACATTGGACTGATCCCATGGTGCTGTTCTCCATCACTTTACATATGTATAAGAACCCCCAGACCTTAAGGGAAAAGGAAAAGGATATCCTTGGAAGAAGGTAAAATGGACTTTGAATATCTTGCTATTACCTGTCTGGGGAGAGCAGTCAAGGGTTTTGCACTTTGGGGACAGACAAACTAGGATAGGTTTCTGAACTCCTTTGATCTATAGGACCTCACCCTGGTTTCTTGAAAGTGCTAGAGAAAGAAACAGTCTGTGGTTATAATCAAGGGAGACAGACATGATCAAATACGCTTTGTAGCACTGCGCGCTGGAAATGGTGCCGCAGACGACTGGCAGGGATCCTAGAGCTGCCTGACCAGCGAGGAAGCTGCAGCGAATATTCATGCCCAGACTGCGACACTCAAGGGCAGCACTTGTGGAAAGAAAAGAGACACCAAGACTTCCTCATGGAGGAGGATGTGTATATATCCAAAAACTGCTAATGTATCTTTCATTTTCAGGCCATGATTTCTCAGGAAACATTCACTGCAATAGAAGTACCACAGGTTGGCTCAGATTCAGTGTATCATTTATGTGAAGGAAATGGACTAGGCCATGTCCAACCATTAATGAAGGTTCGAAGCCTTGCTCTCTGGGGGATATCAGCTACTATCCTCCTACTGACTTTATTATTTCTATGTAAAAACGAATCTTCCACCTGTGTGAAGTCGTCCTCCTCCTACCTCCTCTTCCTGTGTGAACAGTCTGTTTCCCCCTTAAAAGAAATATCAGGTGCTGGTTCTGTGTAGAGTATGTTGCTGCCAAGATAAAGAAGCTGCAGTAATTGAAGGGGCAGACAAAAATTGTGTTAACCGTCCACATGGTGCTCTTATGAAAAGCCCAGGAGTAACTGGTGGTTAGGAACACTTAGGGCTGAAGGCAAAAACCAAAAGTGTGGTCTTGAATTTCATGCACTAATTACATATATAGTTACCTGATCCTTCAGTAGCCAATATATTTTGTGGCAAAATGTTTTTCTGAGGTAAAGGATACACTTGTAGAACACACACATGTAATTATTTATTTAAAAGTATAATGCTTGTGCTCGCTTTGGCAGCACATGTGCTAAAATTAGAACAGTACAGAGAAGATTAGCATGGCCCTTGTGCAGGTATGAAACGCAAATTCACAAAGCATTCCATATTTAAAAAATAAAATAAAAGTATAAAGATGAGGCATTTTGCACCATCCACTGGAGTGAGGACAGAATGAACAAATGGCTAAGGAATTATAGTTTTAAGTTACCCTGTAGCCACATCAGAGCATTTTCACGTTTTCTGAAGGTATACATCTTAGGAAGGAGCACCACTGTAATCTACTACTGTCGTAGATACAAAACAAAACAACAACAACAAAAACCAAACAGGTAATAAACCTAACAAAAACCGTAAAATATATTTCATTTTCAAAGGAATGAATCAAGTCCCAATAACCCCACAAAAACTCCCAAATCAAGTTTCAAGTAGATATTAGGCTGACATTTCCTTGGCAGAGACTTCAATTAGAAATCTTCCGTAGGCGAAAGGTGGGAAGAGATGAGCAGATGAAATTTAACTTACTTCTCCAGCTCATGCTGTGAGCCCCACATTCTCACCTCCACAAACTAGCAAATGAAAGGTATTGAGGATTCAAACATTTTTCTTCCAGCAGCGGGTGGCCCAAGTGCCTCAACCCAGCTGTCTTTTCATATTAGAAAGAAAGCTGAGATCATTGTCACTCAGATAATATCCCATTTGTTCTGCTGCTCTCACTAAATTTTTGGAATTTTATGTGGGGTCTCTCTTCCACTAAGAGATGAACCTGTGCTACAATTTCTCTGTTTAAACTGTGGGATAATTCCCTCTTTCAGAAAAAGAAAGTGTTGAAACATTCATTTTTACAAAGAAGTTGGGCATTAAAAGACTGTCTTTTAATTAGAGAAATAAACTGCAGATCATTCAGTTGTCACATTTCAGAGATTTGTTCGGCAAACCTTCAACAGTTTCTCTTGTTTTTAAAAAATGATTTATCAGCAGTGATTATTAGATCATATAATTGCAAGGGACTTTCTCCAGAATGGCCAACCATTCAGCAATAAATTCCAATGACCTATTCCTTATGAGGGCAGACATTCCTTCTTCATAGAAAATGGGCCTTCTATGTAGTGGTTTTTTGCAGTTCCCTAACTCCCTATCTGAGGGAGAAAAGGCAGTGGAGGAAATGGAGGAAAGAAAAATGGAAATTGCCTCACTTGGAATTATGGGAAATTTTTTAAAAGTATTTTTAAGATCAATAATAGTATAGAACTGCTAAATTACTATATTGCACAACTGAAACTAATGTAACACTGTATGTTAACTAACTGAAATTAAGATAAAAACTTAAATAAAAAATAAAATAAAATCAATAATAAACACAGGTTGTCCTCCTAGGAATTTCAGGACTGTGCTGGGTGTGGCTCGAAAGAGGCACAAAAATAAACAAGTTATTTTTCTACCATGAAACTACTTGAAGAAACGGATTTTAGATGAAATTAGAAAGCAGTATACAATAAGCTAGGAAGGAAAAAAAAAATAAAAGGAAAAGACAGGCCATGAAGGCTTCCAACTTTACCTTCCTCTCCCCTCCATCTTAGTATTTGTAATTCATGCCTTTATAGGATCTCATGACGATATGTATATTCATCAAAAGTCCTCCTCTCAGAAAAAAGACTAGTTTAAGCAAAAAGAGAAAGGGACTCTAATAGTAAAGTAGTATATGACTGAGTATAAAGGCCAACTAGGGTTGGGTCTTATGAAGAACCAGGACAACTAGAAGTCTGTCTGTGTCTCCTTTGTTCTTACAGAGATCCAGACTACCCCATGTATCCCGAGTTTCAATACTCAGTGCCAGTGACACTTAGAAATGAATGATCTGTTCTTGATCAATCCCAATTCTCCATTTCTGGGAGAGAGAATTAGACTGTCTCAGCGTGGGTAATCAGATATGACCAGGGGATTCAGAATCACAGTTTAAATTTAATCATGGTGGAGAACCAAACCGTGGCTCACAGTTCAGTTACTGGAGAAAATCAGATAGCTTTTGAATTGAAAAGGTACCCCCAGAGTGTTTACTGTACTCATTTGTATAATATACTAGAACAAAGTTTCAAATCAGGAGCCATATATACTTCATATTTCTCTCTGACATTTCCAGGCAAAATAAGGATGTCACTCTGCAACTCAACAGATAAACTTTTATTTTTCAGTTAGTGTGTGCATGTTTAAGACCAAATAATTTCTTGACTTAGTTTTATGATAGAAAAATGGAAAGGCAGCAAGCCCAAAATGATCTTCTCATTCTTGACTATATAACTTTGTCTACAAAATTCTTTTTCCATATGCTCTCTGCAATGTTTAGGCAGATCTCTATCATGGGGGAGCCATATGTTGACTTTGCAATAGCATATTTTCTATTTTTCAGAATTGAGCCCACCATATTGTGGACACAGGCCATGGGAACCTCAATACCTTTCATTTAAATGCCAAGATGGCATTAAACATGTCTGTAAATGGTATAGCTAGAAGTACGATCACTTGATTTGAATAAATGAATGGAGATCTCTGACAGATCATGTCTACCATGTTTAGAATCCCATAAAGACATTTTAGAATCCAAATCCAAAGCAGAGGTCTTGCTTTGTTTTGGGTTCTTCACCGTACTTTGATCTCTGGCTAAAGGTTTTGCTGTTGTCCTCATGGTTTACAACTTGAATATGTTGTGGAGTTGACTTTCAAAATGACAATTTCCCAGTATTCTTAGAAGAAAAGTAAAGGAGAGCTAAAAAGTTACACTCGAAAAAATTAAAGATGTCATTTTTGAAATTATGATGGGTTTTCCTCTAAAATTATTTACATAGGTAAAGCTTTATTTAAGATAAAGCTAGTAATTGTTATCCTCGTGTTAATGTGTCTAATGTATATGTTCAATGTATTCTCATACATTTAACTTTAGTAGTAGAAGTTTCTTTTTAAAGAAAGAAATTATTCTGTTTTGGTTGGGTGCCTAAAATGAGATCATTCTTTTCTACCCTAAAGGGTGTATATCATGAACTAGTGTGGAACACTGAACATTCTATATTTTTAAAGCAAAAGAAGGTAATTCACAGAGATTTTTTTTAAAAGGTCTTTTTTAAGGTTTTTAGAGAACTTGTTAAAAAACACCCACAACCATATTTCAAGTCACTTTCCCTCTCCTGTCTCTTCTCCCCACAAAATGCTCACAGACTGCCAATTTAAAGGAAAAACATAGTCAAGCCAGATAAAAGCATCCAAATGAAGAGAAGGTTAATCGCAGAAGGCGATGGAGGTAGTTGGGACAATCTGTTGATTTCTTTGCAATGACTGCATTTAGCCATTTCTTCCACAGCCCCCTGAGAATGAAGGTTGGTGTTCCCTAGCCCCCAGACTCAGTTTGTAACAATGTTCATCCCCAGTCTCTCATCTTGATCATCGCCAGCCTTCTGACCTAAGAGTGTTGGGAGAAGAACCTGGGAAGGAGGTCTTGGGAACTCAAAGCTAGGAAAATAAACAGCAATGTGAATAAGAATGTGAACAACTGGATGCCTTGGCTTAGCAATGCTAAGCAATAAGCTAGGTCTCCTATCTCTTCATTTAACTCAAATAAAACCAGTAAAAGACATGATCGCCAAAGGCATTTTTCAGCCTCATCTTTGGCTCATGGCATGACAGCCCAGTGAGTTGTAATGACAAACATATATGAGAATATAAATTTCAAACTGTATTAACTGTCACCTTTTAGTTCTCCTTTCCTCCTTTATGATAACAGAAACTAGGTTTTCATTCTGAGTTATGACCATCTCTTCCTTAGATTTTAATCTGGGTTGCTACTCAAATTATTGTCATGCATGAACTGCCAGGGTCCTTATCCATGAAATGGGAATAATAATAGGTACCTACCTCATGGAATTATCCTAAGGACCGAATGAGACACTGGAGAGATAATAGTACAGGCTGTGGTCTATAGTAAGAGGACAAAGAATATTAGCTATCTTCATGCTTATAACTTTTGTTAGGAATATTAATTACCCAAAATATAAATTTGTAAATACAATTATATTCTGTTATGAATCAGAACACTTGGGTTCTAGTACTGGCTCTGTCGCTCAGAAGCTGAGAGTCCTTAAGTGAGATACTTAGCACCTCTGGTCTCAGCTTATAAAATGAAAAACTTGGATTAGGTGGTTATTAAGGTCACTTTGGGCTCTAATATTATTCTGTATTTGACTTCTCCATAGCAACTGTTTTCTGCAATAAGACTGGCTGACTAGAGATCTGCTCTCTACAACATAGTTCTCTTTTTAGAAATGTGCAGATCAGAATTAAGCTTTTCTTCTAGGAATCAGTTTGATGGTCAGCACTTGAGTATCACTTTCTTGGGAATTCCTGAGCCCAAACCTAGGAGAAAATTTTCATTTTCTTACCATTGAATATTTTTAGAAAAATATCTGTACAATAAAAATAAGTCCTGGATAAACAGTGGGATCTGATGTAAGTATTTATGTATCAGATACCAGGGCTTAGGGAGCAGCATAACGGTGGCTGAAAGAGAGGGAGGGCTGAATTAGAGCAGATCTGGATGGTAATCCAATGATAGCATTCCTTCCATTCTCTCCAGGCACCAAATCCAAGTTGTGACAATAGAAAGGTCCAGGATCCCTAAAGAATACTGTCAAGTGATGTCAACGGGAATGGGTTAGAGGAAAGGTTTGGCTGGAAACTAGATGGGCAGTGGCTTTCATTCAGCTCCCTTGGCTTCAGGGAGCTGACAAGCAGACAAAAATGTGTTTCAGAGTCAAGGTAACACAAAACAAAATCCCAGTCCTGGAAACAGAGGCAACATGTGCAGGAAGGATAAGTTACAAGGGCAAATTCCTGAACTCCACTGATCATCACTGTGGGAACTGAATGTGTAACTGGAGGAGGAGAAAACAATGTGAAGTCACCCCTTATTTCAGGAGGTCAATAAGAGTCCTCAGGAAAAGCTCCATATACCAGATAGTTGTTTAGAGCCATTTAAACATGGGGTTTGGGGATAATAAATGGACAGGAAGATTGTATGCAATCTTGCTCTGTATTGGTCATAGGATGATACCATAAAGCACTGAAAACACTGATCTATATCTAACCTGTGCCACAAGCTTGTTGTTTTGCTCTGAGG
This sequence comes from Leptonychotes weddellii, assembly GCF_054177405.1. Taxonomy (NCBI): domain Eukaryota; kingdom Metazoa; phylum Chordata; class Mammalia; order Carnivora; family Phocidae; genus Leptonychotes; species Leptonychotes weddellii. Next base: position 59,246,785 of record NC_138378.1, read on the forward strand.
CCAGCAGGAAGAAGACCAAGTAACCTCTCCAACAGGCTCTTTCTATTCTGAATCAAGATTTCACATAGCACTAGACTTAAAGCAGTCATGGTGGCCCTGTCACCATTACCTGCATAGGGAGGTATCAGTAGGATGTTTGGTATCCAGGTTAAAAGCAGTCAAATTCTGGGGAAGGCAAAAGCTCCAGGTGTGGCTGATGAGAGAAAAACAAAGCAGAGTTGGAATCAACTCTAGGCAGGAATGTGGTAGAATGCAAGAGAAAAAGGCAAGGCAGAGGGATAGAGTGGGAAATATGCTAATGCTCCATCTCCAAAATAGACTTTTTACTGCAGTAGTATGCCTCTCCCTACACCTCCACTTATAACCTCCAAAGAGAAACCTGTCCCTCAGTAGAGGCAGCTTCTTCCATGGAGCGCATAGTCAATCCCCTATTTAGAGGAAAGGAATGTAGGAGGAAAGGA
>NC_138378.1:59247745-59336336 GCF_054177405.1 Leptonychotes weddellii
TTAAAAAAAAAAAAAAGAAAGAAAGAAATGTGGATGTGCTCAATTTTCTCATCTTACAATGTGGGAATCCAACTGATAGAGAGTAAAGGGAGTGGGCCTGCAAATAGAGGGTTAAGAATATTATTGAACATTATAAATGTAAATACGAGAAGAATTAAAAGATAACTTGGAGAAATAAGTGTAGAGAAGGAGTGGCATGGTAAACATACTCAATTCATCACATTTTAGAGATGAGAATCAGCAAAAGTAATAAAACAAGAAGCACTAATAAAAGAATTAAAAGCAAATACACTTAAAAGTGCAGACGGGGTGCCTGGGTGGTTCAGTCCCTTAAGCGTCTGCCATCAGCTCAGGTCATGATCCCAGGGTCCTGGGATCAAGTCCCACATTTGGCTCCCTGCTTAGCGGGGAGCCTGCTTCTCCTTTTCTTCCCCACGTGGTGCTTACTCATCTCACTCATGCTCTCTGTCGCTATCTTTGTCTCTCTCTCTCAAATAAATAAAATTAAAAAAAAAAAAAGTGCAGAAAGAGGGAGGAATGTGAGTCAAAATGGGAAATTTGACTTTTCTTTTGATACATTTCTGTGAGCTTATGTTTTATTGTTTTTCTGTGAACACATGTATTACAATTCCAATAAAATATTTTAAAAGACATGTTACAATGGTGTGCAAGAATCAGTGATTTCACAGAAAACATCTTGATCACTGTACTCATTCCTCTTCGCAAAGAAATGTTGCCCATCACTCCTTGTGGTATTTAACTCTTTTTTTTTTTTAAAAGATTTTATTTATTTATTTGACAGAGAGAGACACAGCGAGAGAGGGAACACAAGCAGGGGGAGTCGGAGAGGGAGAGGCAGGCTTCCCACTAAGCAGGGAGCCCGACGCGGGGCTCGATCCCAGGACCCTGGGATCATGACCTGAGCCGAAGGCAGACACTTAACAACTGAGCCACCGAGGCGCCCCGGTATTTAACTCTTGAGATTTGCTATTGCCATTGAGTTTCAGGTATTTTAGCTAACCATTTAATACTCATGCCCTGGAGAAAATACAGTGATTGTAAATTTAAAGAGAAAAAAAAGATGGACTATCATGAATCAATGATAACATTTTACATCAAGTCCAGACTGTTCCCTCTACCATTTCTACTGTTTCTCTCTCAATCTAGAATGAATTTGCTCCACTGGCTTTCAGTCAAAACCACTCTAGAAAATTGAGAAGGTTCTGACTTATGACCATTATATAGGTTTTTATCAATCTACATAGAACTTAATCATGTACCAAAAATAATTTTTTTTAAATCTATGCAGAGTTTACTATTGTTCATATGGATTTTTTTCTATTTTGTTTTCAAAATAGTCCAACGTCTAAGACATTCTTTGTATAAGGTTTATACAATTGAAGATAAACATTCAATTTTGTATTTGAAAATTTTTTCTAAAGGTAAAGGTTTATTTTTGGTAATCTTGAAAAGAACATGAAATATATGCAGTGAAAACTATGGATGAATGTTTGCTCAATGGAGGCTTATTTCTATGTTTTTAAAGAAATGGTTCAGTAGTTATCTTTCATCACTTATTTGTCACCCATTTTTACATGTTGATATTATGCCATTAATTTTTCTAACAAACAAAAAATTAGGTAGGCACAAGTTTTAATTCTTTGTTCTTCAATAAAGTAAATTATTTTCCAGGGACAAAAAGCTAAAATATTCAGTTGTGAAATTAAGAAACAGAAGATCATATGGTATTTTTCTTTCTCTGACTGACTTACTTCGCTCAGCATAATGCACTCTAGCTCCATCCACATTGTTACAAATGGCAAAATTCCATTCTTTTTGATGGCTGTTTAATATTCTATTGTATAGAGGGGAGGGGATAAAAGAGAGAGAGAGGGAAGCAAACCATAAGAGACTCTTGATTATAGAGAACAAACTGAGGGTTGATGGAGGGAGGGAGGTGGGAGGGTGAACTAAATGGGTGATGGGTTTTAAGGAAGACACTTGTGATGAGCACTGGGTGTTACATGTAAGTGATGACTCACTAAATTCTACACCTGAAACCATATTACCATATATGTTAACTAAGTAGAATTTAAATAAAAACTTGAAATCAAAAAAAGAAACAAAAGATCATGTTTTCAATGATTGCTATAGAATGGTGAAGAGGGAAATATCTCAATATAGAAAAAGATAAGTGGTATGTATTACTAATCTTAACAAAAATGTTTCTGGTTCTTTAGCTTACCAACTGAATGACTATTTCACTCTACACAGAGTGAGGCTAGAGAGCCACTGAGAAAGGATCTTTAAGTTTTGCTGGGGTAGTGACCATGACAGAAGCAAAGAAGCCTATTGCAAGAAATGGTTTCCAACAGTTTTCCATCCCCTGGTGGAAATTTTCTGCCAAACCCACTGGGAAGTTATGGCCCTTCTCTAAAGATGGTAAAGCATGGAAATAAATATCTCAAGGCCCAGGTTCTATAGCATTTGCATCTCACCAAGTCCTCCTCCCAAATGGCATACCCTTTGTCTGATATTTCTGGCATGTGGCCTATTCTGACAATTTCTCATCTTCTATTTCTTCTTCAACAAGTTAGTAAAAAAGTAACAGGGGTAGAGAAGAAGAAATACAATCAGTCAACCAGTTGTTCAAAGCAGCTCAGCATAGAGCTGTCAATGTCACAGAAAAAATATATTTTAAAATATATATTAAAAATATTACCAGCAGATTTTCAGATATATAGTAAAGAGATAGACTAGGTCCTAGAGATGGGGAAATCTCATAGCCTCCCAATCAACAGAAAAATACTGAATTTTTTTTTAAAAGGCATTGGTACAGGGGGAATTTTAATTTTTGAGATTTAATTTTAATTTTGAGAGAATTTTAATGCATTTGCATGCAGTGAGTTAATGTAACAGAAAACCTAGTGTCAGTTGGGTCACTAGCTCAGGCACTCTTGTTTAAAAATGACATTATTAGAGCATTAGAGCCAGAGTCCTTTGAAAATGTTGAATGTTATGATAAATGTAATGATGAATCCTGTGTTTGCTTATCATTAGTCAAGTGTAAATATCTCAAAAATGCTTTTATCCTTAATTTATGATCAGGTATATCTTTATTACTAAAAAATACTAGATGATGGTCTAAAGGAAAGATCTGGGAATCTCCAAAAATTCTCTCATCATCCTACTCTACAATTCAAAAATAGCTCATCAAGTAGCCTCTGGATTATAGGAAATAAATAAAAATGTTCCCGGGAGACGTGGCACATATAGTCTGTGAATATCACTGTTGCCTGAGGCAGTTGCATGTTGGAAGAGATCAAACTGGCAACTATTGGAAAGAGCAGCCGCTCTGGGTATGAAGTTAGTAACTGAGAAAAGAAACTCCATCATTAGTAGGGGGAGGGGGGCCTCAGAGGGCACTGAGAACTTGGAGTAAAAGATCCAAAAAATAGGGATAGGGGAGCTGCAAAGGAAAGCAGGTAAATGGATATCTGACAAATTCTCTGCATTTTGTATTCAGTAAAGTATAATAAATACACTTAAGTCAACTAAACATATGTAGGAACATATATTCAGAAGCAATGATTTTTTTTTTTAAGATTTTATTTATTTATTCATGAGAGATAGAGAGAGAGAGAGAGGCAGAGGCAGAGGGAGAAGCAGGCTCCCCGGGGAGCAGGGAGCCCAATGCGGGACTCAATCCCAGGACCCTGGGATCATGACCTGAGCCGAAGGCAGACGCTTAATGACTGAGCCACCCAGGCGTCCCCAGAAGCAATGATTCTTAATTCTTAGAGTACAAGTCTATGGCTCAAAACATGCCTTCTTTGTTTAAATAAATGCATACCAGTTTCTGAGATCCCTATGGCCTTTGTTAATGTCTTTTTCTCTGAAAATAAAAATTGTAATATTAATGTATTATTTATATTATCAGTCTTTTGACCTATTGACAAAACCTGAGCTTTGTTTCTACCCTCAACTGCTACTGTAGCATCAAGCCCCAAATCAAAGCTATCCATCATAGTCCAGAGTGGATCCCAATCAATGCCAATAAATTTTAAAAGGCAACAGCCATGGTACAAGATTATTAATTTTTAAACAGAAAAATAATACAGTACAAAACTGCAGCCCCTCGGGCCGCCATTAAATGTATTCACATTATGGTGCTTTAGGAAGAAATCATTACATTCCCTTAAACATGAGTTTGTTTTCATTAGAAATAAATAATACTGTATTTTCCAGCAATCAACAAATATTTATTGAATACCAACTGTGCAGAAGATGAAGAACTAAGCATATAGTGGATACCAGAAGGTATAAAAGAACACAAATGAATGAAACCTTTTGCAAAGAGAAAACCTAGAGATAAGAAAAGTTAACTGCATAAAATAAATGATACCATTACTGAATGACGTGTACAGACAATGAGCACTACAGTATCTGCAAGAAGGAAAGATTGATAATGGGTGAGGATAGGATCAAGTGATCTACAACCTGAATTTGTCTTGGAAGATGGTCAGATTTGGATAAGCAAAGATGCCAAAGGATGGCATTACAAATAAAGGTAATGGCATGAATAAAAACATAAAGGCAGGCATATACAAGGAATGATCAACTGTGAGTGATAAGAAGACCTGTCTGATTGGAGTGGAAGGATCATGACTAGGAGAAAATGGAGATAACCATAACAATGTAATTTTAGAAGAGATGGTGAAATGTCTCCCACTTCAGACTATCTAGCAGGAGGGCTTGCCTGGATTTCTGTTCAGTCTCATGAGGAATCATGGTTATGAATATTTTAACCTTTGCATTTCATCTGGCTTTTACCATCTGTCTATCCATTTTAGTCAAGTGATGTAACAGCCGCCTCTAGTATACACACTTTAAAATATCAGGTAAATAAATCATTAGTTCTGGATAAACCCTCAACCAGATGGTCCAAGTATCTTGGTTTTAGGAGTATACGTATTTGATTGTTTAAGAATGACATCTGGACAAAGTAGCAGAAACTCACAGAAGAGTGGCAGGGGACAGTGGCAGTGGGGAAGGCTGAGTCCAGCTTGTTTTGAGCATTAAATAGGAGGTTATTATGTGTGATCTGCCAACAACTTACTTCTTTTAAATTTTATCTGACTATTCCAAAGTTCTAGGCTATTATGCATGTGCCCAGGGTCCAGCCTATTTTGCTTTTATAAAATCCAGGGAATATTCAAAATTTAATCCTGAAAACCTCTCTCTTCATCTTAATTATAGTACAACCTTAACTCAGTAACCACAAACTCCAACACCTATATTTTTTTTACTATACTTTTGAGGAAAAAAAAGGTAAATCATATAAAAATGAACATATGCTATTTGTTTTATCACAGCAACATGCTGTATCTCGGGCTAAATACATACTAAACTCATTTTGTTGTTCCTGCTTTATCTAGAGCATTGATGATCGAAGGTGATATTGAGAATGGTAACTCCAAGAACTTTTATACAATTTATCATCAAAGAACTATTCAAATCCTCATTATATTTATCTTGGAGCAAATGAAGTTTCAGAGAATTGGAATGGCTTCAACAACATATACTTGTTTCAGAAAACTGACATTTCATGGTTTTGCCCCCTTTCCCCTGTGTAAATGACTACTTTACTTACATCCTGGACCTGGTTTCATTCCCAAGTCCACATTTCTACAGGCTACTACATCTCCAAGCTTCCCTTTCATTACAGTGAATGAAGCAGACCAATTGTCAGCTCTCATACACTTCTTGTGGTGGTTCAGGAACAGATTATTACATAGCTAAACAAATAGGCATATGTTATAACATCATATGGTTATTAATGCCATGGGTGATACTAATTTAGATAAGGTTGTCAGAGAAAGCCTCTTAGATAAATGATCAAGATATAAGTATAATGAGGGAGAAAGGCATGGAAGTATCTAGGAGAAAAATTTTCCAAGGAAACAAAATGCCCAGGGGCCCTGAGGTGAGATATACTTCCAAAGTCTTAGTGTTTTCCTTAAACTACTCTGTCCCTGTACTTTTATGCATCCAATTCTAACTCCAACACATTCTTCATGAAGATTTCCCCAGTTATTGTCATCCATGTTGAGTGATTCCTTTTTGGGATTTCTACAGACATATTGGCCTTCAGCACACATACTTTAATACAATGAACATTTTTCACATACACCCATTTTCTCTACTCACACTGTGACTTCCTTAATACAAAAATACATTTATTTTATTTATTTATTTATTTATTTATTTATTTAACGATTTTATTTATTTGAGAGAGAGAGACAGTGAGCAGGAGGAAGAGGGAGAGAGAATCTGAAGCAGACTCCGTACTGTGCACAGAGCCCAATGTGGGGCTCAATCCCACAACTTCACAATCATGACCTGAGCCAAAACGAAGAGTTGGACACTAAACCGACTAAGCCACCCAGGCACCCCTCTACTAATTTAGAGAAAGAAAAGAAGATTCAGAGAACATTATTATTATTGGTAACACCTAGCATACTGCTGGGTACTTTATAGTATTACTATAATAATGTAGGAATTCCTGGTTAACCTTTTTTTTTTTTAAAGATTTTATTTATTTTAGAGAGAGGGGGAGGGAGGGAGGGAGTGAAACAGGATGGAGGGAGAGAGAGAAACACGCTTGAGCAGGGGGAGGGGCAGAGGGAGAGGGAGAGGGTGAGGCGAGAATCTCAAGCAGACTCCCTGCTGAGCATGCAGACAGACATGGGGCTGGATCTTACCACCGTGAGATCATGACCTGAGCCAAAATCAAAAGTTGGTTGCTTAACCAACTGAACCACCCAGGTATGTCCCCTTCCATTAACCTTCTGTTAAAAAGAAATATGATCCATTACATTTACATTACACTACATTAAAAACTTCAAATTGGTAGGAATTTAAGAATGTTAAGGGGTGCCTGGGTGGCTCAGTCAGTTGAGCATCTGACTCTTAGTTTGAGCTCAGATTATGATCTCAGGGTTGTGAGACCGAGCCCCAAGTTGTGCTCTGTGCTCAGCCAGGAGTCTGCTTGAGATTCTCTCTCCCTCTTCCTCTGCCCCTCCCCTCACTCACAGGCTTTCTCTCTAAAATAAATAAATCTTTAGGGGTGCCTGGGTGGCTCAGTTGGTTGGGCGTCTGCCTTTGGCTCGGGTCATGGTCTCAGGGTCCTGGGATCGAGCCCTGCATTGGGCTCCTTGCTCAGCGGGGAGCCTACTTCTCCCTCTTCCACTCCCCCAGCTTGTGCGTGCTCTCTGTCAAATAAATAAATAAAATCTTAAAAAATAATAAAATAAAAAAAGAATGTTAAAATCTGTTTGAAAAAAAGAAATTTAGAAGAATTATGTTTCCATTATATGTATACATGTGTTGGGAAGCATCATCAAAAAGATGTGACCACCAAATGACCAGTGAACTGGACTTGGGCATTTGGAGGCTCCTCACCTCCTCCCCAGTCCTTGGAATGTGGTTTTACTTGCCTTTCCTGCTCCCAGAAGCGGCTCCACGAACATAGCCTTAAGTTGGTGATGTGATATTGAAAACACCTGCACAGTATACTTGACTGAGCCCAGTGAGGACCTCTTTACAAACTTTTAAGGTCTGGTGGACAGGTTTAGGGATCCATTAATCTTACTGCTGCTCAAGACAAGGTATGTAAGTTCCCTCTGCTATTATAAAATTGCCACCCACAAACATAGTGGCCTGTTTCTTTTTTTGGGTCTCTCCCTGCCCTAGGAGTACTGGGGCCAATTTCAGATTACGCCTGTTAGAAATCAACAATATGCTACACATACTTATTTATAATCATATATGATGAATATACACAAACACATTTATATAAGTTTGATATTTATTTTAATATTTTCCAAAAAGGTAATACCTAACATTTATTAAGCATTTGATAGCTTTCAAAGAACATTGACATATGTTATCATATAAGAGTCTCAAAGCAGCCAGTGAGTTATTAAGCAGGATATTGTTTTGTCATCATCAGTTAAGTGACTTGTTAGAAATCATGTACCTGCTAAGTGATGGAACACATGGTCCCTAAGCCATTGCTCTTTCCACTATAAACCAGAAATTATCTAATGATATATGTTTCTTCTGATTACTTTATCATTCTGCCTCTTCTACTGAGAGAGAAAGAGAAGTTGGAGAGAAGGACGAATAGTTAAAATTTGAGGTTTATTTTAGATAATATTTACAAATAGTGTCTGTGGTGGGTCAGGTATACAATTCTTATAGATTGAACTGAATATGGAAAGCCCAGTTGCTGGCACACATAGGTTCTCAACAAATATTTGCTGATGCTTGAAAGCATTGTCTTATTTTTCTAACTTGAGTGCTTTTTTAGGGCACTCATTTTAATGACTGAGATTTCGCCTATCTTTTTTTTACTCTTGATAGACTAAGAACTAAAGGTTTCACAAAGCTATTAGAATTAACAAGTGAATTCAGTCAAGTTACAGGATATAAAACTAATACACAGAAATCTATCACATTTCTATACATTAATAATGAAGTACCGGAAAGATAAATTAAGAAAACAATCCCATTTCCAAATGCAGCAGAAAGAATAAAATACCTAGGAATGAATTTAACCAAGGAGGTTAAAGACCTGTAGTAGGAAAATTTTAAGACATTGATGAAAAAAACTGAAAATGACACAAATGGAAAGATATAACATGCTCATGAATTGGAAAAATTAATACTGTTATAAGGTCCATAGTGCCCAAAGCAATCTACAAGTTCAGTGCAATCCCTAAGAAAATACCAATACCATTTGTTTTTTTACAACACTAGAATAAATAATCTTAAAATTTGTGTGGAACCACAAAAGACCCAGAAGAGCCAAAGCAATCTTGAGAAAGAAGAATAAAGCTAGAGGTATTACAATCCCAAATTTCAAGGTACACTACAAAGCTACAGTAATCAAAACAGTATGGCGTAGGCCCAAAAATAAATACATAGATTAATAGAACAGGATAGGGAGCCCAGAAATAAACCCATGATTATATGGACAATTAATCCATGACAAAGGAGGCAAGAACATATAGTGGGGAAAAGACAGTCCCTTCAATACGTGGTGCTGGGAAAACATGCTAAAAAATGAAACTAGACCACTTTCTTATATCATACATGAAAATAAACTCAAAATGAATTAAAGACCTAAAGTGAGACCTGAAACCATGAAATGGTTTAAAGAAAACAGATAGTAATCTCTTGGGACATCAGCCTTAGCAACATATTATGGATAGGTCTCCTCAGACAAGGGAAACAAAAGCAAAAATAAACTAATGGGACTATACCAAAGTAAAAAGCTTTCGTGCAGTGAAGGAAACCATCAACAAAATGAAAAGATAACCTACAGAGCGGAAGGAATGATTTGTAAATGATATACCGAATAAGGGGTTAATATCCAAATTATATAAAGAACTTATGCAACCTAATACCAAAGAAATAATGTAACTCAACAATGGGCAGGGGACCTGAATAGACATTTTTCCAAAGGTAGCCAAAAGATATGTGAAAAGATATCCAACGTCACTGATCAAGGAAATGCAAATCAAAACCACAAAGAGATATCACATCACACCAGTCAGAATGGTTAATATCAAAAAGACAAGAAATAATAGCATTGCCAAGAATATGGAGAAAAGGGAACCCTCATGCACTTTTGGTGGGAATGTAAACTGGTACATTCACTGTAGAAAGCTCTATGGAGGTTACTCAAAAAACTAAAAATAGAAATATCATATGAGCTAGCAATCACACTACTGAGTATTTACGCAAAGAAAATGAAAACATTAATTGAAAAAGGTATATGCACCCCTATGTTTATTGTAGCATTATTTACAATAGCCAAGATATGAAAGCAACCCAAGTATCCATTGATAGATGAATGGATAAGAAAATGTGTTAATATAACACACACACACACACACACACACACACACACACACGGAATATTACTCAGCCATAAAAAATAATTAGATCTTTCTGTTTGTGACAACATGGATGGACATAGAGGGTATTATGCACAGTGAAATAAGTCAGACTGAGAAAGACAAATACCATTTGATTTCACTCATATTTGAAATCTGAATATACAAAGCAAATGAACAAACAAAGAAAAACAGACTCAAATATAGGGAACAAACAGGTAGGTGCTGGGGGTGGGCTGAAGTAGGTGAAGGGGATTAAGAGGTACAAACTCCCACTTATAAAATAAATAAATCACAGAGATGAAAAGTACAGCATAGGGAATATAGACATTAATATTTTAATAACATTGTATGGTAACAGATGGTGACTACATTGTCACTACAGAATTGCTGAATCACTGTGCTGTACACCTGAAACTATGTCAACTACACCTCAATAATAGAAATAAAAAATATATTTAAAAAATAACCACATATAAATTTAAAAAAAAAAGGCAATCCTCATATCCACTGAGGTTTTATGAGAAAGCTTAGAAAATATGCTTTTGATTACTGCCTGGCTGCATCATGTCAAACATTGCAGTTACATTCTAGAAATTAGCAATGTCAATGTGGAATTGCAAGATGCAGCGGATGCAGCCAGTGTCAGATTAAAAGAGCTAAGCATGATGGATGATAATAAAGGGGAGACTCTGGGGGAAGCTGTTTATGGGCTCTTCTCAGAACTGGCTACCTAAATGGAAAAGAATACCCTCATATTGTCATATATTATATACCAAATGCACAGTTACCAGTATTTGATAATTACCTGAATATATCAACACACTTAAAGTTGTAAAAACATCTCCCCTCCTTGCGGATGCTGGGCTCTGATATAACATTTAAGCCGCTTTCCACTGAAATCATTTACTCTAGACGGATGGTAAATAACTTGAGGGATACAAGACCAGTCTTTAATAATTTTCCCCTTGTCCCATATATATAATTTCATCATTAGAACCCAGCATAATGCTGATATAACATTATCATTTTTTTTATAGCTAGCTGGGAAGTTGATTACAAAGAACCTCTTATCTGCTACTTGCTTGACCTATTTTCTGCAATACTGTCATTCCTGCACAGCCACATCCATTATTTTGTGTGGCTTTTTACCCTTTCACTCTGTAGCACAAAAACAGGTAATTACTTTTTTACTTTACTTTTTCATGTCTACAAATACTAAAAACAATAATGACTTTCAGGTTAGGCACCGCTGGCAGTTAATAACCCCTTTTAAGAGGTCTGAGGTTGTACTTCAGGGCCTCTGCCAATCAGGCAGGTCATTAAATTCCTGAAAATAGTGGAAATACCATTGGTCATTATGGCCTCTATGGAAAATGTGAGCTATTGGTACACCTTCCATCAAATACGTAAGAGTCACTTCTGAGCTTGTGTCTTGGTCGATAACTTGGGATAGATCCACATTTGGTATCATGACATTCAAAAATTTTCAAAGTCACTAAAGTTCTCCTCTGAGTCCTTAATGAAATATACATCTACTGACTGATCCATCGATCTATTAATCTGTCAATTTACTCATCTATCTATTGTCTGATTTCTTCTTCAGCTGAAACCAAACTGGATTGCAGTTTCTGTTAAGAATTATTGGAAATAGAGAGTATGTTTTTAAAGTCCTTGTCTTATTCTGCTCAGGCTGCCATAACAAAATACCATAGACTGGTGGCTTAAAAAACAGAAATTTATTTCTTCATAGCTCTGAAATGTGGAAGTCTTGAGACCAGGGTACCAATGTGGTCAGACTCTGGTGAGAATTCTTTACCTTCCTGGGGACCTCTTTTGTTGTTTCTTCTTATTAGAATAGTAATAGTAATTCTACTGGCTCAGTGTCCCACCCTTATCTCATTTGACCTTCATTAGTTCCTTGCAGGCCCTGTCTCCAAATTTAATCACATTTGGGATTAGGATTTCAATGTATGGATGGAGTGGGCTGTGGGCGGGGACACAAATCAGTCCATAACAGTACTGTATAGTTTTTATACTTTAACGTGTTCGTTCATAAGTATGAGAAAAATTATCCACACACAGCATTGTGAAGAAAATTACATTTTCTTCTCACAACTGAGATGAGGATAAAACAGCTCACTTTTATGTTTATGATATAAATTTTATAAATTTTAAATGCACAAATGGATTTCAGGGAGACTCTGAAGATGCATATTACATATAAAATTATATTAAATGTATACAGGAAGGGATAATTTAATTTGCACAGTTATCTACCCACCTATCTATATTCAGAGCACATGTATGCAGATAACATGTTAAAATGTGCCTTGAAGCTCTTCATTTATACCATGGTGCAGAATTTAGTATAAATACATAAAAATTTAGGCAAAATTATTTTTATAAATTCCAAATTTTAAAAAAAAGCTTTATAGAATTTACACTTATGTTGAAAAAACATGGTACAATTTTTCAAGCTGTGTTCTCTACAGTGCCTTAAAAATGACACTTGAATTAGAAATAAAACAAAGCTAATCAGTTTACAAAAACAGTTAAGAGACATACCTATAATTGACAGTTGTGGGTGTCTTGCACTCTTTCCTGGCATTTATTAGACATCATCTAAAAAATAGTGACAGTTTCATGGCATCAAAAGAATTACATAGACCTAGATATTAATTCTGGATCTACTGGTTGATTTGCCTTGTGATCCTAGGCTTCTTTAAGCCTCAATTTCTTTATACATGAAAGAGTAGTTAATTAAAAAAAAAAAGTCATGGAACTACTGGGTGGGTCAATCTTTTTCTTTTAAGATTTATTTATTATATTTATTTTAGAGAGAGAGCACACGCACGCTCTTGGGGGGAGAGACAGATGAAAAGAAAATTCAAACAGACTCCCCACTAATGGCACAGCCAGATGCAGGGCTCAACCCCACAACCCATGAGATCACAACCTGAGCCAAAACCAAGAGCTGGACACTCAACCCAGGAGTACCTGGGTGGCTCAATTTTTTTTTTTTTTAAAGACTTTATTTATTTGACAGAGAGAGACACAGCGAGAGAGGGAACACAAGCAGGGGGAGTGGGAGAGGGAGAAGCAGGCTTCCCGCGGAGCAGGGAGCCCGATGCGGGGCTCGATCCCAGGACCCCTGGGATCATGACCTGGGCCGAAGGCAGACACTCAACGACTGAGCCACCCAGGCGCCCCGTGGCTCAATCTTTTTAAAATCTGTTTACAGTTCCTAACATTGTACCTTGCAATAGCAAGTATGAGTCATATGTTAGTTCCATTCTTTCCCTCTCTCTGTTACTATAGCACTGACTTTAATGATAAGCCATGAAGAAGTTCAAAGCTTTTTTTTTTTTTTTAAGATTTTTATTTATTTATTTGACAGAGAGAGAGACAGCGAGAGGGGGAACACAAGCAGGAGGAGTGGCAGGCAGAGGGAGAAGGAGGCTCCCCACTGAGCAGGGAGCCCGATGCGGGGCTCGATCCCAGGACTCTGGGATCTGAGCTGAAGGCAGCCACTTAACCGACTGAGCCACCCAGTTGCCCCTCAAAGCTTTTTGATCATCAAAAGTACTCACATACACAAGCTGAGACCACCTGGGTCTGTGGCCATAAATATAGGTACAGTTATCCAGAAGGTGCGAGTGTCTTTTATATTCTTCCAATCACAGATGTTTTAGCCTGGATAGGATGAGCTCACTACCAACATTAGCCCTTCCCAAATAACCATAATGTCTAAATGTGAGCTTGTGATGTTCTAGGTAACTGGTGTTATAGGAGTAAAAGAAGTGAAATCAAAAGGGTAAAGGAAAGTCAAAAAGATTTTCAGAGTTTAAATCTTCTCATCCTGGTCTAAAGTAAGCTCATTATGTATCCTCTAAATAAACAGTTAAGAGTCCTTGTGATACCCACACACACACGTGCACACACATGCACATACACACACACATGCGGGTGGGTCCTTAAAGTCACTGTAGAGTCTTTAGCCATGGCAATATTTAGTCTGAGAGGAAATGATGTTGTAGTTGTTTCAGGAAAGTGAAACTATGCCCAAATCACACCTTATCTAATCTATCAAGACTTGGGAAGAGGAGGAAACTTAGATGAATTTGGCATTATGGAGAGAGAGGGATGAGGTTGAGCATTTGAAAATACCTATTTTGTATCTTTACTGAGCGTCTGTTACAGAATAAACACTGTGCTAGGCACTGGAAATGAAATGGTGAATAAAATGGCCACGGTCTTCAGTCCTCACACAACCTACAGTCTATAAAGATGACGTATTTTTAAATGTTTCCTGATGCTAATACAAAGCTCACTTGACTATTAAAAATGTTTCCTGCTGTTTCCCAAATGTCAGACTCATGTCTTCTCATATCCTTCCATATGGCTCTTAGCCTAGCTCACTTCAAACCTGCTATGCCCTTCTCACACTTTTTTTCTTTTTTCTTTCTTTTTCTTTTTTCCATTGGGGGAAGTGTTTCTTAATCATTTTTATTTGGGCTCAAATCAAAGTGAATCACCACTTTATTTGGAAATGAAGTTCCGTAAAGTCTTGCTTCCACAAACCATCCACTGACCAATTTGGAATCTTCTTTTGAGGAAAAGGATCAACCAGCAGATGTTATGGAAGGGTTTCTGTTTTAATCTTATTACAACAAAAGTTAAGACTTGTACTTATGTACTTTTCCCCAGCTCTGAATGACATACTATCATTTTAGAGATCCTCAAGTTAAACTAAATTTAGTGTCAGGATCCAGCTGGGGAAGCAAATTGATGGATTTAAATAAACTGCCTTGATAGAAGGCAAACAACAAAAATGTGCTAGTCTTCCTTGTCCCACGCCCGAATACCTTGATTCTGATCAGCAGCTTCTCTTGGCACTATCTGGCCAGAGATTTCCTCTTAATTCGTACAGTTTCTTTGAAACTCCGATCTCAAGAGCATAAATTTCCTTCTGACAGCCTGTGGCCTCTGAAGTGTACTCTTAGGGAAAGACGTCAGCCTGAGAGGGTGGCCAAGCTAAATGAGGTCTTAGATAGGACTTAGGGAGAATGAGTGGCTGGATAATAATAATGGATTTATTAAACAACCGTGAATATGATTGAGCAGCAGTCACTGTATGCGTTATGTGCCTAAATACAGTGAATCCCTACAACACTATGAGTCAACTACCAGTAATATCACATTTTACAAAGCATGCGTAAAGGTGTTAAACTTCCCCAAGGTCACACAGATAGCATGTAGCTGAGTGAATCTGAGTTCAGGCAGAGTACCTGCAGAAACTGCCCTTCATCACTACACTACAGAAAAATGCTTTAATGTAAGACTCAGACTAACTTACTCAGTACTAATAGGTTTAAAATTCTTTTTATCCTTTATTACTTGCAAGAGAGAGATCAGCCTTTGGTAAAATTTTTCAGCTGTTAAGTTTGTATTAGGGACCCTCAGCCAAATACATTTCACACACACAGATTTAATAACATTTGAAAAACATAGCTGATAAAGGACTTTAATGCAGAATACAAAAAATATCAAAACCAATAATAAGAAAACAAACAACCCAATTAAAAAATGGGCAAGCTATTTGAACAGATTGTTCACCAGAGAAGATGCACAGATGGCCAGTAAGCACAGAAAAAGATTCTCAACATCATATGTCATAGGGAAATAGAAATTAAAGCCACAACACTGTATCACTACATGCCTGAATGGTTAAAAGTAAATAGACTGATCATACCAAGTGTTGGTGAGAGTATGGAAGAAATGAAACCCTCATAAATATTGGTATTTAGTAAAATGGTACAACCATTTTGGAAAACAGCTTGGCAGTTTCTTAAAAAGTAAAGTGTGCACTTAATATATGAAAGAGCCATTCTACTCCTTGCTATTTACCTGAAAGAAGGCATATGTCCATATAAAGACTTGAATACAATGTTCACATCTGATTATGTGGAACAGTCAAACTTGGAAACAAAGAAATTGGTCAACAACATGTACAGTAGCCAAACAGTGATGGATCTACACAATGGAATACTGTTGAGCAATAAAAAGGCATGAAATATTGATAGCACAGATGAATCTCTCAAAATAATTATATTGAGGACAAGATGCCAGATATAAAAGAATCACCTAATTTATTATTCTAATTATATAATACTTTGCAATGCAAACTGATCTACATTAACATAAGGAAGAATTGGTTGCCTGGGAAAGAAATGATAAGGAGAGATATAGGACAGAGGAATTATAGAGGCATGAGAAACTTTGGGGAGCAATGGATCTGTTCACTATCTTGATTGTAGCTATGGTTTTTCAAAACATCAAATTTCACACTTTAAAATGTGAAGTTTATTGTATGCAAGGTATACCACAATAAAGCTATCAAAAAAAATGGCAACAGCCCCCTTGTTGACAAACACAGAAATTCCTCTAAAATTTTCACTGATGGTGGTCTATAGCATTAACATTTCTGGGGATATTTTTATGTATATTACTGTGGGATTCTGGGGTACTCGAAATATTCTACTTCTGATGTATAATTCTAAAAACTTCAATAGGTCTAGAAAAAATGTTTTTGTTTGCAGGGAAGCCTTCTTTTTGTTCTTCACATCTACCAAGTGGTTTGTCTGCTTTTTCCAGACACAGATTTGAAAAGGTTTGATTGCAAGTGTGGGAGGTGATCTTCCTGAGAAGTGGTCTCATGTATAGAATCACTTGATCAAACTGAGGGTTCTAGAGGGGAGGGCGGTCGGGGGATGGGTTAGCTGGTGATGGGTATTAAAGAGGGCACGTACTGAATGGAGCACTGGGTGTTATATGCAAACAATGAATCATGGAACACTACATCAAAAACTAATGATGTAATGTATGGTGATTAACATAACATAATAAAATAAAAAAAATCACTTGATCAAACTGTTTCCCAGGAGATGTACACCTGGATCATTTCAGGATACTGTTTAAAATTGTCGATCATTTCAGAATGCCAGAGAAATCTGTTTTTCAAGGATATAACCAAAGGAAACTTCTAAAGACTTATGCCTGTAAAATCTCTTCTTGGTTCAACTTGATTCTCAACCTCTGCTTACAAATGCACATTTCAATTCTTAGTGTCTATGATTAATTCTTAGGGGTTGTTATTGACAAGGGAAAAGAAAAGGTACATATATTAAAGACGTGATGAGTGCCCAGTTACCAAATTATTTTTACCGGGGACTATTCAAGATTCAGTAAATACATTCGTTATTTAAGGATGTCACCACTTTTAGATGTTCAACTACAACATTTCAGTATTTGTCTGGGGGATTCGTATAGATCAAGAGTGAACCTAAGCTTTGGCAACCATTTTTCTCTCCATATTATAGTACTATTAACAGAAAAATTTCTATGATGAATTTTATACATTTTTGAAGGTGCATCGGAGCTTTGTAATATTCTATGGGGAAAAAAAACTTGGTAAATAATTTCAAGCAAATTATGAGCATGTATTACAGATATGTTTGTCTCAAAGTCTATCTTCTCAATTCTACTCTTGGGAAGTATTTGAATTCCTCAAAACTAGAGGTGATTTTCAGGCAATTTTATTGTACATTTCTTACAATAGAATACATTTACTTTGATATGCTATTATAAATGAACATGTTCATATGCATATTTATATATATCTGCACACTTATATACAATTAAAGGCTATTAAATATGGTCTGTTTCTATTTTTTACCAAGCTCAGAGTTTATTATAATTCAGCATGCCTACTTTTATAAGTATATTAGTAATCAAACAAATTTTTATTTTTCACATTTCATAGGTATGATTCAATTTCACATTGTATTATATTTCACATCATGGATTCAGCCCTAGGCAGCATTTAATTGATACTTGTAATAAACTCAGAGGTTTTTATGAGCTAACAAATCCTAATCCTTCAAGACAGACGTGTAAACAGGACCAACATTCATGAGTCACCTAATTGTTTTTCCTCTGCTGAAAATAATATTATTTATTTGATCTATGGCCATATGTGTATCTATATTTATTTACACATTCAAATCCACTCACATACTCCTATACACACACTGAAATGTAGAAGTTCCATTAACTAGGGTATTCATTTGTAAAGAGAGAACAATTCAAATATGGTTGCATCTTTCAATCAAGAAAATAAATGTTCTTGTTTTTTTCTGGCAAAAAAGTATAACTAATTCTATTTTGTGGACTTAGATGCCACAAGTGTTTTAAAAATTATATTGCACTTGGGAAAATGTTTGATAATATTCAAAATATTGTGGAGTTTTAAGAACTCTATTTTTAATTTTATTTTATTATGTTAGTCACCATAAAAAACTCTATTTTAGATAATTTACATGATATTAGAGATTTCATGTGCACAAGAGCCACTACCCTTATACTGTTTTTTATGGACAAGCAATTAAATAATACTGTGATTTTACTCCTTTGCATTATCTCCCAGCAAATGATTTATCCCTGTAGCTTGCTGTTCAATTTCCAAAATAGCATAAATGAAACCAGCTACTTTTAGGATTGTACAACATCTGGGGCAAATTAGTAGGCAATCCAAGAGAGAGAAAAAAAGGCAACTGGGTTTGCCCCAACCTCTTGGTGCCACAGCTCCACTAAAAGTAGATAATGTTTCTCACCCTTAGAGTTTGGGTTCTTCCAGGCTTCCATTGCTAGCTACTCTCACTGCTACCTGCACCATGGAATTTTCTGATGACTGGAGTGTGAATTAACAGAAAGGGGAGAAAGAAAGTCAAGGGATTTCCTCTACTGTCTCTGAGTGTTAGGATTCCCTTTCACATTCCTCTATCCAAGCTTCTCCTCACTATCTGCACTACAATGCTCACTTCCACATTTCAGAATGCACTGATTTCAGATTGGCGGCAATCTACAAGGAAAAAATGGTAAACTCACTGCTGGTTCAAGCGTGCATCAAATTCTGGTATCCTTCTCTGATTCACCTCCTGCTCTTTACTTTTCAGAGTTCTCAAATAGCTGAGCTATGAATTCTGTTCAGGTTTTATAGTTGAGTTCAATAGGAGAAAAAGCGTTAACTCCATTTTGCCTGGAATTGAAACTCTGCAGTGCATTTAATACGTAAATATGACTTGGAAAATATGTTCATACATGTGCTATGCAGGAATTACTTAGGAAAAAAATGGTCTTTCTGGAATTCTGAAAAAAATGTATCACATTCACACATTGTAGAAACCACGGCAATTACTGATGATCATCAGCTTATAGTTTTCAAAGTTTTGCCTGACCAGAACTTCTTTAGCAAAGTATATAACACCAGATAAAATTTTAAATAATAAAAAGATAAACAGCATTTATTGATTTTCTGACCTATGACCCAAATTTGACATTACTGGAGTATATAGAAATCTAAAATAAGATATATGCCTTCAAAACACTTTTTAAACCTATCAGGGAAGCAATACAAACTCATAAAAATGTGTGTTACAGCAAAAGAGTAAATCAATAGTTTTAGATAACAATGGGAATAAAAGAAGGCAGCAATGCATATCTAAATTGACAAACTATACAGACAAGATGTTCTGAAGGCCACAAAGAAGAGTAAAGTACATGTTTTTAAGGAAGGTGAGATTTTTGCTCGGTCTAGAAGGACTATCAGAATGCACATTGGTGGTAGAGGAAGTGGGAAAGTAACTCCAGGTGAAGCGTGGCATGAACAAAGTATGACATAGGGAAATATGAAAACCACTATGACAATGTGGCTGAAGTCAAAGGTTTGTACAAGAAAGTAGGTGAATAGGGCTGAATAGAGTAGGTGAATAGAGAAAAATAAGTCAACTATGGGTATAAAACTTAAAAATGTAATTTCCAGTTTACATTTATTTCTTGGTTTTATTTACCTTTTAACACTATGTAATTGGTTCAATGAATAGAAATATTTTCAACAACTCAGAATTACAAGAATTCTTCCCCTGGTGAGGTGATGGGGATTATTGTTCAAGGCACCCCAGGGGCAAGGGGCGATGCATGACAAGGCCAGCACAGGGACCATACATGATATTGTCTGCTTCTGGTGACAGAGCTAAGGCTACAGGAGGTCAATTTGACGGTGTCAAGAACAGCCTTGCCAAAAATAAGCCTCAGGTTCTAAGCTAGTTCCTGAATAAAAGCAGACTAATTCTAGGGTCTGAGAAAGGAATCTCAAGCAATCCTATGGTGTGGAAGCTGCTCTGACAAGTTATTGAAATAAGTTATGCCCTTTGATGTATCACACCAGCTACACCTAGAAGCAGAGACATTTTAGTTATGAAAGAATAGTGTTTGTTGCTAAAGCTTATTTAGGTCCTCAGAGTGGCACCCAAGATCTGTGGTATCTATGTTGTGCATAAGGCCCTGTCATTGCATCTGTGTCTCCCTTGGACAGGTGTGCTCATCATACATTCCACGGGAGTTCCACCCTCATGTCCTTAGTCCCATGATCAGAGTTCTTATTCTTCAATTCCGATGCTAAGATTTATCCAGTTTGGCTGACTGGTTCCTTTCTTCCTTCCTCTCTCCCTTTTTTTCTCTTCCTTTTCCAATAAATACTCTGTAATATCTTCTTACGGTAAAGACTGTGCATCTTACAATGATCCTTTGGCCCACTGAAATGTGAGACCATGAGGGTATGGAACAACCTTTATCTATCTCCATAACATAAATGCACACAACTCTTTCATGGTCTACTTGACAATCATGACAAGAAATTAAAAAAAAAATAAGCAAACTATGTGCCTTTTTTCCTGTCATGATAACTACAGAAGAGAATAAATGGAATGAAAGAAATCACAAGACTGAAACACTAAACAACACACTGATAAATAACAAAGCAAGATCTCTAAACATCTGTTGTATGTGATCACCCTTCCTGTAAAAGCAAAAAGCCAGACATATTGTTTGCATGTTTTATCCCTCCTTATTGATTATGTGACATTGTAAGGATAAAGAACAAATTCAGCCTCATCTGAATTTACCAACCTCTCCTTGGTGTGATCATTTTAGTGCATTTTATGGAACTATGTCAGTTGGTGACATTAAATTCCAAAGCAAATCATATGGGTCTTTGAATAATAACTTACTGCATCCCATTTTTAAACATGTGCTTTCCATTTTCACATAACCATGTTTAGAACAGGGGTTTAAAAATGTGGCAATCCTCCTTCCTCATAATTAGAGTCTCCAAAGTAATCACATTCCTTACACAGCCCATTCCTCTGCTCACTGTACCACCTCATTCAGATACCTATTGATTTCTAATGAGCTATTACTTCCATGTGGATCTGTAGTCAATTAGAATCAGCACTGTTTAAAAAGCAGTTCCTACTGCTATTTTGGACGTAGGTGTATTGAATTCTTCATCAGCCAGCCCCTTCCAATCTTAGCATGATACCCACACATTCCATGTATCTTTGTTTCTAATATCCCCCAACAGCTAGTGTTCCACTTTCTTGATTTTTTGTTTTATTTCCATTTCCCTCTGGGAAATCCAATCTGGTGTTATAATCAGTGACAAAGAAAGTGCTAATTAGCGGATGAACGCAATTAGTAGTTACCTCCAATGTTTTCAGGTAACTTCTGTTTCTGACATATACTTACAGTATATGTCAGCATTTTTCATTTTACATGATATACATTCAACAAAACAGTAAAACAGAGAAAAAAACACTATAAACCAAAACAAACCAATGTTAGCATTAGAGAGGTGGAGAAGTCAGGCCTTTTCTCCAGCTTGGACGATGCACACTTTTCCTCTTTGCCCAATCAGTAATGTTCCCTCTCTGTCTCCAGAGGAGGAAAAACCTCTGCTCCTCCATGAAGCCATCTCTAAGCCATTCCTGCTGCATCATCATTCTGACTCTGAAGTCCAAATTCTCCCCACCAGAAAACCCAGCAGTGTTCATGAACTGTTCTTGCCTCTAGTGCAGTGTCTTCTCTTATGTAATTATGTCTGTTGCACAACTCTTTCTTCATATACACTATATACTCCAACTAGACTGGAAACAGTTTGAGGAAAAGGACTATTATTTATTTATTTTTTGCATATATTACTGCGGCTAAAATAATGCCTTGTGTTTTGTAGGCTCTCAAAAAACACTTGCTGACTTAGGATCTGAGTGTCTCAAGCATCTAACACAGTGATGGAGGGATGGATTGCCGGATGGATAGATGGAATGATGGATGGGTCATACACATTAGAGACAAAGGGAACCTAACAGTGCCTTGATCCAGACCTCTCATTTTTCAAATAAGGAAAATGAGACCCAGAAAGAAGAAATGATCTCCAGCAAGGGCAACACTAATTAGTACTGTAATTTTTATTTTGCAGTTGCTGAGTCATCTGGTCGTAATGGTTCTCAAATGATTGTGTGTTTTATCTTTTCAAGTAAATTTTACCTCTTCTGTCTGTATTTCAAGGGGATTATCAGGAGTCTAAGCATACAGCAAGTGCTCAATATTTGTAAGAATTGTGGTGGAAATATTTGTTTTATTTCCCCACATACTACTAATTTTCTGGGGGAAGAAAGACAATCTTTCTTCTTTGAGCTCTGTATCTCTCCCTGCTCCTCACCTGGTTATGGCGAGGACTGATAAGAAGAGTGCTTCACCATTCTGGACCTGTACTCTGGACAGTTCCTACCAGATGTCTTTGCAAAGATTTTTTACATTGCAAGTGAGGGGAGAGATCATCTCTCAAGCTACAGAGCTGGGAAGATGGGGTCCCAGAAACAGTAGTGCAGCCTGGGTTCTAGCCTAGAGGAGAAAGGCAGAGAAGGAAAATGAAATCTATATTCTGAGAGAGACAAAATAAGGACTGGAAAAGTGGCGAAACATTTCATGAATGCCTAGCACTCTATCATAGTACTACATACCATCTTTTTTTAACTTTCATAGGAAATTGTAAGAGCAAGACCATTTTATGAGCTAGTCTATATGGTACCTTTGTGACCATTAGAAAAAAACTGTCTGTTCCTCCAGGCAGAGAAAGTTCTCTGCCTGGTTGCATATCTTGGTGAATGTAGGGCTAGATTTTTAGTCCACACTCACCCCTCACCAAGTACCTCATTCAGGACGCAGCCTGCTATGAATAGAGTTAGGAATATGATTTCCATTTCATGGGTGAGAGATTTGAAGTTCCCATATACAACATTTTTTTGTTTTTAATGCAGGGGATTTTTTTTTTTTTAAATGCCTAGTTCCCACAGCTGGTAACAGAACTAGGATTCACACCTAGGTAACCACAAAGGCCTATGCCTTTCTCTTGGAACTGCTTGCATCTCTCATTATTGTGCTTGATCTCTCCCTTCCTCTTGCTTTCTTTCTGTAGGTATACATATACATCGACTCTCTCCTCGACCCCTGTTCCACCAACAGTGAATGCTAGAGGCACAATCAGGTCTCTTTTACTGAAACAGCGAGGACCATGGTCCTAGTATTTATACAAGGCCACTCACTCCAGTGTGGATTGCCCTCAGGTTCTCCGAAATGAGCAGACAGAAATCAATAAAAGTGTAATATGTTACTGCTTACACTCAAAATTGATATTGCTTCTATCCTTAGCCTTTTTACAATTTCCATTTGTAAATGAGGTAAAGAGATGGCCAGGGAGGGTCACAAAATAAAGTCCTTTCCAAAATAATGAGAAAGCATGCCATCAAAGAGCTTCAAATACCAGTTCATACAGAGTTGGGAATTTCAAGTTCTGCCAAAATGAGTCTAAATTCAACAGTAACACAAGGAGCTAAATCTGCTGGGTGGGTTACACATTACCTGGATAAATTAGATTTGCATGGGAGAGGTATTCATTCAAGTTGGTAGGACAAATTTCATGCATTGGAACAATTATTTACCACATGCTAGAGGCCTAAAAGAGATAACACAGCTTCTAAAACAGCTGCATCTAACTGAAGGCATAGCTTGCAGAAAATCAATGATCAAGGGTCTTTTGGTACATCATTATGTGCTATATTCACATTGTGAAGGGAGAATAGAATGAGACCGGCTCCTGCCCTCTGGCAGTTTGTAATCAAAGCATAAAGCAGTGCCTACTTTTCAGAAGAACTAGAGCACTAGGAATGTTTTCAGGAGAGAATTAGGCCCAGGGTAAATTGTAAATATCCAGTGACCAAACTGTGGAAGGAAGCAGAGACTTGATTTCACAAATAAAACAAAAACGCGTGCTTTTAAGCTGGGAGGGACAGAGGTAACAGGGTAATTTGATGAATATGGGCAAGATCTGGTCCACAGAGCAGGGCAGGAAACACTGTGCAGGAAGATGTTGCAAGAGTGGAGAGGTGAGGAGAAGGCAACCCCAGATAATAGCTCCAAATAAAAGACCTGATCTCAAGATGTTTTCATTCTCTGGGAAAACCATATATATACATACACATGTGTGTGTGTCTGTGTGTGTATATATATATATATATATGTACTTGTGTATATACATATTCATTCATACACAATTGTATTGTGGAACCTGAAATGTGTTGTATCAGAATTTCTCAAAATTTAATGCAAATATAAGTTTCTGAGGATTTAAAAAAAAAAATAGAGATTCTGATCCAATACGTTAGGAATCATCCCCGCTGATATTGATTCTGATAGCCTGTGAACCACAGGTTGAGTAGCAGTAGAGGAAACTGAGGAAACAGGAAGGTTCTGTGGAAATATACAGCAAGCAATGTTACTGGGGAAGAAGTCTCAGAAGATGGATCCTTGAACTGGGCTCTGGAAAATGAGGAACAGGAAGACTTGGGCTTTGCAGTAAGGTTCAGTAAACTGGGGAGCGAAAACTAGATTTCATCCATTCAGCACACACTCACTGAGGTGCAAGGCACCCCATTGCAGAATGGTTATTTGAAGCCCTCATATCAATTTGATCACGAGTAAAAATGAAACAGCTGTGGCAGCAATGGAACATGAAAGGCCATGGCTCTATCTCAGATTACCAAACTTGAAATGCTAGTATTGCTTCACCTTTGAAATTTTAAGCTGCGTTTTGTTTTTCGAAACAGGAATTTTTGGAAATTTTAACCTCAAACTTTCGTGCACACTTCTTCCCTGAATGGGCAAGCCAAAGCGGTTGGGTGGTCATTCCGCTGGGCTTGTATTTTGCTTGCCTATTATGGAAGGCCAATTAAGGACAAAGGCCTCGTTTCCACTGACTCAGCACCAAATGACCTGTTTCAAGAGGAGAGTAAACAGTAGTCATGTAGACAGCTTTTAACTTTGCAGCAGGTGTTGACACCTGTAGCTACTTAATTCCAGCAAAGATAATCACCTCTCTCTCAAGGCAGCTGGCCCATGTAAAACACTGTCCACCATTACTGAAACCATTTGGAGATATTAAGTCATGGCTTTCTCTCAGATGATACAGCGAGAGAAGGGAAGGTTGGGACGCCAGGGAACCACTTCGGTCAATAATGCAGGTAGGTGAGGCCACACACACGAGGGCTGTGGCAGCCAACCATGGAACCGCAGCACCTGGACAGCCGGGTCCTGAGCCGGACAACATCAGCTTGCAAAGGGCACCACCTGCCAAGGGCTAAATCTGGAGAAGTGCTGTGTGGGAGGGAAAAATGATAAGGCATTCTCAGAGAGTAAGTCACTGCATCATTACAATTCTCTACTAAATTTAGCTATCATCAATTTGACCCTGCAAATGATGAATTTAGGATTTAGGTACATGTATGTGTGTGTGCCTGTCTGTGTGCCTGCCCATGACGCAAGTGGAAACTCCCCCTCCCCACACCCCAACACACATACCCTAAGTTTTTCCAGTTTGTAATCACTACAAATACGTTCCCATTACACTGGAGATTAGCAGATGCTCATTACCATTTATGAAATTAGGCATAAGGAGAGCAAAGTGCTAGGGCATTAGCTCTCCCTAATGATAACCACTGTGTCCTCACGCTTCAGCAACACCACCCTCTTTCATATTTCTGAAGACTCTCTATTTCAGTCTCTGCTCCAAGGCCTCAAACAAAAACCTCTATATACAAGGCATGTGTTTTTAAGGACCATTTTAAGCCACCTTTTAAATGAGATAACAATAGAGTGATATGTAATCATAAACTTCGAATGTTGGAATGAATTGCTGGAGGTCAAATAGTTCTGCTTTTTTTTTTTTTTTTAAGATTTTATTTATTTGAGAGAGAGAGTGAGAGAGAGAAAGAGCACAAGAGGGGGGAGCGGGAGAGGGAGAAGCAGACTCCCCGCTGAGCAGGGAGCCCGATGCGGGACTCGATCCCGGGACTCCAGGATCATGACCTGAGCCGAAGGCAGTCGCTCAACCAACTGAGCCACCCAGGCGCCCCTCTGCTATCTTTCACATAAGAGGGTTTCTGAATAATTCTGCAAAGATGAGTCCTCATTCTATTTTTAAAATTCCTCAGGGAAAGAAACACTGCCTTTTCACTCGATAATCCAATTCTAATATATATTTTTTAAATGTCAGTGTCAATTTATTTAGCCTATTTCAACCATTCTTAATGGAACAGATACTCCCTAGGTGTATATGTTAAATTTAGGACTTTAAAAATTGGAGATTATAATCCTATCAAAAATGTGTTATATTTTTAATGTATTATTTTCTCTCTATTATATGTAATTTTATTAAAAGAAAATAGTTACTGGCAGTTCATATACAAATCACTAAAGCTTCCCATATATCCTTTCCTGAGCATTTTCTCAGTTTGTTCTACCAAAGCATTCATCCCAGAAAATGTCAAAACATCATTAAAAGCCCTTTTTACTATAACACCCTTCTAGGAAATTTTTTTAATCTGCTTTTCTCTAGCGTGTCATGGACAGGAAGGGACTTTTAGAGATGGCCTAAACGGATTGGGAAGGTGGGCAGAAGAAATTTGCTGTCCTCTTTGACAAATCAGTCTGCCAAACAGGTGGGCCAAATTCTCCCTCTTTCAAGGAGGATCAGCATTGTATAATATCACTGCAAGATGCAAGCTCTTTTTAAATAACAAGTCATGAATAAGAAATTGGGGCAGTGTTGCAGCTCTGTGCTTTATCACCAATTTTTAAAAATATGCTGAAAGCTTAATTTGGTCAGCTATTTTCCCCAAAAGACATAAAAATAGGAAAAGAGCAGACATAGCAAAATAACCTATGTCTACTGTCAGGACCATATGAGAACGAATGACTGACACCTGTAAAAGCCACAGACCACTCCCCAGCTATGGTCTAAGAATCCATAATTCTAAGGTCCATGTCATGGTCCTCCAGAGCTTTAAGAGTCTTGGAGTTGCTTTTCATTTGCCAGAGAACTATTGCCCATTAATCTGTCACCACACAGATTAGGGCACACCCAGTGATGGTTGTTAATCAATATACTACTGGGTAGCTAAGATCCCAAAGATAAAAATAGTGAAAACCATTTAGACTGATCATTGATTTTACAGGTGGAGAACTAAGCTGCAGAGATATTCAAGAACATGTCTGGGGTCACTTAACTTGAACTGATTTCCTAAATCCCAGATCAAGACTGGATTGAGTCTATCAAGAAAACCCACCATTAAATTAGAATTTGATTTCCAGAAGATACAAATAAGGCTCAAGAGAAAAAAAAAAACAGATTGCAAGTCAACACTAATATTTAAATATTAAGAAAGATGTATAATATAACGGAAAGAAATTTGGCTGTGGACTCCAAACACTGGATTCAAGTCTCAACTGTGCAATAGGCAAGTACATTGGGCGAGTTGTTTTTCTCACCATGAGAATAATGAGATTAGCCTAGATGCTTCGGAAGATCTCTTCCAGTTTTAAATAATAATTCTTAAACTCAATTTATTGTACTTTCACTGTGTTTACCTATAATAACACACAGTGTCACTCATGGCTCCTTTAAAAAAAAAAGATTTTGTTTATTTGAGAGAGAGAGTGTGAGAGAGAGCACGAGAAGCAGAGGGAGAAGCAGACTCCCCATTGAGCAGGGAGCCCGATGCGGGACTCGGCCCTAGGACTCTAGGATCATGACCTGAGGAAAAGGCAGATGCTTAACCGATTGAGCCACCCTGGCATCCCTCATGGCTCCTTTCTAGATTCTTTGGTGGCTTCTTTTTCTCTTCTTGGCCTCTTAAATATTGGGCTTTATGTAAGTTCAGCCTTAGCCTCTTTTTTTCATCTCACTTTTTCTGTTTAGAATCTCATCAACCCTTATATCCTTGGGCATCATCCATATGCATCTAATTCCATACTGATTTGGTAAGACTGTTGTCAGTTCTGTCCCAAAATGTTTCTCAAGTATTTTCTCTATTCCCATTTCTGCAGCCTTAGTTCAAAACTCTCAGTATCCTTGGGAGACGCCAACGTTTTCCTCAACTGTCTGTCTTCAGTCTTTCCCTCTTCCAGTCCATCCTCTCCATGGCTTTCAAGATCATCATTTTAAAATATAACCTGATCATTTCTTATTTTGTGCGCTCTTATTCAAAACTCAAATTTTTCTCTCCATTCAGCCTCCATTAACAGGAAAATGTCTAATAACTTTTCCAGCTTAATATCCTACATTTCCTTCATACTTTGTGTCCACACCAACCACACCAAAGGATTTGCCCTGACCTAAATGTACTACTATTTCCTGCATCATTACAAATAATTAAAGGATTTTCCAAAAGACTGTCAACTCCAAAAAGGCATGGGTTATAGCTCAGTCATTTTACACATTCAAAGCCTTCGATGGCATTTTGCACTTAGTGGGAACTCAGTAGATGTTTTTTTGAATGAATGAATTCAGGAGCTGATTGGTGAAGATGCAATGAACACGGAGTGATACCTTACAGAAGTGTTTTTCGAGCACTGAACACTAAGAATGCAAAATGCAAATTAACTTTTTCTATGTTTGATACTGTTCTCATGCAAGCTGTGGTATCCAATCGAAACAGAACTATAAATACAGATAGATCTCCGATTCACCTATCTATGTACTTTCCTGTCCTAAAATAAAGCAGAACAAGAAAAAAATAAGCCTCCACAGGAACACATCAGTACAGTTGTGCTGAATTCCTAGGGCTAGACCAGCATTTACAGCTCTGTGTATTAGTCGTCCTAGATTATAAATCCTACTCCGGCTCTTAATTATTCAGATAGCAAGGGATTCATTTACTACTGCTACTGCTACATTATAGCATGCTAATCCAAGGCCAATTTAACATTTCTTCTATTTCTTTTTGTATGTGTTCCATTTCTTAAGAGACTTTAAACATTTTGAATCTTTAGAAAGCCATATATTTTCATACAGTTTTCTATGACATCAAGGGTGTTTATATTACTTGGGTTGTTACCTAACATTCCCGGTTATTCCTTTACACGAGTCAGTGGATATGTATGCTGCATATCTGAGGGAGCAAATCTTATGCCATCTGGTTTGGGTACCAGGCTATCTTAGTAGTGAGTTATACTTGCAAGATAATTTTGTAAAATGAGAGCTTCTAAGGCTATAACTAGCTTTATATTCCACAAATTTGATGCGAATTCTTAAGTTCTGGTCATATATTTCAGGGCAATCATCTAAAAATGAAAGGTTTCAATTGGGGAATTTTTGCATTTGTGTTCTTATTCTCTCATTATTTCATAGTTATATGTATTATTTCATAGTTATATGTATTATTTCTCCAACTAGAAAGTAATATTTGATCCTCTGGGTTTGTTTTCTCATTTTTTCAGCTCTCTCCCACTCTGCCGATACCTCCTAGAGTTAGATACAGAATTAGAAATTAATCACAGAGTTTTTCAGGTTATCCTTATGGACAATGAAGTATCTACTTGAAAATGGCTCAGTAGGTGGATTCATCACTGATGCCATGTTCCTAAGAGTTGACCCCTAATGGAGTAATAGGCTATAAAATATTTCTAACACAATTCTCTCATGGGATTCTGTCTCATATCCTCACTGTGAAATCCCTAAAGGAAAGGCCCATATTCCGTTCATTCACTCACTCATTACACATGCATGAACATGTCCTATCTACTAGTTACTATGCTAGGCTTGAAAATGGGACATTGGACATAACAATGACATCTTAATTTATCTCTTTATTTTCGATTAGAGCTTTGAAAACTATCCTTAAGACTGACAGGAGACTTTCCAATAGCTGAAGGTAATGACAGCCCTTGGGCCACATTTCATAGAAGTTCACACTTCTTTCTTCTTCTCCTTTTCTCCAAAGCTTCCCTCACTATAATGTAGAGAAAAATCTTTTTTTTTTTTTTTCTGCCCTAATAGCTTCTAGTAACAAAGATTCAGAGACCAAAAACGTGCAAACCAAGCAAACAGGCAATTATCAAACATTCAATGAGCAACTAGTATGTTGGAACCATAAAATGTATGGTTCATTCATTTACTAGTCAAAGGTTGGTTGAGCACGTACTATGTGTCAGGCACCAATCCAAGCACTGTACCACAGTTGGCTGGGGATAAACAAGTATAAAGTCAAGAAGTCCTGTCCTCAAAACACGTTCAGCAAGTCTGTCTTTCCACTCTACCAACTGGAGACAAATATGCTGAATGCTGTCTAATCACTACCATACCCAAGTCCTCCAAAGGAAACTGGGTGTACTCTTCAGCCAGCTGCCTAGTTTGTCAATTTTAATAATCTTTGATTTAAAGAGAAGGAAAAAATACACAAAAAGCAAAATCCTCTTATCTATACTCTCTGGCCTTTGGGCTGAAATGTCAGCAGATTATTAATGCTGCCTCATTTAAAGAGTATTAGCCTAATTACCTGGAATGGAGGGACTGCATTTGGATAGTCCAGGAGCTGGAAGAACTTTTCCATCATAAAGAGCCGTCACCCCTTACTGGGGATTATTGATTCTGCTTCTTCATCATTACAAGCATGCTGTGCTGACTGAGCATGTCCCATTTAGGATATTTTCCATCAGCACATTGGGCTTGATCCTGCTTTACATTTTTGGGTTTTTTTCTCTTTTTTTTTTTTTTTTTTTTACTCTTCATGCCCTGAGGAACAGCGAGAGTAAGCTATTGGGTTTAATAACAAATAAAAAAGCTCAGTAAAATGCAGTGTGGTATCCAGGTTTCTCAGCTTCCCTAGAGCAAGATAACATTTGCTTTTACAGATAATGTAACACTGCTTTCTTTGTGCCATTCTTCTGTTGAAGGAATGACAATGACTATCCATCATTTATTAGCTCATGTTCAAATTTATCCATTCTACATCTGTGGCCTTTATATAACCTCAACCCACTCTACCCATTCTGATTATCTTTTCCCACACTGGGCCACATACCCTCTACTTTGGAAATTCCACCTTCATTATTTTTTGTTTTTTTAAGTAGAAGTAAAATTTGTTTCTATATTCCTTCCTCTCCTAACTCCATGTAGTTTGAATTCCTATAGCATGCTATGCATGTTTCACACACTTGAGTACTAAATTACGTACTGTCTTTGAACTATGTAGAGAATCCACCAGAGAATGGTGAGTTGGACTTTTTCTTACTTTTACCTGAGTGATCTGACTAATAATGTTCTTATACTTTAATCCAGTGATTCAACCCTGATGTATTTATACAAAGGAATCAGTAGAAGAAGGTAGATGTACATGGATATTCATCGAAGCTAGGGGTGGATGCTGGGGCTAAATTTCCAACATTAGGGGATTGGGAAATTATTATGTATCAAATCCAAAGATTATTATGTTGACATTAAAATTATAAAGTTTAGCAACATGGCAACTTTTAAAATTTAATATTAAATAAAAGCAGAATAAGAAGTTTGATTATTGTTTATGCAACTACATATTATATGTCTATAAGTAGAGGAGAAATGGAAAGGAGCAAAAAAAAAAAATTGGAAAGTGAATGTAAGTTCTTTGAAGGAAAGGGTTTTTATCTGTTTTTTTTTTTTTTTTTGAGAGCATAGTCCCAAACCCTAGAACAATGCCTGGCAAATAAGAAATCTTTAATAAGTGTTTGTTGAATGAATAAATATATATTATGAGTGGTAGGGCTATAGATGATTTGTCTTCTTTTACTATTTCCTTTTCTATTATAATGATCTCTGTGGGGGGAAAAAGCATGTATATGTGGGGAAAACATAAGGAAAGATGTGTTTGTAACTAAAACAAATCCTTGATTCTTACGTGGACACTGCTGGGGTAAACCCAGGGAGTGAGGGAAAGAAAAGGCAAGTTACAGTGACTCATTACTTTTGTAGTTCTCATAGTAATCCACCGAGGTGGGTGTTATTATCATCCTTTTATATGTGATGAGACTTAGGCTCAAAGAAGTAAATTACTTAAAGCAATGAGGGTATATCAAAATCAAAGATCTTGTAAGCAGTTGATAAAGTAAAATTTTAAATGGTGGGTAAGAGGCAGAGGCCAGAGTGGGTACAGGACCCACATCATTGACTCTCTTTTAGGCTTACTCAATGCATAAAATAAAATAATTTATATTAGGAAAAAAAAACCCTTTATAAAAGCAGCCCAGGCCCTTGAGCAGTATTTAGGTTAATATACCATTCCTCCTCTAATACTTGAGATTATGACTACCATAATTGATAGCAAATGCAGTGTCAAGGCACTGAATTGTGTTGTCTCAATTTAGGAAACTGCAATCTTCCGTGTATTTGAATGCTGATGGATTGTGCTAAGTGATTGGATTTAAAGTGAGCAGAGAAAGGTAATCAGCATTACAATTTCATGCGAGGATGGCCTTTTTATCCTTCTATGTGTGGAAGTAAATGACAGTAATGGGATCTCTTTATTATTTAGTTCATCTAAGTGTTCTCCTCTATCAGCTTCAGATCAAAGACAAAGGTTTAATCTGTGTGGAGGATGCTCAGTGGAATGCTTTACCAGCTTGAACTACAACTGTTTCCATACAAGAGCCAAGGGTTACCTGGGTGTGCGTGTGAGAGAGAGAGAGAGAGAGAGACTGAGACAAGGGGGCAGGAGAGGGAGAGAGGGCTAGGGGGTGGTTAACAAGCAACTTTTTTCAGTCTCTTAGGAATTGCTTAGACTATGGAAATACTGGTGGTGGCAACCTTCGCAGGTCATTCTCTCTCAAGAACTCCAGAGAGTTTCAGATCCTTTCAATATTAGAGACTCAGGTTAAAAAATAATGGGCACTGCTATGGACTGCTTATTTGTGATTCTCCCAAATTGGTATGTTGGAACTTAATCCCCAATATAACGGTATTTGGAGGTGAAGATTTTGTGAGGTGATTGGGTCATGAGGGTAGAGCCCCTCATGAATGGCATTATTGCCCTCATAAAAGAGACCTCAGCGTGATCCCTTCCCCTTGGGCCCTGTGAGGACCCAGCTAGAGGACAGCTGTCTATGAACCAGGAAAATCTGTGTCTGTCTGATACCTATAGCATCTTGAGTGACTAGAACACTGCTTGGTACAAAGCTTAGGCACAATATATTTTTGTTGAATGACTTGGAAAAAGCAATTTTATATTTTAATGAGGGAATTCCAAAGAGCCAGGAAAAGAAAATTCATCAAGTTCTTGTAATTTCATGGCTTCTTCAGGATAGTTGAATTTCCTGAATAGCTGAGGATGAATTCATGAAGTTCCTATTAACTTTAACTATTTTTGAATAGAAATCTAAATAAACAGAGAATAGCAGCTGTTCTTCACTGTAAATTGGATTAAATGAAACACTGTTTAACAAGCCTAAGTCAATATAATAAAATTAGCTATTCAGATTCTCCTGAAGGCTGTTCATGTGAATTTTGTTCCCTTGCAAAGGGTGGCTTGATGTCACAATACTTTTAGTTGTATCTATTCCTTTGTCTCTTCTTTTCTATCATGCCATGAGCTATTACTCTGGACCACTGTTGTGTGTCCATGTCTGTAACAGCTCATCCTGCCACATGCTTTGACCCTACGCCATCATTTGCTGTCTTCATATAGGGACCAATTTTAAGGGATTTGTGTGAAATAAGACAGACAATACATAAGGGCACGAGTGCCACTCATGAAATTAAGCTCTAGGTAACATTAGGTTTTGCTGCCTTGATTGTCTACTTCTAGATTCTTAACTGTACCCTAGAAAGGAGAGGTTGATAGATCTGAATTACGAAGAGGTGAGGTGTTACTGTAATTTGGGTCATGCAGTACTTTGGCCCCTCAAATTCCCCCTTCTCATGTGGCTGGCTGCCTCCTCCACCTGTGCATCAGCCAACTCTATGCAAGTACTGGTGAACACAGAATGCCTCGTGAGAATGCGTGAGAAAGTGGAAGGACACCAATTAAGATCCTCTGTTCGGGAAAATTCTGCTCTTAAAATGTGCCCATTAACAAAACCTCCATAGCCCGTTAGGACAAAGTTCCATCAGAAGATACATTTCTGTTGAAACAGCAAAGGGTGAAACATTTAAAAAAGAAAGAAAGGGGGAGAAAAGCAGTGCACTCTAATGGTTTTAAGAATGCTGCACAGGTCTACGATAAATCTTGAATAATTCACCTGACCTAGTTTAAATAGCACAGATAATTCATGCAGCAATAGACATTTGGTTACTTAACAAATGTTCTTATAGGGGCAATTAATAAATTCATAGTTTCCGTTATGTGTTGTATTCAGAGCCTTAGTTCTACTCTACTTCTGGGGAATATTGGCCATGTAAGAGTATGGAAAGCAGAGTTGTTTGTTTGTTTGTTTGTTTTTACTGGTCTCCAATATAAACTGTCAAAAGTCACAGCCCTGACCATTATGCTTTCTGGATCTCAGCTTCCTCATCAGTAAAATAAGCCCTCAAATCTCCGTATCAAAATTCCACAGCACATTGTTGCTGGATTGAAGGATTGAGGAGGAGTTCTGGTTCCACCCAGTAGAGGGCAGTGTTACCCAGACAAGACCTCAGCTTGAGCGCAGGACAGATGGAGCAATGGAAGCAGTATTCAGAATAGAGAATGGGTAGCTACCTATCTCGCAGTCTTGAGTCACCAGACCACAAATGCTTCTCCACAAAATAGCAATTTCAAGCAAGTGTATAAATGCACTCCTCCTCAATCATTTGCCACTATTCCCAAAATGGACACATTACTCATTTCTACTGGAATATGAACAGGAATTTAAACTCCTGCAATCTGTGTTGTTTTCTGAAATTTAAAGTTTGTTCTATGAATACATTCATTTATATAAAATACAGCAGCTTGTCTATACATATTGAGCATTTAAAAATTACAGTTGAAAGTGGCAGATTTTTCTCCTGCAAAAATATTTAAGAAGTATTTATAAAGTTTGATTATGTTTAATATCATGCTAACAGAGGAAAATTTAATTGTACTTTTTAATACACCAATAGCAAAAGTTATTGGCTTGTGGCACATAGATAATTTCAAAATTCTAAGTGTCTAATCCATAGTCACAATACTGGATGAAAATCTGAATCTTGATCGGTGTGCAAAGTTTATAGAATGCCTCACATTAGAGTGGTCCCCATGTGGGACACACAAGCTGTCTCAGAATGCATTCTCTAATAGCCAGACCTGTCTGGTGGGCTAAGACAGATGTACATAAAGTAAAATAGTAGCAGGATTAGATAGTTTAAGATAAGACAATTAGTTTAAGATGACATCTGTTCGATACAAATCATAACTCAGTAAGAGATATAACAGCGTTTGTTGAAAACAGACAAAATAGAGGAATCCATACATCAGCATGAAATCGGAGAAGTCTTCATCAAGGGGGTACCATTTAACAACAACAAAGAAAAATTAGGCAATGCACATAAAAATATTTTGAAAAGTCAAAGTCACGATGCACATGGAAGATACTATTGTTATCATTATTACAGCTTTGGGGTTCATGGTCACCCTGAAGCCCTATCCTTGGTGACCTTAGAAAGGCACTTTGGTATGACCTGCCAACTTCTGCTTCTTCTTTGATCTTCATTACTACAGAGGTCCTACTACTTATTACTATTATTATTTTTTTCCTTTCAGGATAAATGCCTACGCCTAAAAGGAAGGAGTTAATTCAAGAATGATGTAATCCTACCTGAGTTACAGCATTGTGCCTGGTGCAAGCTGCAGCCTAGAGAGCAACCATCTGTCTTTCTGTGCAATGCCCCACCCATGCTATTCCTGGCTATGAGACTGCTCCCTCTTAGGGGGAGTTAACAGTTTCTCAGATCAGGAGAAAGCCTGGCTACTTGAGAGAAAATAAAATCATGCTCTCCCCTCCCCACTATCTTCTGCCCATAGCAACTCTAAGTGCAATAAAAATGTGAGAGTGGGAACGAATTGCTATGGCAACAAAGTGTACTCTAATAATGAAGATGGTATCTAACAAGCAGGAGCAGCGAGCACTTTAAGGGAGAGGGAAAGGAAGTGCACTGTGAGGAAGGAAGAAGGAAAAACACATGAGAACTTTAAAGTCTTCCATTCTTTAGCCTACTTACAGAGGCTCACTTAGAGAAGTTCGAGTTCTGTTTTTGGCCAACTCCCTCCGAGGGATATGTGGTACCTAGTAACTTCCTAAAAGCAGGCAGGAGAAGAGATGAGCCCATCTGTTCTAGAAACATGGAACAATGTACAATTGTTCAGGAGATCCACAGAGGTCTGTGTATCTAGACCCTCTGCTTCACGGCCCAGCTTCCAGCTTCCCAGAGCTTGGTCCAGCTTCTTAGACACTATAATTCTCTTCACCACTGCCAGCTGGATAAGGGCTGGGAAACAATATGTACCCATCCTGCCAAGTGTGAAAATGAGTAAAAGAAACTTCATTTAAAATGGAGTCAGCAGGGGTGGGGGGGGGGACACATGCTTTCACAGGTGTACAACTCCTGGCAGCCCCAGCAACAATGCACTAACTACCGCTTGCAGCCAGGAAGAAACAGCCATGACCTCAAAATCTTGTTCTTCTCCGGTGAACTTCTGTTCAAAACCACCTTCCGCAATTTACCCCTAAAACCTAATGAAAGCTTCCCTTCTTTGTCTTGTTGAACTTGCCTATAGTTCCCCCAGCATTTGTTTGTCCTGAATTGCTATTCTTCAATAAACTCAGTTTTGCTAATAAAATAACTGGCTATTTTACTTTTAAGGTTAACACCAAGAATGAACATGTAAGTCAAAGACTCTTGAGGAAAATAAAGAGGGGCCAGGGAGACTCAACCCCTGGTTTGAAGTGGTCTGAACTTATTCCACCTATTCTTTCAAAAAATTTTAAAATAAGCGACTCAGAATTGGTTAGGTTATGCTGCAAAATAAATCCACTCCAACATTTGAGTGGTGTAAGTGGTGTAAGCAACAAAGTTTAGTATCTCATTCATGCTATCTGTCAATCACACCTAGAGAGGAAGCTCAGCTCCATGTACTCCTTTTTCTGGGAGTTAAGATGGATTTTGGAAGTTGTGGGAGCATGGTGAAGAAGACTATGTGAGGCTCCTGTGTCGTAACGAAATGCCCTGATCTAAAAGTGACATGTGCCACTCATGTTGCTTCTGCCTATAACCCGTTGGCCAGAAGAACCCTATCCAATTTCCAGAAGGGAGCAACGAGTGACACTCTTCCCATGGGTCTGGAAAAAGAAAAGTGATTACAAACATCACAAGAGCCTACCATAGTTTAAGTGCACCAGGAATTTTTATAGAGGATGTGTATCACAAAGCTTTTACTTGATATACATGTTTATATTGTTTTGGAATGTGTAGGCCATTGTCTTATGTAAAAACTGTCTTATTCCCTACAAGAATGTGTTTGTCTGAGGATCCAGAAGCATTGGGAGAAGCGCAGCTTGATCATTTGGACTCACATTCAGAACTGAGGGCTTGGCTGACTGATTACTGGCGAGAGTCCAGTGGTAAGTTTTGCAAGGGTCTAAGTTGAAGCTCTGTCATCCATCTGAAGGTGAGAAGATGGGTCTAAGGTTAAGGTTTCTCAAAATCACAAAGCTGACTTGATCTCTCTCAGATCTTAGTTCGAAGTGTCCCCCGTCTTAAAACAAAAACAAAACAAACTAAAGCAAAGCCTGTTTTCCTCTTTTCTCTTTAAATTCTTCAAACTCAGTTCAAGCCCCATTTCTCTTCATCCATTCTTTGAACCCCCATTGCACTTACAATTAGCATGTGTTCCTTTAAACACTTAATGGTTCCTTAACATTCCACTTTTGCTCCCCACTCAATATAAGCCTTGTAACGAGAGCAACCTTACCTTGTCCCTCTTGCAATCTCGTATTAGCACTTAGCACAGTGCTGTTAGAAAGGTGGCAGACAGTACATATTTACTGATTATGCCAGTAAATGGAAAAGGAAGAACTTTCATCAAGAACAACGGACCAGGCTAATGCAAATATACTTGGAGTAACTATGTTGTCACTGAAAGCTTTTATTTATTTTTTTAAAGATTTTTATTTATTTATTTGTCAGAGAGAGAGAGAGAGTGAGCACAAGCAGGGGGAGCGGCGGGCAGAGGGAGAAGGAGGCTCCCTGCTGAGCAAGGAGCCCGATGTGGGGCTCGATCCCAAGACCCTGGGATCATGGCCTGAGCCAAAGGCAGACGCTTAACCGACTGAGCCACCCAGATGCCCCTGAAAGCTTTATTTTGAAAGACAGCTCTCTGACGTGGAGTTGATTGCCAGTTCAGTTCCTTTAAGCTCCTTCCAGTGAGGTGAGAGAAGGTGAGTAGCGAAGTGAGGAGAACAACATGGTGTAGGGAAATAAGAACTGAATTAGAACCTGGAGCTTGGATTCTATTATGGGCTCTGCCACTCACCAGCAACGTAAAGCTGGGCACCACATCTTCATTTACGTAAAAGACACCCGTGACGGCCTTGCCAACTGCTCAGAATGCGGTGAGAATCGAACAAAATCATGTCGGTAAAAAGAGTCTGAAACTTTTAAAATACTCTACAAATACAATTTTAAAGCAGGGTCGTTAAGAAGGACCCAACTCGTACCTGATGTCTTTTGTCCTGCCGGAGTCATTTTCGGAAGCGTAGGGGATGTGTGATAAACCCCTGGCAACACATGTTCGGAACTCTTTGAAAGCCTTGTATCTAATCAGCACAGGGTCCTGTTGCTAATTGCAGGGGGTTTCTCCCTGGGCATCGAGTTCAGTTTGTCAAGTATTCTATTTATAACTTTCTGAAGCCTCAGTCCCTCTCAGAATCCCTGGAAATAAGAGTGTGATCTGATTGTGACTGTGGACTGCAGGTTGATATTGCCAGGCTGGTGGTGATTTCTAACAAAAGCAAAACAGCAGGTATCACTGAGAGGAGAGCACTAAAGCTTTCCACATCCCTAAGAGGACCTGCTTCCCCCTCCCTCTCTTCTGGAGAGGACAAGACCCTGGCTAGAGCCAGAACAAATCTGCTCACCTGCAAAGGCAGGGACTGGCAATGCTGGGGAGACAGGCTCTGGGGGGCTCTGGCAGTGGAGAGAGAACTCCTAATGGCAGGAGAAGTTCAGATGGGGTTTGGGACATGAGGATCAGAAATAACGAGAATCCTTTATGAATGGCATGGATTCTGTGCAGGAAGTATGTTAACATGTGGGCCCAGCATCACATGCCCAAGAGGAGCTGTTACTGTGCGAAACAAGGTGGACCCAACACCAGGAGGCCTGGGTTTGAGTTTCGGTCCCAACTTTATCAGCTTTACCTAACTTAGCACCTCTGAACATTAGCTTTCTCATCTGAAAAATGGCACAACAGCAAAAGTAAAAGCTACTTCAAAGCTTTGGTATAAGAATTAAATGTGAATGCTTATGAAAGGACCTTTCTTTTAGTAAGAAAGAACATCAGTAGATCTAAAATAGGATGATTATCCTAGATTATCAAATAGACCCGATGTAATCAAAAGGGTCCTTAAAAGTGGGGAAGAGAGGAAGAAATGCAATGACAGAAGCAGACCAGGAGGGACTCAATGAGAAAACTCAATCAGTCGTTGCTGGCTTTGAAGATGGGGAAGGGGGGAACAGGAGCCGCGGAATGTGGGCAGCCCCTATGCACTAGAAAGGCGAGAAAACAATCCCCCCTGCCGCCCCCCCTCCCCCCCGCCAACCCCAGAGCCTGTGGAAAGAATACAACTCAGCCCACACTCTGATCTTAGCCCAGTAAGACGGGTCCATGTCAGACCTGTAACCTAGAGAGCTATGAGGTGATAAAGCTGAACTGTTCTACACTAGGAAGTGTGTGGTAATGTATACAGCTGCAGTAGAAAACAAATACTCAGGATATATGATGCAAAGTAAGGTCTTTTGAATGTTAATATCAAGAGTTTGCACATCAGAAAGGTGAGTGTCTAAGTGAAACAAAGAATTCAGAGAGTTGACATAAACCGTAAAACAGAAACGAAATTGCCATCTTTAACATCCATACCACAGTCTAAAGAAACAAGATTAAATCTGAGAGAATCACAGAAGTTCACTGTCTTCGCTGAGGCCCAAGTAGTCTTTTTAGAACATCAGTTTGACCTTGACAAGCCCTTGCTTAAAATCCTTTGTGGACTCCGCATCGCCAAAACAATACATTTAAAGTTTTATTTCTGTGATTTTTTTTTTTTTCTTGTTTCTCCAGTTTCATCTCCTTTAACTGTTTCACATTCAGACTACAACCTCACCATAGCAAATACATTCCTGTTATTGGAAGTGCTGGGCTTTCTACGTCCCTGCATATATTACTTTTCCACTTAAAGCATTCTTCATTTCCTTCCGTTTGCAAACCCTGACTTGTCTTTTAGTTGAAATAATACTCCTTGAGGAACATGTCCCTTTTAGGCCTTTTCTCTAAGAAGATGGACATCTGTTAACTTTTTGGCTGGTCAATACCCAACATCCTAACCTTTCCATTAGCACCTTCCTCTCCTTTTAGGAAATTCACCATTGTGCGTAGTATATTGGGGAAAG
The DNA here is from genome assembly GCF_054177405.1 of Leptonychotes weddellii. Lineage (NCBI taxonomy): Eukaryota > Metazoa > Chordata > Mammalia > Carnivora > Phocidae > Leptonychotes > Leptonychotes weddellii. The sequence continues at coordinate 59,288,594 of NC_138378.1, forward strand.
GGATCTCCGATGCTCGCTTCTCACTGTCCCCTCCCACTCTTAAAACCTGAAGTTAGCGGGCCAAATTCTCCTTGCCCCATCCCCTACAGCCCAAGGACCGGTATGTGATCAAGACTGATCAAGCGCCTAGTACCCTGGTTCCCAGCATGTTGAATTTTGAATGAGTGAAGCAAAGAAGTTCACAGATCAGATTGACTCTAAGGGGTACAAGAATCAACAGACTAGATATGCTTCTGCAGCATCGTCTTTGCATGCTTGATTCCTGCCCCATTTTCAAGCTTCGTTCTCCAACCCTCTATCTTGTCTTAATATCTTTCCAATATGTTTCCCCCTAGAGCAAGCCAGAGTCCACTTCTCTTCCTACAATCCGAGTCCTTGCTGATAAATGCACCTTCCTCTGGGCTCCCATAGCACCCTATTTATGTACATATTATACTTGTTACTTGTACTTTTATACTTTATTTTGTTGTTCATCATTATGATGGGTTTGAAATAACTCTGACCGTCTCATGGCCAAACTGGATACAGAGAAGTTGTGCTTTACCTGATCAATGGAGTTAAATTTTTTTCATAGATAATGACTTTTGGAATTCTTAAATATGATGTTAAAGGGGCATCTTGCAGAGAAAAATCACATTCACTTAAGCAGATGTAGTGTGATAAAGCCTAGAAAGGAAGCACGATATGATCTTTGGGGTCAATCAAGGATGGGGGAGATAACAGAATAGGGAGACAGGGACTCGTGAGGCAATAGATTGAAGCATGGGATATTGAGCTTAGACTTGATATTCATGTATAATTGCAAAGAAGAACCTATGACGTTTACTGTGGCGTGTAATAGGATCATATTAAGGGCCCCTAGGCCCTGAGAAGATCATGGGACAACGTCTGATGCTTGAAAAAACATGAAATTGTTGGGGCGCCTGGGTGACTCAGTCAGTTAAGCGTCTGCCTTCAGCTCAGGTCATGATGTCAGGGTCCTGGGATAGAGTCCTGCATCGGGCTCCCTGCTCAGTGAGGCATCTGCTTCTGGCTTTCCCTCCCCCTGCTCCTGCTCTGTCTCTCTCTCAAATAAATAAAATCTTCTAAATTTTTTTTAAAATTTTAAAATTAAAAAAGATGGAGTTGTAAAATAAATATAAAAAATCAAACACAAGTTTGAATTTTCCCATGATAATTTCTTTTGAAATCTGAAATATCAGTATTTTTAAAAATATATATTTTCTGTTATTTTTTGGTACCTCCACACTGTTCATTCTTCATCACTGTCTCAGTCGGCCTATCCCTGATCTAGTACTGCATATGCTGCACATTCAATGAATAAGAAAACCAAGATGGATTTGACCATTTGCTGGTGAAACAAAGGAAGTTGTTTACATAACATGTCAAGTTCCAGTTGCTGTTGCTATTTTTGTCGAGGAAGGTGTGGGGTTGGAGACCAAGGGATGGAGCTTTTCAAAACACCAACCATGAACCACCTCAGCTCATTTACTCATCCTACAGCTCAGTGGCTGTCTCTAAATCAGTGAGAGCTCAAGAAAGAAAGAATCATGGAGAAGGTAAGTCTCCGATGCAGTTTCTTTAATAAAGAAACATTTGTGTTTTCATGGTGTAGGTAGCAATATTCTTTTCAAATGTTATTTCTGGAAAGAATTTTTCTGTACACTTAGAATGAAAGCACCTGGACTGGACTGTGAAAGCAGAAGGCGCATTTCACCTCAGGTGTTAAAACATTTGAATCAGGACATGTCCTATGGAGTAGTGTGCTGTCAGATGCTTTTGGAGAACTCTCTTGAAGAGTCCCATTCCCTGGCCAGTTCTTCAGATGGGGTATCTTGTTTTTAGCTCATTTCCTTACAACTTTCCATGGAGAAAATGCCACTGTTTTGTAGAAGCAGAATTTAAAAGGTGGAAACTATGTATCTATTACACGGCCACTAAGCCCCCTAAGCCTCCCGATGTTAACCTATGTACTCTATCAAGACGGAAAGACATGGATAACATTAAAATGGGCCATACATAAAGTACTCACGTTAAAGTATTTTCCCCTCTACCTCTGAAATTATTGCTAAGATCTCTTAGTGATGGAGAAGCATTACTAAGGCTCACGAGGTGTGTATACGTGCTTCCGCCGGCAGTGGTAGGACACCTACACGAGGTCTTCTGTGCGCAGATTCTAGCTGAGCAGTCACGGAAGGACTTTATCTTTCCCTAAATGCAACTCAGCTGTCACACACAGAGTGCAAACAGGGGTATTACTCTTGCTCATGCCAACTCTACACCTCGTTCTGAGTTCTGTAGTCTTTCCAGGTTCCCGGTGGATACCAGTCACCTCTAATTATGTAGCTTAAACATACTAGATGTTCCGTTTGCCTGCCTCCACACATCACCTCCCAAATTTTTTAGATTTACTGGATTTTCCTGCAGCTACATGAAAATAACCGTTTCATTCCACAATGATTGAGCTTTTAGTCCTCACCTAGTCAGGGACTAATTCCTTAATAAGCTATGCCTGCAGTAGTTTCTAAAGCAAGAATGCCAGGAACATCTGTTATATCAAATGGAACCCTTACCAGCCATTAGTTGCTGTTAAGCCACAATTACATCAGTTTCCTACATGCTATAAAATCATTTTGGCATAACTGATGCTCAGAGAAATTTTGCACAATCTCTTGCTTTCTTATTTTTTCAAAGTGAAAACTGATCCTGTGTGTGCTGGTGACCTTTGTTTTGCCTATTATTTAATATATATATATATTTTAAAGAAGATCTCAGTGTTAGGGTTTACAAGTGATTCCAGCTTTAATTTGTAGTCACTCCATTTGCACTCTCTATATACATATATATGTGTATATATATATTTCTGTATAGATATAGATATCTAGATAGTTTATTGGTAGTGTATGTACAAAATACAAAAATGAAGGCTAATTAATTGAAATGGTGTACATAAAGGCAATATCGCTTTACCAAATGCCTGACATTCTAGAAACCTCAGACGGGCTGCAGATATGCATCCCCTCTTTAAACCTATAGAAATTATTTGGCTGGGGGGCGCCTGGGTGGCTCAGTCGGTTAGGCGTCTGCCTTCGGCTCAGGTCATGATCCCGGGGTCCTGGGATCGAGCCCCGCATCGGGCTCCTTGCTCTACAGGAGGCCTGCTTCTCCCTCTCCCTCTGCTGTTCCCCCTGCTTGTGTTCCCTCTCTCGCTGTCTCTCTCTCTGTCAAAAAAATAAATAAAATCTTTTAAAAAAAAAAAAAGAAATTGTTTGGCTGGTATATCAGTTGTTACTAAATGTTAAGTTATGAAGATGTGAGAAGTTCCGATGAAGAGCTTCATACTCTAAATTTCTGTTTCTGCCAAGAGAAAAAGTGAAAGATTTTGTGCTATTGAGAAAGGGATGATAAGGTGTTGAAGTAACATTTTCCCACAATTTCTTCCAGTATAAAATGTTTAGGTTCTGAAAACTCTCCTATGTGTTACTTGTGTAGTACCAAGAGAGCAGCTCCACATCTGGGTCAGCCCACAACAGCCCCAGCTTAGGGAAATGCCCCCGTGTGAAGAAAACAACTTTTCACTTCCAGAAGGATCATGGTCTGAATGATACATGATATTAACCTTCTATATGTTAACGAAAATTACTTAAACATTTTATAAAATTGGCGTCCTCAGTTATGCAATAGGGAAAATATTCACTCTGAGCTCAGCCAGCAAGAATTTATTATGCATCTACCCAAGGCACACAGGAAATGCTGTGGGTATACATGACAGAATTCTGTCCCATGAGGAATTTGCAACCTTCGTGTTCTTAGTCCAATATAACACATTTAACAGTTCTCCGTGAAAGAAATACACATCCTAGTGGTACTCAGCAAATATAAAATGCTAACACTGAGATGCCACAACTTTCCTGCTTTATAACCTTGAACAATTTACTTAGCATTGCTAAGCCTATTTCTCCATCCATAAAGTGGAGGCAAATGTAGGACCCTCTTTAGACAACTACGGTGAAGAGTCAATGAAATGAAGTCTGTAAAGTGCTGAGCACAGTTCTGGTCATATGGTCAAGCTCAGAAGATGTTGACCGAAAATAAACAGATGGATGAATTAAGTAATTATTACCAAATAAATTAATAAGCGTGTAGAAAGGAATGAGGGTGGGAGCGAGAGAAGGGGACAAGCATCCATTAAACATCTACGTGCTAAGCAGTTTTATACTCTGTCTTCCTTTCCCCCTGTCTCTCTCTTTCTCCCCACCTCACCCCCTCCAATCTCTCTCATTCTTTCTATCTCCTTCTCTCTGCCATTTACCTGCTCTGTGATCTGGGGGGTAGACTATTTAGTCTATTTGTGGCTATTTCCTCAGCTGTACAATGGGGAAAAAAAACAACACCATCGCTATGAGGATTTAATACATGTAAAACGTTGGTGCATAGTAAATACTCATTAAACTTTTGTTTTTGCCATTTCACGTAGCTGTTATTTCCTGAAAGGCATAGCATGGTAATGGGTACAAATATAGACAGTGCTCTGAGAAAAATGGGTAGATCATATTGTATCTTTCCATTACTAAGGGTTTTAAAAAGGAATGATTTGCCCGAGTGAAACCTAGATGCCTTCCTGAGATTTGGTCCTGTACGCTTTTCTTTCAGTGAGCATGATTATTCACCATAGGACTATTTAGTGATTATTCACCACATGATTATTTGTCACAGTGACAACAGCAAAAGTGAATACACAAAAAAGCCTGCATAATGGTGGTTTAGCCAGATTTACCTATTAAACTACACACAACTTAAGAGGTTCCTTCAAGGCCAAATCCAAATGCTTATAATTCAGAATGTTTCTTCAAAAATATTCATGAAAATATTCATGTAAGCAGTGCTCCAGTAACTGAGTGTTCTTTATAATAAGCACCTATTCCTCCTACCATGCCTTAAAAGGAAAATTGATGCTATTATTCTAGTTCGAAAGATAAGGAGACAGAGGGAGGTGAATTGCCTGGACTAAGGTCATACATTAAATCAATAGCAGAGACAGACACAGAATGAAAAGTTAAAGTAAACAATTCCCCCCCCCCCCAACAATAGTGGTACTTCAGTTCAAAGACTATTACCCTTCATTGCCTTGACTTGAAGTTTTGGTACACTGAATTGCTTTTGAAAGCAACATGCTTTATACTTTTCTACCTACTTGAATGAGTTTTTCAAAATCACAAATTTCTCCTCACTTGTGGTTAAATTTCAAATAGCTGTCAGCTTATTTATTACAGGAACGCTGTTAGTCTAGCCAGCGTGCTCGGGCCTAAAATAATGAGGCGGTTGAATCTGGACTCTCTCCACATTACCTAAGCAGCCAATCTCCCTCCACACGAAGGGCTTCTGACACTGAAACCCGACTTCTCCAATTAGCCAGGTGGTATGTGGCACTGCCTTCTAGGTCCTGCCCCACATCCCTGTTATTTGGGAAAGCAGTTCATTACACTGAATTATTATTTTCACTAATGATAAAAATGACACTACCTCAAACAGTTGTAGCTGAGCATCTCAGGTCCATGTGGGAATGGAGGAACACCAAATAAAGTACACTACCTCAGCAAGTTACTTCCAGTTATCTCAGGAGGAAGTCAAAACTAAAAAGCAGAGACCATACCTAGAAGACTTTTGTACAATTTCTTTTGCTTTGACTTTATGGGTTTTACTTTATTTTGTTTTTGTCTCTTAGCTGTTTCACTATAGTGATTAACACGGAGATGTGGGGTACCTCTTCTTTTCCCGGACAGCAACAAAAGTGATTAGAGAGCAGGAGAGCTGGGAAGCCACCTTTCTTTCCACAGCCAAGAGTTGTCCAAAGGGAAGAGTCATCCAAAGGGCACTAATGCAGAGCAGACTGACTCCCTGGGGTCTTTTAACAGAAAGCGTCCATTAAAGTGGACATGAAAAGCCCACTCACATTTGAAGTGTGACCTTGGAGGTTTGAACGGACGAGCTACATGTGGAACTCTCATACTGAAGAAAATCAGCCCCGCTTTTAGGAAACTGTAAAGGACTCCCAAGAACCATGCCCAGCACCAATGTGGCCCCACTGCCAATGGAATGTGATCCCATGCTACCTGTCCAACGGTATTTCCTAGTGTTTCCTCTCATGCTCACCATACTTTACGTCAGCTAAATCATTTTTAGTTCTCTGCACAAAGCCAAAGCACTCCTACCTTGGGCAATTCTTTCCCCTCAAACCTGTTTTACTCTTCTCCTTACATGCGTGCCTCATCTCAGTCCATGAAAACTCCATTTACCAACCCTGCTAATTGCTCAAACTAACAATTTCTAACCACTGTTGAATCCTTTTCCCTACCTACCTGTTGGATTCATCAACAAAGCCAGATTCCAAAAACTTCTCACCCCTTCCATTACTACAAAGCTGGTGCAAGCAACCAGCTCTCTTGCCTAGATTATTTTAATAACCTTCTAACCTTGCCCTCCTGCTACTTTCAACAAAGCACACAGTGATTCTGTTAAGATATAAATATCCTGTCACTCCTCTGCTCAAAACTTTACTTTTCATGTCAGTCAGATCAAGGCCAGTGTCCCAACAGTGACATTCTCAGATCTGGGTCTACCTTAACTCGTGGCCTCATTTCCTACTACTCTTTTCTTGCTCATTCTGTTCCAGTCAGAATGGTTTCCTGATTTTTCCTTGTTCAAACCAATCACATTCACTGCTCAGATCCTTTATATTTCTTCTGCATGAAATTCTCTTCTCCTAGTTACGCAAATGCTGTTTCCTCTTACCTTCTTCAGGTATCTGCTTAACTGCCATATTCTCTGTGAAATCTATCTGTGTCGGGTTTTGTCCCTGCAGAGTGCCCATCCTTATCTAACATACTGTATATTTTATTTATATTGTTTCCCTATCTGTCTCCTACCATTAGAAAGAAGTCCTTACCAGCAAGGAGTTTTATCTGTTTTGTTTATTGTTGTATCCCTCAGCCCTAGAAGAGAGCCAGGCCATATCGTAGATTCTCATTAGATATTTTTAGAACGGATGAATAAATAAAGTGGCCTCTATATTGCTGAAAGACTTCATCAGCATTTCAAAAAATAATTGAGTTATTTCTCCCTTGAAGGGCCATATTTTCTACCGGGTCTGGAAGCATACAACTATTGAGTTCCAAATAGTAAGGATGATGAAATCTTCTTTTCAAAGAAATGTCACTATTACTATTAGGTCCTGGTTACAATTCCCCAAACTCCCTGTGGGCTCAGTTAATCTGAGGCCCTTTTGAGAAAAATGTCAATTACCTCTTGGTTTCTGCTTCCTCCAGCACCCATGACACCCTCCCATAATTAATTCTCACTTCATTTTCCATAGCATCAACTTCAGAGCCAGCACTCATTCTCTTCAAACAAATTACTAAAGGCAACATGATAACCTGGCAGAATTGTCTTAACTTCACTTGTCTTTCCCCCTTTGAAGTTAAATCCCTTCTGCTCTTATCAGATTATCTGAGTAGATTTTATCTGATGTATTATTGGTTTTGTTGTTCTATTTTAGTATGAACATTTTAGTGTATTCTAATGAGAGGTGAAATAAATTTGCTAATGACATGAATAATTATAAGTGTAAACATGAGCTGGCTATGAGACTCCAGGGAGAATGCTTCTGTAACGAGACAAACCCCGTGAAAGCCAACAAAGAGAAAAAGTGACAAATGTAATCAAAGTCTTTCTCGCCTTCTGGCAATTTATACTGCAGATAGGTTTGTGATGCTGAGTACATGAGCTAATAGGAAGGAGGGGAAGAATACAGACCAACTTTTCACTTTACAAAGTTGGTAGACTATTGATGAAGGCTGGGTGTGAGCCACATTGGACTCTGAATTGTCCAGTGAGGAGAAGAATGGCTTGATTTAATTCTAAATGCCTAATATGTGTTAAGATCTTACTTATTAAGAGGACTGTGCCAGGCATTTCCCAGGAAACAGAGATGAGTCAGCATCATCCCTGTTTCAAACAATTTTACACTTAAGGAGAGAAGAATATAAATGACTTTGATGCAAAGATACAGTCACAACTGACACAAAGATATAGGCACAAAGAGTCTCAATGACATAGGCACAAGATTGCTTTGAAGTACAGTTGATGAAGAGGGCATAACTGATTCATCTGTGTTTGCCGAGGGGGGGAAGATAGGAAATAAGTGTGGATGTATGTAAATGCTAGAAAAAGTCTGTGCCTCTGTGAAGAGAATCTGGGATGAGTTTTGAAATACGAGTGTGATTTTAATGGTTAGGTTCAGGAAAAATATGACAGGACATGGATGAAAAGTTGGAAAAATTCAGAATACAGTAAGTAATCCATTGGAATGAAGGACAGGGACGTGATGGTAAATAGGGCTGAAAGAGGAGTGGAGACAATAAAATCCTTGAATATCAGGCCATAAATTTCTCATTTGTGGGTAACAGGGAGGCAGTGAAGACTTTGGAATGTGAGGGAGACGTCATAAGAGCTCACAAAATGGTAAGATCCTTTTAAGAGTTTCCAGGGGAAATGTGAAAGTGCTACTCTCTCTCTTTCTCTTTTTCTTTTTTAGTCTCTCTTGGTCATGGGCTTTCAAGGTTTTTGTAGAGATAATCTGACCCAAAAGTAATTTAGAGATTGCAGTTTAGAATTTGATCAACGTAAATTCTGGATTAGAGAATATCCTCACAGTAATTCTATTATTTTTCCCCATGGTAGAGGTGAGCAAACTGAGGCACAGAGATTAATTAACCCTCCCAAGAATATAGTTAATAAATGGAGGGGGCGGGAGGGGAAGAGAGAGAGAGAGAAAAAGAACGAAACATGCATTGTTAAATCATTATAGAAGCACACCATTAGACAGTTGCTTAACATATTATAACCTTGAGTAAATTCAAAGCACTAGAATTTTAATGGGGATTAATAAGTTGAATTAATAGTCAGAATTTTTAAATATATGGCTGAACACTTTGGTAGTTTTAAATATTTCTCAGTTGCCTTATTCTAGTGATTGAACAGTTCTAATCAAAAAAGATTACACAGAAATATCTCATAGATTCTGAGCTTTCAAGGCTGTGGTTCTTACTGAAGAACAAACAGAGATATCTGAAGTATAAACAAAGAGAAAGCCTTCTTACTTTAATTGTAGGCAAGTAATTACCCTTGATATTTAGTGAACATAAGTAGATTTGGTTTTGGAAAGTAAGTAGAAGAGTAATTCTGCAAACTTTTTTTTAAAAGGAAACATTCTCATTAATGCAGCTAAGGTGTTCTTGTTTGCTCCATTTAACAGCTATTCAGCTGTATTCTCACATGGTGTGTGTGAAGAAGTCAGTTATAAAAAATGTTGTAAGCACCTTTATTAAGAAAAGGGTAGCACAATACCATTTCCTCCACCTCATCATCTCATTTACCTGCATAGGGATAATTGCAACTACACAGTTGCTCAAAGAATTAAAAATGGAACATCATTCAGGGAATAGTTATTCAGAGAAAAGCAACAATAACCTTTTTCTCCCCCTCCAAGTCCCCAAAAAGGGCAAGTCATGATTTTTCTAATATATTTTATATATCTCTTCCTGGTCAGCCATTTAGCCTAAGAATAAATATCTCTATTCTATTCCTTCATTGTCTAGGCTCCCCTCCAGGTACCTGAAGGGACAAGAACCATGCTCCCAATAATACGGATTTTCCTCCTCTATTAGGGCTAGACCTATTGTAAGGATACATCTATTATCATTTGCCTAAGTGTACTCACATGTGTACATTTCATTTCCATAATTAAACTGTAAAGATCCCCATAAACAGAAACAAAAAAAAATATTTGTTTGTGTGTGCATGAGTAATTGTTAAAACATTACTTGTTGAGGGGCACGTGAGTGGCTCAATCAGTTAAGCATCCGACTGGATTTTCGCTCAAGTCATGATCTCAGGGTCATGAGATCGAGCCCCGTGCTGGGCTCCACGTTGGGCGTAAAGCTTGCTAAAGATTCTCTCTCCCTCTGCCCCTTCCCTTGCTCATGTGCCACACTCTGTCTCTCTCTCAAAAACAAAAACAAACAAACAAAGAAACCCAAAATATATTATTTGTTGAATGAGAAATCAGAGCAACATTTACAGAAAAACCCTTTGGATTAAGAAGTTAGGAAATCTTACATTTCTGAGAGACATGACACTACTGGGGAATCTAATACTCAGTTACCAGGTATCACATTCATTAGGCTTTTGTCAACCAAATAAAAAGACATCATATAATCCCTTTTATTTCCTTTCCTTGAGGCTGAGGCTTCATTAGAAGTGTTGGGTCAAGAACTTTTGAAATGAAAATGATACCTTTTCGACCAATTATTCTTCTAGAAATATAATCTAGATAGACCATTTGGGGTCAGGCTCCTAGATAAACTATCTTAGGTCAGGCTTCAGAAGCAGTCTCTGAAATAAGAATTCACATGTAAGTGACTTCTTATGAAAGTATCCCAGCAGAAACTAGGAAAAGAATAGAGGAAGGAGACTAGGGAAGAGAAAGAATCCAATCAAGAGTGCAAAAACAGGCAAAGTCCCACCATGGTCTTATCAGCCAGATGACACAGGGAATCTTTGTAGTATAAATTATACCTCAAAGTTTGTCCTGACCAGAGGCTGGAAAGCTAGACTGTCATAGCCCCAGACCTGTATTAGCAAAAGGCACTTCCAGTTGTTGGCTCCATGTGGGCAAAGAAGCTTCAGGAGCCCAAGGGCCATTCACGGAAGAGTCACAGGTAGGAGCAGGGTAAGCAAAGCCCACTGAAGCTAGAAGAGAGGCACACAGCACATGGCAAAGAGATTAGAGGCCAATCTGAGTGAGAGTGCCCACTATATAGAGTGTTCACTATATAGATCAAGGCAATAATAGAAATGTACATCTTTCCTTCTGAGTTTGATTATTACAAAGACCTAAGAATCCAAATAAAGAATGAAAGGCTTTATTCACAACATGGTATATTATTATACAGACATTTCAAAATTTTCATTAATTTACTCAACAAGTATTCTTCTGAGTTTAAGTTATTTTAGGCCCTAGAGATACATCAGACAAAAAAGAAGAGGCCATCTACCCACATGGGGCTAACATTCTAGAGGGGAAATAACATGAAAAAACAACAATTAAGGGAAATGTATTATGCAGAAGACAGTAAATTGCATAGAACAAAATAGAATCAGGCATGGTTAAGCAAAAGTTGCAAGGATTAGAGGGGCATGTAAAGGAGGGGAATATATATTTTAAATTTAAAATGTAATTGAAAAGGATCAACCGAGCAAAGATTTAGAAGAGATGAATAAGTATTGCCACATGCTTATCTGAGGAAAGATTTTTCTAGTCAGAGGAAATAGTGCAAACGACATATGCAGAGAGAAGATGCCTGCTGTGTTTGAAGAATAGTGAGAAGGTTAGCCTGTCAGATTAAGAGATAGGGGTCCTGTAAGTGATCAGGTCAGAGAGTTAATAAAGAGCCACATCATCTAGAGCTTTGTAGGTCATAAAAAGAACTTTGGCTTGAGGAAGATGAGAAGCCATTGGAAGATTCTGAGCAGACGTGTGACCTGATCTGAATTACATTTTGAAAGGATATTCTGGCTGTGCATTGAGAATAGATTATAGAGGAGCAAGGATAAAAGCAGGGAGATAATTAGACACTCTTGCAATAATTCAGGCAAGTCCTACCAGTGCAGTGGACCAGGACTACAGCACTGGAAAGGGGTGAGAAGTCCTGGGGCATGTTACAAGTGTAGACAACAGAATTCAAGGGTGTGTTGGATAAAAGGTGTGACAACAAAAAGGAGGGCCAAGGAGGATTTAAATTTTTGGCCTGGGAAATCAGAAGGGTATGATATAGTGGCAAGTATGATGCCTTTAGTTTCTTCCTGATGAAAAAGAACAAGAGCAAAGTATACCCAAAGTTAGACCATCTACCCACATGGGGCTATTGGGAGATTATTAAAATTAGAGCAGAAATAAATGAAACAGAAAACGGAAAAATAAGAGACAATGAATGGAACCAAACCTTCATTCTTTAAGAAGAGCATTTAATTGGTAAACCCATAATGACCAGGAAAAAAAGAGAAAAAACACTAATTACCAATATCAAGACTAAGAGAGGGAAATCACTATAGACCCTAATAGAATATTAGCATATTAAATAGTATTAAATACTAAAAATAAAAATACAATATAAATTACATATAATAAAATTTAACATAAATATGAAATATAGAAAATATATATTATAAAATACTAAGGAAATTATATGAAGAGTTTTATGCAAATTAATTCAAAAATTTAGATGACATGAACAAATTCCTTGCCAGATATACACTCCCAAAGCTCATTCAAGAAAAAGGGGATAAATTGAATAGCCCTTGATCTGCCAAAGAAACTGAATTTATAGTTTCAAATTTCCCTCAAGATAATTACAAGATAATTTGGCTTTATTCAGAAAACTCTTCCAGAAAACTGAAGAGCAGGGAATACTTCCCATTTCATTCTATGAGACAGACTACCTTACTACCAAAATCAAACAAAATAAAGATCAATATCCCTCATGAACATAGATGCAAAACGCAAAACCATAGCAAGTCAGATCTAACTATACACACACACACACACACACACAATGATATACACTGTATGAGGAAGAAAAGCAGGCAAACTACCCTATAGGGCACTTAGACTCTGTGTACACTAAACTATCCCTTCTTACTTGATGATGTGAGTGTGATGAGCTTACACTGCAGGCCCAGTTCTATGAAGGACGAGGAAATGAATGGAGCCTGAGCACCAAAGCATTCATCTACTCTGCTACTCTAAAACACTGTAAAAGCCTTGCTCTGGGTTGAGTTGTGTCCCACCAAAATCCGTGTGTTGAATCCCTCACCTACAAAGCCTATTTGGAGATAGATGGTTAGATGTAAATGAGGTCACAAGGGTGGGGCCCTGATCCAGGGGGATTAGTGTACACTGAGAGGAAAGGCAATGAGGACCCCATGAGAAAGCAACCTTGTGCAAGCCAGAGAGACAGTTTTCACCAGAAACATAACCTTGACAGACCCTGGTCTTGGCTGTCCTAGCCTCCAGTACTATCAGAAAATAAACTTCTCTTCCCGTCTATGGTATTTTGTTTTGGCAGCCTGAGCCGACTAATGCAAGTCTAAAAGTAAGGCTGGGGAACCACCATACCTGTTCTTGCTAAGAGACCCTTCCCTGTGGGACTAGAGTGGACACACATGATAATGGAACACACAGAAGTCTGTGATTAGAACTCAACTCTTCCTAAGCAAAAGAGCCATCTCAATGTTCAAAAGCAAGGTCCTCTGTGAACATAATCACACCCATTCGCATCTGGGTTTATTCTTATTTTCCACCCTCCCTGTGGGCATTATGGTTCCGAATTTTCATGAAACTGGATTTTCAGGCAATAAACAACTCTATATAAAAAGAGTAATTAAAGAAGATGGACTTAAAAATAAATTCCTAAATCTGATCAAGCCTATTATCAACCTAGTTGGTGTCTACAGCTCACATTCAAGGTACTAAAATTGCTAATTGGTCTTAACTTGATATTCACAATCACTAATTTCAAATAGATGCAACAATCCTGGAGTGCTTGCTCTCTGAAATCATTACTTCACATGTGTATCAAACCCCCAACACCTCTTTCTCTTGCTTCCTAAGTCGTTGCAAAAAATGGAAGTCATCAGATCACCATCAAATCTGTCAACTTCCTTGTATTGATCACCATTCTTTCTGACTTCCTTCCAATTACAACAGTTTTCTTGTCCTTCATTAAAGGCCAACTTTTTTACCTTTGTCTTGGATTTCACCCCCACCTGCCTTTCTTCACAAGAATTCTTATTCAATTATCGCCTTCAGTTTGTTGTATTAATTTATTTCTCTCTAATGGTTTATTCATTTTAGTATACAAAAGTGGTTTTGTGATTCTCATTTTAAAAGAAAATTTCTTAATCCTTTTTTTCCCTTAATCTATGTTCCATGTTGTTGTTCTCCTTCCCGACAAAACACCTTCGATATTTTCTGCTTCCTTACATGTCTTTCTCCTCTTAAACCCTTTCCAGTAGTGTGTATCCCCCCACTAGTTCTGACACTGTTCTCACTAAGGCCACCAGCAATCTTCATCTTGCCAAATTTATGTTCATATCGATTCTCACAGCACCAAAGGAAGTTTAAAACTCTCCTTATCTTCCATGATACCACAATTCCTTGGTTCTCTTCCTTACAAAAGTGTCACCTGCTAGTTTCTCCTCTGTGGATCAATTTTAAGTAATGGAATAACCAAGGTCATGGCCTCAGACCCATTCCACTCCCCTCATTTTGCTTTTCTGTGCTTTAGGTCTTGTGAAAAATCATTGAGGACAGACACAGAAGTGGAATGAATATGAGCAACTTTTCGTGTAGGTCTTATCTAGATCTAATTATTTTATTCATAACATTTCATAACACAGATTTCATTACACATAGCATTTCATTTATTATTCTAAGATACTTGTGCAGCATGAAATATGCATGGTTGCACAGTGGAATTATAAAATCACATAAGAGGTCTTGAAAATCTTAGTTCTATATACAGATACTAGGAATATACATGTAAGTAGAAGATAAATATTTTTTAAAAAAAGAAATTCCTACCCCTTGGAAATCATGGAATAGCTTCCTCCATATTGGATGAAGAATCTACATCCTGACATAGTAAGGATGTATTAGCATCATATAATGAAAAAAAGAAAATCTTTAACCTGAAAAACTGTCAAAATGTTGATAAAAATATGAATCCTAAACATTTTTTCCTCTTTTCTGATTTCAAGCGCAAAACATTAAACTTCTACTTATCACTGAGGGCTGGGTTTTCTTTTTTCTTATCTAGCTGACATTTAGCTCTATTCTGCTCTAAGAAAAGTGTGTGTGTGTGTGTGTGTGTGTGTGTGTGTGAGAGAGAGAGAGGAGGGGGGAGAGAGAGAGAGACAAAGAAATGGGGGAGGGGTGAGAGCTATATTTAACCATACTGCCAATTAGTTAAACAAGATGGACATTGGTCACTGAGAATAAGTCAGAAACATTCTCTCTCATTTTTGGTGTGTTTTTTTCCTTCCTCTTTTTCCTGATGCTCCCATAGTTCTTCCTGACTCTGATCCTCTTGCCTTTGTCAGTTTGCAAGCTTTATCTCCCCCAGGCAGGCATAAGAGTACACTCCCACCCTCTTCCCCACCCCCATACACACTCTTCTGCCTAAGACAAGCCAATGGATGGGCAATAAGAACCACATGGATGAGCTGGTAAGAGTGGAAAAAGCAATAAAAGGCCATCAAGTGAAATGGGTCAGTGCCCCTTTTGGAGACAACAGAGCTATTCCCCACAGAACAGAGATCACAAAACTCAATCAATCCTCTGGACAATCTCTCTGTTACTCAGAGGAATGCTAAAGGTACTTCTCAGGCAGCACATCTGCTCTCTTCCTCTTTCTAGGTTTTTCAAAACTTTTGCAGCCATTAATACTCATGTTCATAGTTTCCCATTTACTTCTCTGTCCAGGTAATAAAACACATCTTTGCTGATTGGGCTTTAATGGTTCCTATTTCTTCTTTGGCCCATTAGAACAAAGGGCTTTTACAGCCAAGTCTAATATTTCAGAGCTCTGGCTTTGTTAAGCATCTTCTTCTTAAGTGCCTTCGTTTGATTAGAAGCAACTCATCAAGCTAATAATCCCAAGAGGCCAAAATGTGACTTTTATAAAATCTGAGAGATATAAGGTCTAGGAGTACTCTAAAATATCCCTTTAGAACAATAGTCCTGGTATGTGTGGCTCTGCACATGTTCAGCAAGTGCCGAAAACCAGAGCAGAGCTGGTCCCACACTTAGATGTCCACAGGAGTAGTGAAATGGTCGAGAACAAGTGCATTTGGGTATGTGGAATGACAATGTCACCAGGACGTGCTACAGGATGCAGGCCCTGCCCATAGGGGCAATACGTATTCATCCCCAACCCACTGTTGTTAAGTGGGAATGCACGCCCAGGTTGTCCTATGTTCAAAATTATAAGAGGAAGCAGAAATACGAGTTCTTCTGTGAAAGTTCCTGATGAAAGAATTGCCTTTGCACTCCATTTGCCTTAAGCCAGTTGAGTAGAAAATTTTCTGTAGTTCCTCTTATTAATATGATGAATACTTCCTCAGCAATTAAGCAAAATTTATTTAGGTAGAAGCACAAAATATGTAAATACAACACATAGGGAACACAATTATGACCTAGAACTAACTAATAATTATTTTAAGAAAAAATGGAGTTCATTTCTGGCCTGGAAATGGCTTCCTCTATACAAGAGGAGTCATGACACAATTTCCTAGATGGAGGGAATAAAAATTTCAACTGTCTTCTTGTCCAAACCCTTGTACAACCCCTGGAGACCAGGTGTTGGCCCACCTTTTCTATAAAGAAGTTTTGTAGGCCATATGGTCTCTGTTTCAACTACTCAACTTTGCCATAAACAGATTAAAAAAATAGCCATTGACAGTATATAAGTGGAAGGGCAATGGCCGTGTTCCAATAAAATCTTTATTTACAATAATAGGCTATGGCCCACTTCTGGCCCAAAGGCTGTAGTTAACCAACCTCTACATTAAAGGAAGTCTGCAGTGCCTTGATTGTAATTCCAGCTAAGCAGTTTTACAGAAGGTCTTGGAGAAGACAGTTGAATCGCTTGAAGCAAAAGGTGAGTAAAAACTTTATTCAGTATCAATCTAACTTTGAGCCCAAAGAAAAGGCATAACACAAAGGAAAAGAGCAAATATATCAGGCACTAAATAAATGCAGGAAAGAGCTAACTAATGAGGAATAGGGGAATAGATGAAGTAGGAAGAAGTACCTAGGTTCGTTTTGGGTAATAACAGGGATGGGACATACAGTCTTTTTTCTAAGGCCCAAGATAGAAGATACTATGTCTCCATTTGCTGCTATTATTAGGCTACAGAAAGTGGTACATTTCTTTTTTTTTTTTAAGATTTTATTGATTTATTTGACAGAGAGAGACAAAGTGAGAGAGGGAACACAAGCAGAGGGAGTGGGAGAGGGAGAAGCAGGCTTCCCGCCGAGCAGGGAGCCCGATGCGGGGGCTCGATCCCAGGGCCCTGGAATCATGACCCGAGCCGAAGGCAGACGCTTAAAGACTGAGCCACCCAGGCGCCCCAAGGGGTACTTTTCATCCTTCCCTCATCAAAAACAGGACAAAAGAAGGATGTGAGATCAGGTAGTAAGCCTGCTGATACTCAAAAAAATGGATAAAGAAATTCACCAGCTGTCAACTTCTCCTCTTCATTAATCCCACTTAGAGATGCCTATAATGCAACTCATCATTACACAACACTTAGTGTGAAAATCTGATCAAGCTCACCAGGCTATGCAAGGTTGATTCTACTGCTAGGCTCATGTACCAGTTCTCTTTGCTGAATACACCTGTTCTCAGATGAAGCAAGATGGCTATACCCCTATGTACCACACTGAGGTATGTGCTCAACTGATCCAATGAACCAACCAGCTAGAGTAGAATTCATTTTATTGCTAGTTTTATATCGCTAGTATTTCTAAGAAGATTTTTATACTTATTTCACCCAAGATACTTTCAGGCATTTAAGCAAAATGCTTTTAGCTAAATATGAATGATATAGGAAATGTGGGTTTTTTTTCCCCCCACAAAATATTCAAAGGACTGCAACTTCTGGTTTCAAGGAATATTTTTCTATTTCACTTCTATATCTTTAGTTGATATTCTATTTAAAAATTGAATCTTGATTCACAGCACTGAACATGGGCTTCAGTAGGTAAATTATCAATTTTAGTTCAGGCAAGAAGAGCTCTTAGAAAAAGATATTTGAGGGGCACCTGGGTGGCTCAGTCGTTAAGCGTCTGCCTTCGGCTCAGGTCATGATCCCAGGGTCCTGGGATCGAGCCCCGCATCGGGCTCCCTGCTCCGCGGGAAGCCTGCTTCTCCCTCTCCCACTCCCCCTGCTTGTGTTCCCTCTCTCGCTGTGTCTCTGTCAAATAAATAAAAATAAAATTTTTAAAAAAAGAAAAAGATATTTGATGTCAGACAAGGTTAGGTAGCGTGGACCCCTAAATGAATGAAGAGGAGTAAGGGTACTTAAAAACAAGCTTGGACACATGAATGCATGGCATTATTTGAACACAGCAGTTGCAGAGGACATATGTGCTGTTAAAGGAGTGAATATACAAGCTGCAGTTGTCATTTGATGACTGGATGGTCTGGCCCAGGTGAGTTACAATTGAATGTGTATTATTAAAAAGCATTAATGGAATTTTACTTGGTAGTTAACCCATCTGCATAAATGCTGTTTATCAATCAGCCTTTTCATTTCTTAGTGATCATCTCCTGGCATTTAAACCATTTGTAAAAGGCATTCTCTACTCTGATCACAGTTTAATGGGGGAAAAAAAAAAGACAAGAGGAATAACTTGAAACAGAAATGTAACAATATTTCACCAGCCCTCAGTTCTCTGATTATACTGTTATTCTGCACATAATCTCCTCTAAACTAAATTGATATTTTTTCAATATAAAAACAGTACTGAGCCCTTGAATTCTGAACTAGGGAAGTTCTGTGAGCTCTTTGAATTGTGAGCCAGAAAATAACAAATCTTATTTAATTAACAAAAGAATGAGATAGGGATGAAAAACATGATGTTAAGACACAGCAAGAATTGATTGGAGCTGCGTTTTTAGCTGTAAATTTGGTGAATAGACTTGGCTTGTGAGACAGGCAACATTAATTACTCTGTTCCCATAGCAGATTCTATGTTTTGTTTTGTTTTTTTTTTAAATTAAACTGCAAAGAAGTAGGAAAGCATCTGTGGGTGCATTCCCTTGCACCAATAAAATAATTTTATTGAACTCCATTCATGTGCATACTTAGAATTTAAATCCAGAAGATCTTATAGGCCTATATTCATTAAATATTATGTACCATTTTATATGGGTATACTCATAAAAGGGGAATATGGAACACAATTAAAAGAAATAAATTCAGCATGACATTGGCACTCTATAAAATCCCCTTGTCACTGTGTGGTGTCTTTGACTGACTCCTGGTACCCAGGCACAACCAATATCCTAGGGAAGCAGTTTGTTTTCATAGTCAAAATTCACTATATTTTAAGTCATGCTAATAATCTAGCTCCTATACAACTGCAAGGACCACACTGACAAGATAAGTATAAGTATAGTCTTTCAGCATTCTTTGGTCCCAGTCATATTGGAAAACAGACGTGAGTTCATCCTTGTATTCCGTCTTCTACACACAATTGGTTCCAACTCCCCCTATTATGGTTTTAAGTAGCTCAATTGGTGAGTAATTAGAGGAGCAAGAATTAGGGAGTTAGGGGATTCTAATTTGTATATGAGCTTTTCTTGCCACTAACGTTTTTAGCAGTCCCATGATACAGGTGGAAACTAGAAGAGGTGAGAAAACTAAGCAGGTTAGAAAAGTAATTTGAGATCATGCTTCCTGTCAAGGGTCAGGATAGGGATGCTAGTGCTATAGAGGCAGGGAATTTAACCTGGGCTCTACAGATGGGCCTGGGTTCACTGAGGACAAGTTGGATCTTGGAGGACATTAGAACCTTTTCATTACATAGTTGTTACAGAGAATAGGCCAAACATGTAACGTGTGCTAATATATTATCCCTCCTTACATAAGACCTAGGGATAATCTATTTCTCCCCTTTTCTGTCACTAACTCAAAGCAAACAGAAGACAAAACACAAGGGCACAGCGCTGGTTGGGAGGCCAACACTTTTGGAAGGAAAAGAACTTTCAGTAAACAACAAAGTCCAGCAAAATATAGTTTAGCTTTTGGCAGTTTATCTTGCGGGCAGTTGATTAATAAAACATGCACTAACAGTAGTAATGGAACATTGTAATGGGGCAATTACTTTCTACCTCATAGAAAAATACTAAGGATCTGTCAATCAAGTTCATCTAGTGCCTAGAAGGGGAGGACCTACTATAAATAGTAAGTGTTTCTTCTGGGAAAGATTCTATCAGTGCTATCTGAAGCTTTAAATCACCAGTACTATAATTGCCAAAAACTAAAATAAAAACAAAACACCTTCCTATATAGTTTTCAAGAACATTTTGGAAATGCTTTTTAATTAGCCATTAATGTATTGGCATATTTACTCACCCCACTGGGATATCCTCACACCTTCATCTCTCTGAACTTCTGTGATGCTTCCGGTCCAGAATCCCATGAATCTGCTCTCCCTGAAATCATCAATACAAATTACCACCATTAATGAATGGTCTCCTTTGTTGTCCTTGACCTCACTATGTTCTTGTGACCACTGCGAAGAGAATTTCAAAAAGCAGTTTCTATTTCTGGTTCTGACAATAACTATATGCCTTGAAGCAGTTATGAGAATAAAATAAAATAATGACTCCTAAGACTGGGCTTCTGCAGAATCCTTTTCCCTGTGTAAAGTCATGTGATTTGTACCCATCTTCTAAATCCCATTCCAACTTCTAGAGAAATCTCTTTGCGGGGTGAGAGGGGGTCCTAGTTCAGGATCCTAAATGTGTCAGTATTAAGTCAAACTTGCTGAAAATCTTGGCCTTATTTCTCAATTTTAAGAAATGGAACTCAGCCTTGTTCCTTTGACCAAAGCTTAACCTTGTACACTAAAACTGGTTACTGAATCCATATCCTATTTCTACCAAGATAGCGTCCCACCCTGATTACATTCCCATTACCCCATGTCCTCCCCAACTGCAGTCAAGCTTTCCTGTTTCACTCATCCATTCTTCTATATCTAAACGATAGTCCCTGTTTATCAGGCCATTTGCTCTCAGATATCTTTGTCACCAACTGCCTGTTACCCACTTTCCCACATTCTACGTTTGATCAAGTCTTCACATTCTGACCCGATCTCTTTCCTTCCCACCTGATGCCCAATTTGTTCAAAAACATTCTGCACATTCTCAAATGCTCACAAAATATAAGGTGTTTCATTTTTAGCCACTACTCCATTTTTAGATGATATTTTTCCTCAGTGCGCACATCCACACACTATATTGATTCTTCCTTTCCATGACTGATCATTGCTTCTCTGTTGCCATTGCTGCCTTTTGTTCTGCCTTCCGCACAATAAATATAGACCTCTGGTCAAGGTTCCCTCTTCGGTCATCTGCTGTTTTCTTTCAACAAACTCTCCCCATCAGGGACCTCAGCTACTCCCATGGTTACAACTATCATCACGAAGGAACTGACACCCAGATCAATATTAACCGGGAGCCCCCCTAGTCTGGTCTACCAGATCCTTACTTTAGTAACTCCCAAACTAAACTAATCATCCATTCTCACAAACCAGTGCTTCCTCCAGACACTCCCATTTTTCCAGGTACCAAGACTCAAAATATCCTTTTAACCTTTAAACTTGCCAACCACTTCAAGTTATCAGTAAGACCTATTAATTTCCTATCACATCGCTTATTGAACTTCTTTTTATTTGCTCAGAGAAGACTCTAATACAGGTCTATATTAATTCATGATTTTATATTTACCTTAACCTTCTATTTTCCTACCTCCAATCATACTGTATATCACTGTAACTTTAATCATGTTAAAATTTTCTGGCTAAAACTTTAACAGTTTAGCTGCCCATTAACCATAACAGTATTTACTAAAGAATGAAACATAAAACATTAGTTGTAAGTGGAGAAAATAACTTTAATAGTGGTGTGGGAATAAAAATTTTAATTGCGGCTTCAAACAATTATATGGATTATGTTGCTTAAGAGGAATGCAAAAATTTTAAAATGAGGTAATTTAAAGGAAAAATAAGTAAAATACAGTATAATTTGTAGAAAAAGAGGACAAAAATTGGGGTATTTTTGACCGGTTGATTGAAATCTATAGGGCTTGACCGGTTGATTGAAATCTATAGGGCTTGGTCTTCTCTGGTATTTTTCTTTAACTACTGAATCTCTTTTTCTCAATGCATAACCACACAAATTTTCCCTTCCCAACAAGTAAATCAATTTAGCATCACCTGAACATAATATATGCCATTCCATCATGTCTGTGAGGTTGCCACAGGGCAGTAGGTCAGTGAGCAGGAGAAGTAGTTCAAAGTAATATAAAAATTACCAGTTTCTTTAAAATAAAAAATATTACTAGTTCACAAATGGATCATCCCTGCAGATTTTAACTTAGTGATACTTTTCTCATCCACCTTGCCCATGCCACATTTTAACTCCCATTTCAAATAAAGTATTACCTTGTATGTATCTAGACTAACTTTCTACCTATTCTTCCTGCTTGTAATATCTTCCCTCTCCAAACCATTTTAGTGTCAGATTCACATTTTTATAGTATACTTCTGACAATGTCCTTATACTATTCAAAAAAACAAAACCCACAACTCATTGGAGCTATGATGTTCCAAAAATGATAAATAACTCAAGGAAATTCCAAACAACACCAAGTGCAACCATTCTCTCTCTCTTGTATTGACTTTTCTGTTTATAGAATAAAATGCAAATTCCCAGTTTGGTCATCTAATTATATCCTACCTCCCCAAACTTACTTTGCATTATACTGCCCTCTACTCGAGATTTTCACTTTTTAAGTCATTCCCTCTGCCTGAAACTCTTACTTGTGCTTTACTTCCACACAACCATTTCAAAATGTCTGTCTTTATCTTGTTCTTTAAGATGGATTTTAAATGCTTTTCTTACATAAATCTCTCAGAGACTTAATTCGGTTTAAATCACACTCTTCTGAAATCTGGCTCTGGACTTTGGAAAGTGATATAATTCTATAGAGAAGCAGCAATTCTAGGGATCCAAGGAATTCAGAGGTTATCTTCTCCCCATTTTGGAATCTATAACAGAGTCCCACACATACAGGCATCATCTGTGTATACCTTATGATGTGGAATACTGTGCCTCAAACCTTTCTCCTATGAATTTTACATAACACAGCATCATTGCATATCACTGTTC
The DNA here is from genome assembly GCF_054177405.1 of Leptonychotes weddellii. Lineage (NCBI taxonomy): Eukaryota > Metazoa > Chordata > Mammalia > Carnivora > Phocidae > Leptonychotes > Leptonychotes weddellii. Next base: position 59,311,675 of record NC_138378.1, read on the forward strand.
TTCATTTCTGTAATATTTTTCTGAACTTTGACAGTCTCCTCATGAAAATTAAGCATTTTCAACCTTCCCACATTGATAACCTATGGAAATAAATGTCAATACCATCCACTCTTGACAAGCCATACACATAGGATGGGCATTGAAAGGAATATTTGAATATTTTATGCTATAAAATATAAACATACATTATGTATATGTATGTTCAGGCTCGCCTCAAAAACCATTATGATAAATAAGCATAAATTACTGTATGTTCACAACATATCCAAAAAAATCATGATTATCTAAAGTAATTAAGGAGAGGACAATTGTAATATCATCTTTTGAAAGAAATGGATTATGAGGTGATCCGTCATTTTGTAAAATCTGGAGAGGATCTCACAAATCGAGTGCTTAACTTCCATCACTGTTGAAAGAAGGTTTAGGTATCCCCAGCCCGCAAGTTCAGACTTTCCCCCTCCATGACAGAACATTAAAAGTGATCTGAACCAAAATCTAACTTTCAGTTCTGCTTACAACTAGAAGTACATGAAATTCTCCCCCTCAAGTAAAGATAGTTTTAAGAATCGGTTTTCTTAACTTTTAAAGATCTCCTTCTTCAGCTTGTGTTTTTATGCCCCAAAGTATGTCCTCACAAAACCTCTTATTGAAAGAACAAGTTTGATGACCCTGAAACTTGGGACACTAGGGAAATCTCTTTAAAATCATTCCCTGTTTATTTTCATGAAACTACCCATCCTGTAGCCCACTGATAATTTCCCTTTCCTAATTCCCGTCTTTTCAAGCACAGTCATTCTCTACAACTCACATAGCTAAAGTGGTCTTGGCCCAACTCTGTGAGACATGTCATCACGGAGAGCCTTACTAACAATGCTGCTTTGGACAAGTCATTTAAATTCAATTTCTTCATTTCTAAAATAGGCAATAAGGTAAATGGTGCAAGATAAAGATAATCAAGGTTGTTAAGGACTTAGTCATTGGTCTGGTATGTGCATATGGGCTGGGTAAAAATTAGTCATTCTTTCCCCTTGTCTGGCAGCTGAAGAAAGTGCTTAGCCAGCCAACCTCCTCCATTCTTCGCATCTTCCAGAAGTGATCGGAGGGACTATTCAAAGTCTTTTGTAATGGAGAGTCAAGTACACAGGAGCACACTGGTAAAGGAAAAGCTAGAAGGATTGCACAGGCTTGAGGGCTGAGGTGTAGGAGTAGCCATTGTCTGTAAAATCATTGAGAAGCAGGGAACATAAAGTTTAAGACATTTGGTTATGAAGTATCTTCTTCAAGGTGTTTGAAAAGCACAAAAGGTAATTGTTTGAAAATTGTTTTTAACATAGAGGTCACGCTGAAAGAGCTCCCAATAGCCAAAGCCAGAATAATTTGAGTAATGGAATAAATAATGACAATACTAGATTATAACCCACATAATAAAACAAATATCCATGAATCCAAAGTGTAGTAAGTCAATGAAAAAATAAATGGTGTATCTCATCTTTAGTATTATTGTTCTCTTACAGAAGGATTCTAATTAATAAATGCAGAAGGAATGAGGAAAACAACAAACCACCATTATAACTACAGAGCAGTTCTAATAAGATAATCCACAAATGGATGCTAAATTTAGTGGGAAAAGTTTAAAGAGAAATGGAATACTTGCAGATATTCAATAATTTTGAAGGAAAAAATTACTAACTTTATCATGGAGAAACTCAGCAGACACCATCTTAACCAAGGGGTCAATATCAACATCACCAGTAGTAAGACAAATCAACATCATGTACCTCTTGATATGATGCACTGAGAAGAAAGGTATATCACTTGCGTAATATTCTTGTTAAAAATGCAAATCCTCAATCCCATTAGAAAAGATTAGAAAATCACAAATCAAGAGACGTTCTACAAAATAATTGCCTAATACTCTTCAAAAGTGTCAAGGTCACAAAAGATAAGGAAAGACCGTGGAATTATCATGGGTTGGAAGACGTCATAATGAAATGTACTGTGTCATCCTGGATTGGCTCCAAACAGAAAAAAAGACATTAGCGAGGAAACTGGTGAAAACTGAATAATCAAGTTGATAGTTTAGTTAGTAGTATTGTGCCAGTGTTAACTTATTTTTTATAATTGTATCATGCTTGTAAAATATCAACATTCGTGGAAGCTGGGTGAAGCATATACAAGAACTAGCTGTACTATTTTTATAAATTTTCTCTAAGTCCAATTATTTCAAAGTAAAAACTTCAAAATATTATTTTGGCTGAACAAACTATATTTTTTTGTTCACAAACTATTCCAGGATAGAAATATATGAGCATCAATTGCCCTGTTAATTTTCAAAGGCACAGGCATATTTACCATGAAGCTAATGTAGCTTAAGCTTTACATCAACCCCCTCACTTGCTTGGGCTCCCAAACTAAACTTTATAGTTAAAATTGTGTTTTCTTGGGTGCCTGGGTGGCTCAGTTGGTTAAGCGACTGCCTTCGGCTCAGGTCATGATCCTGGAGTCCCGGGATCGAGTCCCGCATCGGGCTCCCTGCTCAGCAGGGGGTCTGCTTCTCCCTCTGATCCTCTTCCCTCTCATGCTCTCTGTCTCTCATTCTCTCTCTCTCAAATAAATAAATAAAATCTTTAAAAAAATAAAATAAAATAAAATTGTGTTTTCTTGTTCTAAACAAAGCCTGTCCCTCCCACATTTTATAAGCTTCAAATTCTTCAAAACAGTGATCTGTCTCTGCCCAACGGTAAATGAAACTCTAAGATTGGTTCCAGTCTATTAGGGAAGAAGAAGCTGGGACCTGGGCTGAAATAACCAACCCAGGTATAGGATCAGATGTCGTGTGCAATGAAAACTATTCCATTTTCAATGTCTAAATAGGCATGGTAAACTCTAGCTTATTCAGACTGGAGCTGATACTCACCAGGTCCTATTTTACAAAGGAATCAAGGCAATTATCAGCTTCATGATAATACTGAATATGAGATAGGTGGCAATATGTTTGGACATTTCTCTAGTATTTGGAGGAAAAAGTCCTGTCACAGAGGAGGAAATAGGGGGTGAGAAAGGCTGTTGGCAAGAGCTCAGCAAGGTTCCAATTAAGGGCCTATGGTAGAGCTGCAGTCCCGCTGAGGATACCAAGTGCTAAGCAGTAAAGAGAAGAGACACGCCAGCGTAGAGACAGCAAAGCTGTGTTTGGTGACTGTGTGAGTGTTCTGAACCTTCTGAGTACAGGATCTCAGAATGTGGATTAGAGACATGGGGCAAATTCTAGACTATCGTTTGAGAAAGGAGCTTCTAATGCTCCTTTTGTTCCGGCCAGCACAGGCGCAGGAAATAGGAGACTGAGTCTTCAGGTAGACACACCATAATTAAGACTACACAAATCCTGAATGACAAGGGCACTTTTGGCCAATTCTTTAGATTTCATTATTGATTAACAAAACACGCACTCTCATTAGACCTGGATCTTGCTAACTCAAGGGTTTTGTTTTTGTTTGGGCTGGACTTTTTATGTATAATAAAATGATAGTAAGAATAATAACACAAACATATACAATGTACTGTTTATGGAGAATGTTGTATAGGCCAGACATTCCTTCAGGGACTTGTCAATAATGATCTTACTGATTTAAAATGGCCCTGGGTTTCTTTTCTAAGACTTGCCAACATTTGAAGCCCTGGAATCAGGGAAGTGAGGAGGGTAGTTTGTGAAAAATTCAGAGGAGGAAATAAGGTAGAATTTTGAAATCTCAAGAGGAAACAATAAAGCCATAACTAGGAGAAGAAATGATTTATAACATATTATCAACTTTGGGGTATTTTTCTTTATATGTTGTGATTTATGTTACCACTCTAGATGTAATGTAAACTTCTCAAAGAGTAAAATCTAGACACTTAAGCATGCATTAAACTATTTAACACATAAATATTGCAGATTGACCTATAAACTTGCCAACTGTTTACCCTGAGGTGGGAGAATTTTTGATAAAATAATAAAATTGATTTAAAAAAAAAAGGAGTTCAAATCCCACTTCTTAAACTCTACTTATTCACAAGAGTTATTTCTTGCATATCAAATCTATTTGCCAGAAAACTGAGTTCCTCTCTTATGAATTCCCTAATTTAAAATAAAGGTTAGGACCATAAAGTTATCTCCAGTGGCTTTGGAGAAGTGTGTGGCTGGAATCATTTAGCACATCAAGAGTTCACTTTGAGCTCCTGAATGTATTTTTCCCCCCCTCTCCTCTTTCTCTTTCCCTTCATACTGAGCTTTTGCATGTCAGATTATAGCCCAGAGAGACTTTTTTCTGTGGTGAAGTTATAGGTCCTGACAGGAGTTGGTTATTATAAAACTGCTGACAGATACTTATCTCTAACATAGTTAGTGGATACCATTAAGGGGACAAAATCAGTTAAAACAAAACAAAACAAAACCTTCATACTATGTGCAATCTCTTCCCCAAGCTCTAGCAACAGTTAAATGTTTAAGACAAATGTGTAAGATTTTCTTTACTATATAGAGCCTGTAATCCAGGAAGCCCACAGATAGGTAAAGAGAAATATTCTATGGGCTCACCATTGAAGCCTGGGGTTCTATTGAATAATTCAATATTTGGGGCTCATCACCTAGGGGTAATGAATATCCTCCAATAGAAACACCCAGCAGAAAGTCCTGAAACTCATATTCCGTGGATTTTCTTTAATGCTTTAACCATGTATGAAACACAGGGCATAACAGTGTTGAAACAGACTGCCCAGCCTACCAGGACTTTGCCTGTAGGTGACAAATATTCTCTCTGCCTTGTTACTTTTTTCTCTCCAAATGAACTTATACCTAAGGACAGGAACCATGAATCCTTTGTAGCCACTTCCCCCATGGAGAGTTAAAATAGCACCAACACATGATGCTAACATTTTACAAATGATCATATGAAAAATAATTGTTCTGTTATTGATGTAAACATAATACAGGAAAATGATTTTGCTGGGTTATGCTATGTTATTTACTGTAACTTGATTCAACCTAATATACAGGTCAAACATTGTTGCAGCAAAGTGGAATTACCTCATATAACACTAAATTAAGTTTATAATCCTTGGTTAATAGCTTACTTACCTTGAATAGTATTTAATTCTGTGAAATTCTTGAACAACCAAAAAAATGTGAATAATCTCTTAAGTGTGTGCAGGAATCAATGGCATTTGGAGAAACAACAAAAAAAAAACATAGTAATGCTTGTATTTCTCTCTCATTTTTAGAAGCTATACACTTGAAACAACTATGGTAATTACAGTATATATTTTCTTTAAAACATGTTTTTAACTTGGATAGCCAAAGTAGATTTCACAAAACCTTCTTGAGCATGAGCATCTTGTCTGGATATCATATGGATATTCAGTAAATTCTCTTAAAGTGGTTTTGAATTTCCTTTCTTTTTTTTTTTTTTTTAAAGATTTTATTTATTTATTTGAGAGAGAGAGAATGAGAGACAGAGAGCACGAGAGGGAAGAGGATCAGAGGGAGAAGCAGACTCCCTGTCGAGCAGGGAGCCCGATGCGGGACTCGATCCCGGGACTCCAGGATCATGACCTGAGCCGAAGGCAGACGCTTAACCGACTGAGCCACCCAGGCGCCCTTGAGTTTCCTTTCATATCCAACAAAAGAGTACCATGTTGGCAGTAGAGATAAAAGGATTAGTTAATTTGGCTTAGTCCAGTTGTCCCTCTGATCTGGGGCCTGCACTTTATGATAAATGAAAATTCACTCTAACTGTTAATTGTGCAAGACCAATCTTAAGGACAGACAAGGTGATAAGCTTCCTATGCATTGTTAGGAATGCTTTGCTGACTAAAAATATCAATCTCTTCTTTCTCACAGTTTTTGCAAGTTGGTGCTGTTATTTATTTATTTTTTTCCAATCAGGTAACTAGTAAAGATCAAAAATCTTCTGTATCCAGACGGAAGTATTATTTCTAAGAGGGATAATTAAACAAACCCTTATCAGATAGCATTTCAGTGGAGAAGTCAACTGAAATCCTTTCGGGAGCAAGCCAAGGGATAAATAATACATATCAGCAAAAAGGATTTGTTGGTCAGATGTAGGTCTATGTGTGATTAGTTAAAGGGAGGGGCACCTGGATATTAGGTATGGAAGAGCTATATCTTGACTGATAACCCTGTAAGTCCTTCACCAGTTTGGGAACAACCTATGCTCCAAGCAGGAATTCCCACTGGTTTCTCTGTACACGGGCACACTGGAAAGTCTTCAGCCTTTCAGGTGAGACCCACAACATGGCCACGTGCGAGCAGTCCAAGAAAAATGGGCTCACCAATTGCAGAACGTTACAGAGACATGGAAAGAGCATGCACTTTAGAGGCAGGAAGAAAACAACAACCTGAGTGAGATTCATGGCTCCATCTCAGCCTGGCCGTTTGTCCTTGAGTCAGTCATTTGACTTCTCCAAACCTCAGTTCCCTCTGCCTTAAATGAGAATAGCAAGTTTATCCTGGATGATCACTGCCAGGATGAAATGAAACAAAGTTACAAAAATATGTGAGCATCTACTAGGAATTCAGATAGACGCAGTCACAGACATGATTAAGTATCTCCAATCACATAAGTTCTGTTTATCCTCTTTCAGGCTACACATCGCTTTTTCATTTTTCTCTCTTTGACTTGATTTTACTTCATAAATCTTTCCACCACCACCCCAACAGATGTGCTATTTAATCAAACTAAACCTGTCTAATTCCACTTTATGTTATAAATCATACCTAACCTGTCTAAAATCCTTTAATACATAATGGCTTCCCATAAGCTTTTCAAATGAGTAAATCCAAGACACTAATTGAAAATGAACTTGTACAGCAGAGCAGATCTCTGCTGCTTCTCAGAAGGGGAGGTTGCAGTCTCCTTGAAAGTGAAAGCTCTTCATTTACAATGCAAAAAAGAAAAAAAACACCATTGAGAATAGAGTGAGGTGTACAGGGCCGTGTATCTCAAAGCTTAGTCTATAGATGATGCACTGACATCTTGGGCAGAGTTCAGATGCCTGTGAAATGAGCCAGGTCACTATATTAATTAGGACTGCTTCTGCACCCACTAACGTATCATGACAAAGTAACAAGGCCTGCCAGAGGACCCAGCTTCTCTTCCCAGTGTTCGCAGGGCAAAAGTTACTTTTAAATAATGGCAAAGTAGCTACAAATTGACACAGAAGAGGTTCTCCCTGTTGGGATAAATAGGACTTACATATTCCTTCCTTTCCTGTAAGGTAAAAGCAGCGTTTGAGAGAAGTTGGATAACAGGGATATGATTTGTTTCATGAATAGCCTATGAGAGTTAGAAATGTCATTAAGTATTCTTTAGACAGGCAACATAGCATGAGTCGGCATACACATGTAGCTAAAAGGACAATGATATGAACAATTCTCTCACAATGTTTTCTACTAGGTTATCTCTACCATGAAAACCATTTAATAGAAAACCCAAAGAATGCAGTCCTTATTCTCAAAAGGCAAAACTAAGCTGAAAATTCCAAAAGAAAGAGTAAATGTAATTTGATCAATGTTTTTTAAGGCTATAAAAGAAAATTCTCCATCATCATTCTTAACCATACTTACTAATGTAAACCAATGTACTACCCTAAGTATTGGCAGAGAATGAAAAAGAATGTGACTTTAAACTTGGGATTCTAATGAGATTTTGTTAAAAGTTCACACTCTTCTTAGCCTGGATACAAACCTTGTCAGTGAATGAATTAATTTTTGGCTATTTTCTAATCTCGTTATACCTTTTGTCAGCAAAATGATTTATCAGAATTACAATGCCTAATGCTGTATATCTTGTGAAATATGGTCATCTGGACCAAGACAGTATCATCATTTGGCTCTTTCAATATATGATATTTTCATTAGCAGCAGGATATTCATTCCTGCCCCTCTACTCAGCAGGGCTATAAATAGAGAGGCCAGCCAACCAAATCACACAATATTGAAAAGGTCAAAGAAGTACAGTATATTACTATAATTTACAGAATACTGTTCATGAAGTATTAAAACTCTTGACACCTTATTTAGGGGCAGAGAAAATAATGAAAACATAAAGCAGTGTGCGATGGTCACTTTATCATTGCTGTGATTGCAGATAGTACTGAAAGAAGCTTTCCTTTGCAGTTCAACAGGAACTGAACAAGCACGAAGGTCTACTCAGGCAGTCAATAACAAAATTAAAGCTGTGCCCTCTTTCATTCAATCAATATTGGATCCTAAAGAAAATGAAAGGGGAAAAAAATAAGGAAAAGAAGCACAGTGGTCAGGACAAAGTCACAGGCTATTTGCCTGGTTCCAGAAACTCAAACTTATGATCCAGTTGGCAGAGCTGGAAGACCCCTCTAAAAGCACTTGTTTTGAATCAGGCATAGATGGATTAATTTTAGCAGGTCACATCTATGATATGGGATGAACACAGAGAGAGACACTATGTAGATCTAAGTCTCATGCTATGTTTTTGCTCTTAATAATTTCTGCTTGAATTGTCAAATTATTTGTATGACTGAGTTAAGGTAAGAGCAAAAAACACAATTGCTTGGGTGCATGTAAGCAAATGGTATTTGTGGGAAAGCCCATATAACTTTGTCAATAAATGATAAAACCCAAATCTTATTCTTCAGTAAGAAGAGCTTAGATTAAAGAGGGCCACATTTAGGGCACCTGGGTGGCTCAGATGGTTAAGCGTCTGCCTTCGGCTCAGGTCATGATCCCAGGGTCCTGGGATCAAGCCCCATATCGGGCTCCTGGCTCAGCAGGGAGCCTGCTTCTCCCTCTCCCTCTTCCTCTGCCTCTCCCCCTGCTCATGCACTCTCTCTCTCTCTCTGTATCTCTGTGTCTCAAATGAATAAAAAAATTAAAAAAAAATAAAGAGGGTCACACTTAAAACCTTTCACTACCAGTTTTCCCCCAGAATTTTTATCAAATCTTAGAAATTCTATTGCACTTATTCAAGGACATTAACTGCCAGATATTCTGTAAGATGTTTCAGAAAGCAGGAAGAAAACATAATCCCAAATCCACCACTTTCTCTTCCTTTTCACCACTGTCTCCGTGTAGGTCATTCTTTTCCACTACTCAAAGGTAATTTTTTTCTTAAACAGATGATTATCTCTCTAATACATTCTTCATATTCTTACCAAAGGGGACTTTTCTAAAATCAAAATCTGGGGCTCCTGGGTGGCTCAGTTGGTTAAGCATCTGACTCTTGATTTTAGCTCAGGTCATGATCTCAGGGTCCTGGGATCGAGCCCCCAATGGAGCCCACGCTGGGCTCTGTGCTCAGCGGAGAGTTTGCATGAGGATTTCTCTCCATTTCTCTCTGTCCCTCTCCCCACTCACGTGCTCTCTCCCCCCCCCCAAATAAATAATTAAATCTTAAAACAATAAAATAAAAATCTGATATTATTTCTTTAGGGCTTTAAACTTTTCCTTGTTTTTGCATCTTTTCTAGCATTCAAGCTTTCCACCTGCCATCCACGACCTTTCAGGATTTGAGTCCTGCTGGTCTCCTGCCAGGCCCTGCCTCAGAATTTCACTGGTACCAGTAAGACCTTATAACCACTCACAGAGATCCTGTACAGAAACCCCACATGAAGCCTGCCACCTCCACTCCTGCCATTACTACCACATTTCCTTCTTAAAGGAACAGAGAGGTGTTGAGAAATTATGGCCCTCCTTCCAATTAATATCACTGGGCTTTCTTTATTTAAAGCAGAATAGGAAGTACAAAATAGTATGAAAAAAAACTACATTTGTCTCAAGGTAGAATGAATACTTTGTATAAACCCTCTCTTTAGATCTGCTGTTATATGCTGATCTTCCCCAAATACTCGCCAACTTAAAAGGAGACAGGAAAAAGCAGGGGTAAAATTTTTAAGAGGAAAGAAAAAGAAGGAAGGGAGGGAAAAAGAGAGGGAAGGAAAAAGTAATGATCTCAGATGAACTAAACTAATAGAGTTTTTGCCATGGGATCAGGCTACTGGCTTGATTCTGATATGAGTATATAAATTATGCCTCTAAATATTTTTAATCAAAGGCCAAAGCATGCCTTCCATTTTCTAAATGAGTCACCTGGGAATTTTCCTACAGAAAAATTTTTTCTGCTGCCGACAAACAAAGAAACAAAATCTGTCATCTGCCACCAAACATGAATGAGGAATACCAGTTCTGCTGATAGAACCATGTGGACAATTGAAATCATACACCTTCCAGGCAGAACACATAAAGCAAACTAGAAAACCTAAACGTTGCTGTGTTTTGCAATTTGTGGGCAAAACATGGCACTGGAAATCATTTAATTTGTTCTTATTTCTTGATATCCTAACATTACCAGGTCATTATGATGAAAAGATCAAAAACAGTTACAGTATGGAGAAGGGAGGCTGTCTAAAGTTAGATAAATAAAATGCCAGCCCAAGCTGCTCACATTTTATGTATATTTATTCTCCTTTGTTTTCTTGGCATCACATACATGTATCTGGAATGATACAATCACTTGTTATTGAAAATCATTTTCTCCAATAGAAGAGAGCTGATTTAGACATATGTTTGAGATATAATATTATGTGGTCTTCTAATATTACTAAGCATTTATGATAATGGAAGATGAATATAGTATATTTTAAAAGATAACAATAAAGGAACTAGTAATATCTTCTTTTGAGTCTTAATAAAAATGAAACATTTTTCAAAATTGGCTATCTTCCCCCAAAAATTGTCAGCACCAGCACCATATTGTTAATCACTGATTCCTATCTCTTTGACCAGAATCTTTCACAGGATAGGTACTTAAATAATATTTGTTAAATAAAAGCAAGATCCTACAACTCACCGTAATGTTTGCTGCCTCCATGCTATTCCGCATATTACTTCCTCTTTCTTGAACGTATTTCCTTATCTTTATTAATAGATAGAATTCTAATCTATCAATATAACGCTAACTTAGATGTTGCTTCTTCTGTGATCCTGTTCACTGTTTGTCCTTCCCTCCTCTATGCTCTCTTTGTACATATGCAGGATGTACTGTACTCATGAGGTTAAATTATATTGTGTGGTTTCTAGTTTCTAAAGTGATTCAGATCTTGAAACTGGGTTCACCCTCCCAACCATAACATTCCTGTGGTCTAGGGTGACCACTTTTCCTTGGTTACCTAAGACAGTGTCTATTCATGCCTGTTTTTCCCACTGACCTCTTTATAGCACCCTCTTTTACTCCAAAATAGGCCTCTGTTTGGAGGATAAATTATGTCATCATTCAACTCTTGTAACTCTGGCCAACGGAAAAAATTCTAAGTCAACTTACAAAGACCCTTCAGTCCTCTTTGATCAAAACTTGATTTATCCAGGGCGCCTGGGTGGCTCAGATGGTTAAGCGTCTGCCTTCGGCTCAGGTCATGATCCCAGGGTCCTGGGATCGAGTCCCGCATCGGGCTCTCTGCTCCTTGGGAGCCTGCTTCTCCCTCTGCCTCTCTCTCTCTGTCTCTCATGAATAAATAAATAAAATCTTTAAAAAAAAAACAAACTTGATTTATCTGATATCCACCTCATTCACCGGGGTCTCAAAAGGTCCCACCTCTACCTTGGTTTTTGCCTTTCTAGGCACTGGACTCCTATTTTCAAAGTTCTTGACTTAGCCCACCCATCTTTCCTGGTTGGAACTCCTTGCTATAATCCTGGTTCCACAGAGCTTTTCACTATTCTGGCACCTTGTCAGAGTCCAGACAGCTAGGTCACTCTTGACCTCATCTTGAAGATGAGAGAAGGGTTCAGATAACACATCCCTATCTTTTACCAGGTAACATGGGATTATTTATTTCTCTCCCAAAAACTGAGTATACTTCCTATTAGAGGCTCAAAATATTTATTGAATAAAACTACAGAGTAACTGTGTCCAGGGTTCAATTGTGTCCTCTCAAAATTCACATGTTAATGTCATAATCCCCAGTATGTCACAATGTGACATTTTGGAAGGTGAGATCTTTACAGAGGTAATCAAATTAAAATGAGATTATTAAGGTTAGTCCTAACCCAGCATGACTTGTGTCCTTATTAAAAAGGGGAAATATAGACCCAGAGACACACATACAGAGAAGATGGCGATCTATAAGCTAAGGAGAGTGGCCGGGAACATAGCCTTCTCTCACACCCTTCAGAGAGAACCAACCCAGAGGACACCTTGATCTTGGACCTCTAACTTTCAGAACCATGAAACAATATTTAAGCCATGCACTCTATGCTATGTTGTTACAGGAGCCCAAACAAACTAATACAAACTTCACTGTATTTTCTCACATATAAAATAGAGATAGCAACACTGACTACCTCACAGGGTCTGTGTGAGGATTAAATGAGAGAGTTTATGTAAAATGCTAAGTACAAGGATGAGCATATCCAATAAATGTTATTTTTTGCTATCATCATCTTCTGAGGTTTGCTCCAATGGGTAATGCATTCTTTGCTAGTCTGTTCTTATGAGCTTTTACTTATTAACCTTCTAGCTAAGGTAAAAAGTCAGCTATTTTCCTGATTATTAGAGTATTTTCTTTTCCCTCTTACAGCTAAAAATATTTTAATCATATATTTAATTTCTAAACTCTATTTTGTTATACCTAAACTTAATTCTATAGCCCTATTTAAATGTGGAACACACTCCTGGAGACTTCAGGTAGGAGGCATATTTAATAATTCAAGTCCATCGGTTACTAAATGATATGCTCTTAGTTGCTTCATACCTTAGTTATGAAAAATCTCTTAAAATGAGTGCCTTTGAAGAGTGGACCCCATTCATTACTCAAAATCATGTTGTCTGATGAAGAAGAGCTGATTCAGATGTACATCAGAGATGTGATACCATGAACTCCTCTAATATTACTAAGAGTTTATGATAATATAACTAAAACATATTTTAAAGGAGCATGATAAAGTAACTGATAATATCTTGCCTCAGGTATAATAAGGATGACCCATTTTGCTAACATTGAAACACAGAAGTTTATCTTAGAATGTAAAATCATGTGAATGTTTTAAAGGAAATTATATCACCTTTCTGGAATCTAAAATCCAGAAGAAAAAATATATTCCTAGCATCAAAGTTTTATCTTTAAAACAGACCAGCAGAGTGGCATTTAGTACATCTAAAGGATAGTATAGTGACCTAAAACTTTTGACATTTATATGTAAGAAATAGCTTTAATATGGCAATAATTTTTGGAAAGTTTTGCTTTTAAGCTAATATATTCAAGTCATATTTTGTGATCACACTTATTTTTACCAAGACAAGTTTTACTAAGAATTGTGCCCACTGAACTTTGGAAAGAATGTTCTAGACATGGGATGCGATTATACATTGGAGACACACTACTTGACTAAGACTCAAAGGCATGGGTTCTCACCGCCACGACTACTTGCTTGTTTCAGGAAAGCAGCAGAAGCGTTTTTTGTGTCTCAGTTTCCCTATTTGTATATAGTAGAATATTATCTCTGTGCTTTTATCAGGATTGTTAAAACTAGGACATGAGGTAATGTGTGTAAAATGCACAAAAAAGAAAAGGGAAAAGTTTATTATTATATGAGGTTATAACCAGAAACTATTATTTTATAAAGCCTAACTGGCAATTGTTGGGGGTAGTTCAGTGGATGGACCTTTTGTTTTCTTGGATGATGAACTGTTTTGCCAAAACTGGAGCCATTATGTGTATTGAGCAGTTTGTTTATGTGATATTTTATGCTGAAATAGAAAACAAGGGTTTATATTGATCTCTACAAATAAAACATATTAAAATCCCATTAATAGGATCATTCTCACTGGTAGACTGATGTTTTAAACATTGTGAACTTCTCTTCTGTGTTTAGACACTACTGATTTGGAACAAATAACAATATTGCAAGAGTCTATGCTTACTCTTAAGATGGCCGAGATGAGGGATAGAAAAGAAATGTTTAATTTGTACAATAGAGGGATGCCTGGGTGTCTCAGTCAGTTAAGTGTCTGCCTTCAGCTCAGATCATGATCTCAAGGTCCTGGGATCGAGCCCCTGCATCCGGCTCCCTGCTCAGCAGAGAATCCCCTTCTCCCTCTCCCTCTGTTCCTCCCCACTGCTCATGCTCTTTCCCTCTCAAGTAAATAAATGTTCTTTAAAAAAATAATTTGTACAATAGATTAGAAATGAAACATGACCTTCATTACATCTCACTGTCCTCATTTGTCAAGGGACACTTGACACTTCTAAAGGTGGAAACTTAGATCATGAACTTCTTTCTTTCTTCTTTTATCTTATACACGTTTAAATCTCTAAATTTCCCCCAAATCACTTGTTTAGAAGCATCCCCCAAATTTGGATCTATTAGTTACCTTCTAGTGAGTTTTAAATATTTTTAAATTTCCCTTGAGTCTTCTTTGGGTTTTTTAGAAGTCTGTTAATTTTTAAATATTTGGTTATTTTATAATGATTATAATTGATATCTACTTAATTATATCATGGTCAGAGAACATATTATTAAGATTTCAGTCTTTTGAAAAACACTGAGACTTGCTTATGACCAAGCATATGATCTGTCTTGGAAAATATTCTGTGGACACTTAAAAAAATGTTACACTCCTGTTCTCATTGAAGTTGTCTGCAAATGTCAATTTTGTCACATTAGTTGACAATTTTACTTGCATCTTCCATCTTATTTTTGGTCAAATTTTTTAATCATTACTGATAGAATGGTATTAAAATCCATTGTCTTTTTCTCTTTAGTTTTACCTGTTTTCACTTCATATATTTTGAAACTCAATTAGCTGCGTGCACATTTAAGATTACTAGGTCATCCTCATTTCCCCTTTTATCATGAAATGTCCCATTTTATCTTTAGAAATACTCTGTCTTAAGATATACTTCATCTAATATTACACACTAATATTGATGTGTATCAGTATGGCCATGATATGCAAATTCTTTTGGTAGTTGTCTCACGTATCTTTTTTCCATCCTTTCCTTTGAAACATTCTCCATCTTTATATGTAACATGTCTTACAGATGACATGTAACCAAGTCTTAATTTTTGATCCACCCTTACATTCTTTGTTTTATAATTAGAATATTTATTGTGTTTTCATTTAATGCAATTGTTTATTTAGTTGGTTTTACATCTACCATTTTGCTAGTTGTTTCTAGTTTGTCCTTTCTAGATTTTGTTGTTTTCTTTTGGCTGTGGTTCCTCAGTCATTGTTCCTTAATATGTTCTACAAGAGGGAATGCTAGGAACTGAAGTTGAACAAGGAATATTAATATTAAAGAGAAATTATGAAGCAGGCATTATATATGCCCTCCTAATGAGGCCAAATTTTATTGTGAAGATACTGAAGACTCAATAATATTATTTTGACTTTTAAGATTTGCTTTGAGTAAGAGCATGCCATATGAAGAGTATCTGAATGAAACCTGGCCAAGGAGGAGGAGGGTTTATAAGCAATCTATAAAAATAGTCTGTTCAAACATACAAAGAGCTTGAAATTAAGGAATTCAAAATAAAGATGAAAAAGAGAGGGCATATCTGAGAAGAATTCAGAGGGGAAATTGTCGGAATCTGGTGACTGATAGGCATGGAGGTTTTGACTGTGAGTGTTTTTAAGACCCTTTAGAGTTTCTGTCACAAGAAACATGGTTGTTGATGGTATCATTCATTGAACAAGGCATGCTGGAAGACAGGTAGACTTGAAGATGCCAGGAGTTTGTTTTAGGACTTGATGTGTTTTCAGATACTTGTAGGATGCCTAGCGGTCTAATAAGATGCAAGATAGACAAGTCTGGATATTCAACAAAAGTTTTGGCCTAGACAAATTTGGAAACCAATTGTAGGTAGTACTCGAATAGGTAGAATGAAATTTCCTCAGGCATGTGTAACTGGGGATTTATATGTGTGTATATAAATGCGTACATGAACATGTATGTGCATACACGGGACTATACATGAGGATATTTTGAAGTGTTGTGTATAACAAAATCTAAGGTCTCTTTCAATACCAAACAAAACAAAATGCACACTAAAAATAGATTCTGTTTAAATCAAAATTGATAGGGAGACTCCTTCCCAGTTCATCCATTACCTTTTATCTATGAAGTTATTCCATTTAATGTTCTGTTTGTATTACAATTATTGCAACAGAGTTGGGGCTTTTTGGATTCTGATTACATCGCTGGGAAGATTTTTAGTTGTTTGCTCTTGAGAAGTTAATAACCAGCTTCACTGCATAAAAAGACTATGATCTACTCTAGAAGGACGACTGTGCAGAGTCTAACAATACTGCCTTAACTTTTTTTTTTTTAAAGATTTTATTTATTTATTTTAGAGACAGAGCACAAGAGGGGGGAGCGGGAGAGGGAGAAGCAGACTCCCTGCTGAGCAGGGAGCCCGATGCGGGACTCGATCCTGGGACTCCAGGATCATGACCTGAGCCGAAGGCAGTTGCTTAACCAACTGAGCCACCCAGGCGCCCCAACTTTTTTTTTTTTTTAAAGATTTTATTTATTTATTTGAGAGAGAGAGAATGAGAGACAGAGAGCACAAGAGGGAAGAGGGTCAGAGGGAGAAGCAGACCCCCCTCTGAGCAGGGAGCCTGATGTGGGACTCGATCCCAGGACTCCGGGATCATGACCTGAGCCGAAGGCAGTCGCTTAACCAACTGAGCCACCCAGGCGCCCAACACTGCCTTAACTTTTAATGGAGCAGATCCTAATTACATCCAATTTCAGCAGGTTGTAAAAAAATTTTTTTTCATCCTGAAATTTGGTCATTTCACATGATTCATAAACTAGGACTTTTAAGAACATTCATCATGGATTTTTTTCATGGAATTTTATCATAGCAATGTTTGAGATGTAGTTTTAGATTTTAGAACTGCCTAAATGAAACTGTGCAAACTTTTGCTGGTACCATAGTAGGTTAGAAGGGGAATAAGGAATTAGCAACTCCAACATGGAACAATTAAGGAATGAAGATTCAGATAAAAACTGTTACCTAGGATACATGTGCTGCACACAGTGACCTTTTCTAGTGATTTCACACATTCTCAAAGATATTAGATGAGCTGGTTTATAATACAGGGCACAATATCTGAACACTGATGGACTGCCTTCTCATTGTATACCCAGTGCTCGATCACTTAAACATCATGGCCACACTGGTTTCAAGATGATGCACATATCCTGAAAGTGAGATGTTGATTATGTTTATGACTCTAGAAAAAAATCTTATCATTCAAAAATAACACCGCCTTTGTTAAAGCCTACAGTCTTATTAAAATATTTCCCATTATCATCTTCCTACAGGGCAGAAATAAATAGACAAGGAAAGTTAAGTTCTCTTAGGAATTCTCTTTTCTCATTGCCATGGAAAATGCATATTCTTCATATGAAATATATTTGTTTTCCATTCAGGCTGCAATGTTCCTTACCCCAATTCACTGATATCCATTCTGCTAACTTCATGCTTTACTGCATATCCTTGGGCTATGATAACTTACACACCCTCTGCCTACACAGGATACTGCAGGTCAAATTGTGCCCATTGACAGAAAACGACACAATCATATGCTACTGCCACACCAATTCTCTGCTTATAATCTGTGCCTGGACTGTTACACCCACAAAAATATTCGTCTATCTGGATAAGGCAAGACACTCTATAGAATCACTCATGAGGACAGGCAATGTAGTCATTATGCAGAAAACAGAGTATATGCTTTTTTTTTTTTTTTAAGATTTTATTTATTTATTTGAGAGAGAGAATGACATAGAGATAGCATGAGAGGGGGGAGGGTCAGAGGGAGAAGCAGACCCCCCGCCGAGCAGGGAGCCCGATGCAGGACTCGATCCCGGGACTCCAGGATCATGACCGGAGCCGAAGGCAGACGCTTAACGACTGAGCCACCCAGGCGCCCCGCTATCACAGGCTTTTTCTTTTCTTTTTTTTTTTTTTTTAAAGATTTTATTTATTTATTTGAGAGAGAGCACAAGAGGGGGGAGCGGGAGAGGGAGAAGCAGACTCCCTGCCGAGCAGGGAGCCCGATGCGGGACTCGATCCCGGGACTCCAGGATCATGACCTGAGCCGAAGGCAGTCACCCAACCAACTGAGCCACCCAGGCGCCCCAGAGTATATGCTTTTAAAGGGCAAGGTTGTGCCCCTTCATCCTGCCGCCCCCCACCTTTTATACCCATTCCTGAAAACCTGATATACTGGATATACTGCTCTACATTTAACAGTTGCTTAAAATGTGACAGTGAAGGACTGCTTCAAAGAAAAACAAAACGCCAATTGATATTTTCAGGAATAAAACATGTCAAATTCATATTCTTCCTCAATTTTTCTCTTAAACTGATTTGCTATTTGTTCTATAAATGCCTAAGGTGTTTGTTCCTTATGTGTGTGTGTGTAAATATCTATCTTATTCCAAATATTAATATTAATATTTTTAATCTTGCAAAATTTTAAAGTTCTATTTAATATTTTCTATGATTCTCACAACCACCCTATTTCTACTATAACATGAGTTGTTTAGAATCAAAATGTGTGTCTTATTTATCTTTGTAACAGTGCTCAGGAGATTATCTGATATTTTAGGTTGATATTCTAACTGTTGAATGAAAAAGTAAATGAATGAGTAAATAAATGCATCAATCAATTTCACTAGAGCATCACAAAGTATGTCATCACCACAGGCTTGCTCTTGAACTCCACTCCAATTACTAATGAGACGTATAACAAAGGAATGTGGCTGATGAGGGAAAGCAAATAAATGAAATAGACTAAGTCTGTTACTTTGGAAATTGAAACACACACGCATTCCTGGAGGTGTAGAGAGGTAGACTGCATCAAGTCTCAGAGCAAGGATCAAAATGGAGGAACACTAACAGGCCCAAGGGAAAAGTTCAAGGTTACTGGATTTAAGGCATTCTGTCTCCAAGAACCTACAGTTAGGTCAAGTGGGAATTAGAGTCCTAAGGAAAGATGGGCAGCAAAAGAAGAGAAAAAGAACATACTTTCTGTTTTTTATTTCTATTGTTGTATAACAAACTAGCACTAACTTAGCTTATTCTGTAGCTCAGAGATCTGGTCAGGACATAGCTGGGTTTTCTGTTCAGGGTCTATAAGGGCTGAAATCAAGGTGGGAGCCAGACTGGGTCTCACCTGGAGCTCAGAGGCCTTTTCCTAGCTCATGTGGTCCTTAGCAGAATTCAATTCCTTGCATTTACAGGACTGAGATCCAGTTTTCTTGTTGACTACTGGTTGGGGTTCACTCTTGTCTTCTAAAGGCAGCACAGGGTTTCCTGCCATGTGGCCCTCTCCATATGTTCTCTTCAAGGACAGCTGGACATCATCTGGTGGTGCTTCTTGTTCCTCTTATGGTTTCCCTGACTGGGTCAAGCCAGGTGGCTAACCCTCCTTTTGATTAGAACTTAATTACATCTACAAAATCCTTTTTGCCATATCTCCTAACCATAGCATGGAGTGGTGATACCCCACCATAGTCACAGGCCTACCTTCTCCACCAAAGAGGAGAGGATTGTGGAGGGCAAGTACACCAGCTGGTAGGGATCTTGGGGGCCATGCTAGAATTTTACCTACCATAGAGAGTGTATAATTAGTATCTGAGAAAGAGAGAAAATGAAAGGCACAGAAAAGGAAAGAGAAGGAATGTTCAAAAGACTTCCCAATATGAGGGACACCCGAGTGGCGCAGTTGGTTAAGCTTGGCTTGGTTTGGCTCAGGTCCTGATCTCAAGGTTGTGAGATCAAGCCCCATGTGGGGCTCCACGCTCAGGGTGGAGTCTGCTTGAGATTCTCTCTCCCTCTGCCCCTCCTGCCTCTCTCTCATATAAATAAATTTTAAAAAAGACTTCCCAATATCAGAGTAAGAGCTGTTGATTCCCAAATGTTCTATGAGAGAAATGTGGGGGTGAGGAAAGGTAAAGAGAAGCAGTCTCTGAAGGGAAGACAGAAGAAAAAGAAACTTAGTAATTATCCAGAGGATGATGATGCCTTGTCAAGAGAAGAACTAAAGGAAAGGAGTCAGAGAGTGTTTACTTAGTGATCACATTAGGAGAGTTATGATTATAAAATTACAGGGGATAACTCTTTAAGACATGTTGGCAGTATTTCAACTCCCAAAGATTAAATGGAAGTTATAGAGGTGGGGTAATGGAGTATGTTTTGAAAGAAATATAGTTTAGAATAAAAAAAAATTCTCGGAATTGCTGGTTTGATTATGCAGAATTTTAGTGATGAATGCTCTTCAGAAATGAAATGACGGCTAGAAAAGACAAAAGTGAATGACTAAAAAGGTACCAGAAATATTGTTAAGTTTGAACTACATAAGAAAGTGGTAAAAATGAAAAATAGAAGTGAAAGCATTTAGAATAAGTCCAAGGTGTCATCTAATGCACAGCATTATTCACGATGTGGGCAGGTGCGCTTTCCTGGCCACACACGAGACATCTGTCAGGACTCTTTTCCCCAAGTAGAGAGGTGGTGGCTGATATGTAGGGCTGCCAGCGATTAACAACAGGGTATTTTTACTTACCTGCTTTAAATATGGAGAGGAAAAACAACACAAGCAGGTGCAGAAACAATATTTCAAGCCAATTATATGACACGGAAGGGCATATTTAGCCCAATTAGTTATATCTGTAAAGATGAAAAGAAAAAAAAAAAGGTATGTGGAATAAAAAGGGGGAAAACATATTTCAGATGACATAATTCGATTTAAGAGGTTACTGCCCATATTACTTCAATTCAGCCAGTGGCACTCAAGCTGACCTGGGGAACAGTAATGACGGCTCAGGCTGAGGAAGAAGGGGAAAGATTCCAGAGCTATCGTGGGATGATATGCGTCATGGGACGATATGCTCTTCGTTCTCCAGTAGAGTTCTTGTTCTAGGAAACTATTATGAAAGATAAGAAAACATACGGAAGTTTGAGAAATGAGGACATAGAAAGGAAAGGAGAAGAGAGAGGCACTGGAAAGAAAAGGGCTAAAGGAATAAAACAGAGCAATATGCATTCAGCTAAGGTCAACAGGTGTTGCAAATGGCAGGAATGCAGAACAGAAGCACTAACAGAAATAAAGAAAAGGACTATGGAAAAGAAATACACATATTTCCCAGAGGTAGCTTTCCAGCTGGTCCCAGGCTCTTACCAAGGTATGTCTTTTGCCTTGCTGTTCCCTGGCCAGCCTCAACTTCTGCCTCTTGAACTGCTACCCACAGTGTCCTCTTTTAGTCTTTTCCAAATCTGCCTTTCTTGGGCAACGCTAAAAATAAACTTGAAGGATTCCATTTTTCCAGAACTATTTTTAAATTGGCTATTATTTGTTGCTGGGGAAGAGGGACCTAGCGAACTAATTCCCTTAATGATTCTATCTGATAAAGCTTAATGAGATTTCCCCTCAGGAAATTGTACATTTTGTTATAAGGAAACAAATGGCTGATTTAGGAGCAGGGTCTTCCCAGGTCTATTAAAATTAAACTACATACATACAAGCTCAGTTGTCCTGTGAATAAAGCTAGCCCTGGGTGAAGGTCATGAAGCTGTGTGAGAAGAGAGTCTGGACCTTACAACTGTGCATCCCTTATTTGTACCCTACACATTATCAGTTGTGGACCTGGAACAAAGTCCAGGCTCAGAAAGTACTCCTCATGATGCAATTCCAGTTTGCAGCTTCATTTGGGGGGCACACTACAACAAGCATTTACTGAGGGATTGGCTATGTATCAAACAGCACACCTGACATTAGGGACCCAACAAAGAGTCATTTGTCCTGCTGTCACAGAGCTCACAATTTAACAATATAGTGAGGAAGACAGTCCTATACACAACTACCACATTTTATCAATTCTAAAACACACCTTTTATTTACACTCTACCTCCTCTGAAATCGAGATGCTTCAGACAATTGAGGGCATCATAGTTTCATGTGAACCATTTCTATTTCTTAAAGGTGAGTCAAGTAATGAGGCACATTGCAATCAATGACATCTTAGATTTATGAAATACAGCTCTGATTACAAAGATGGAAATGCTACATGGACCTTATTAAAGAACAAAGGAGGAAAGGAGAGAAAACCATGCCAAACTTCATAGAGAAGTTGATTCACTGGGAGTACTGATGAAAGTTCAAAAGATTCTACCAGGGAGGAGGGATAGGGAGACCTTCTGGTCACAGGGAATAGCAAAAACATATTACATTTTTATCTTAACATAATGGCATAACACAGTGTGCTGATTCATAGGAGTCCTTGGAAGCATGGTATGAAATGAAACTGGAAAGGTAAGTTGTGATCAGAGAGGAAAAACCTTTAAATGACTATAAGCATGGGTTTCTAAGCACTAGTAGGATATCATTTGTCTGATTTCTTGAGGTTTGTTATGCTTTCTTCATGTCTCAATGATAGTGAGCTCATATTAATTTTGACTACCTGGCAGTTTTAACTAGCTTAAAGGAAGCTTGTAGAAGCAATAGGAGTACTCAAGGTTAAGCTGTCTTATAAGGCAGGTATTGATTTGATTCTTAGCTGGGTGACCCCTAACCCTCAAATAACAAGAAATACACAAAGGTGGAAAAGAACAGTGATTTTTCTACAAAATGATTCAATGAACATGGGGTTTAAAAGCCCTCCTTTCTTTCCTGTTTGAGAGTTATCCATCCATTAATGAGTTTTATTAGTATAGGGTTTTAAATCTTTCTTTTGGGACTTAAGTGTGTATATCTCCACTCCCTTCCCCACCTGTAAGAGGGGATGACAATCATTGCTAGTATTAATGTTTCTGCAGGACAGGAACAAGTTTGATAATGATTACTTTGTTAGCTTTTCTTCCTTTGTTGTTGTTAACTGAGGAATTATTGGACACAAAATCAATAACTCAGGACTCACTTGGCTCTCAAAAATAACTTCTCTGGCATCACTGTATAGCCAAGATTTTTTTTTTTTGGTCCAAGAATCCTAACAAGTGCTTGGTTTGTGTTAGGCCAACATGTGCCAGAGAGCGGGTTATCAGTACAGTGTAGTGAATCTAGATCTGATTCTCAGACCCAGGCAGGACTGCAGAGATCAGGGAAATGCTACGGGCTGTGGATTAGTGAGGGCAACCAGTGGACAGAAAGAGAGGTACAGCTGGCCATGCTTAAAGGCTCTGAGGTATGTTAACATGGACTCACTCCACATCCCATCTGTCCTCCCATCAGTGGTCGTTAAGGTATTCATGCTAGTTATTAGGCTATTATTACTCTTCCGTTCCAAACCTACACTTTTTTCTTTTAAAGATTTTATGTATTTATTTGTCAGAGAGAGAGAGAGAGAGCACGCGCAAGCACAGGGAGCAGCAGGCAGAGGGAGAAGCAGGCTCCCCGCTGAGCAGGGAGCACAATACAGGACTCCATCCCAGGACCCTGAGATAAAGACCTGAGCCAAAGGCAGACGCTTAACCGACTGTGCCACCCAGATGCCCCCCAAACCCACACTTTTAACACCACTTCCAGATGCCAGACCAGGACTAGGACTAGGATTCTGCAAACACATTTTTACAACATTTAACAGGGACCTCTGGCTCCCTGTTAGGCTCAGCCAAGAGGGGACAAGAGAGAAACCCAGCAAGGCTGGAGGAATGAGAAAGGACTTCGTGCTTCCAGTTTACTCCCTGCCCACTTGTCATTCTTGTCAGTTACTCCAGCAATACTGGATCTCAGCAGCAACCTTTTTTCCATAAGAGCAGGTGAATGCCAAGAATTCTGGGTCTTAGTCCCATGGGAACCTTCCTCTGAAAATTTGTTTTATATTACTCCAAGCTCTTCCTTTTGTTCCTTAGTGATGATAGCTATTTCATGATAACTTAGAGATTTTTTTTTTTGTTTCCTAGGTAATAATTTTATGCCTTGTTAGAAAATTTAATATAAAAGCTATCTTAAATTCTTTCAAAATTATTGCTGTGGTTACTATCACCTGACTGGACCCTGACTGATACTATCTCAGTGATGTGCATCTAGTGCTTACATAACAGTGCTCCAGTTTCTCTGTT
Source organism: Leptonychotes weddellii (assembly GCF_054177405.1). Lineage (NCBI taxonomy): Eukaryota > Metazoa > Chordata > Mammalia > Carnivora > Phocidae > Leptonychotes > Leptonychotes weddellii. The sequence continues at coordinate 59,335,778 of NC_138378.1, forward strand.
TTGTATCAGATCAAGAACTTTTTCTTTCATCAGAAAATGGCTGAGTGGGTCCATGTATATCCTCTACAAAATACTTGTGAAGAATCCAAAGGCTACAACCAATGTAGACATCAGACCTATTGTTTTCTCACATTTATTCTGGTTTCCTTGTACAGAAAAAATGCCTTGTTTGTATTCTTACATTATGTGACTTTTTGAGATTTTGTTATGGTATAGTTCAGAGTAAGACCATGTTAACGTCTTAATATCTCAATTGCAGCGCAGTTTATGATATTCCTATTTTAGCTCATTAAATTGGATATATTTGTCAACAGTTAATAGATTACATAAAATGATATCAAAATTATAGCTCAACTTGACAGGAGTCCATCAAAATCCTAGAGGAGAACACAGGCAGCAACCTCTTCGACCTCAGCCGCAGCAACTTCTTCCTAGAAATATCGCCAAAGACAAGGGAAGCAAGGGCAAAAATGAACTATTGGGACCTCATCAAGATAAAAAGCTTTTGCACAGCAAAGGAAACAGTCAACAAAACCAAAAGACAACTGACAGAATGGGA